>NC_051257.2:3753000-4065750 GCF_015237465.2 Chelonia mydas
GGTAACGCGTTCCAGTGTTTCACCACCCTCCTAGTAAAAAGTTTTTCCTAATATCCAACCTAAACCTCCCCCACTGCAACTTGAGACCATTACTCCTTGTTCTGTCATCTGCTACCACTGAGAACTGTCTAGATCCATCCTCTTTGGAACCCCCTTTCAGGTAGTTGAAAGCAGCTATCAAATCCCCCCTCATTCTTCTCTTTCTAAGACTAAACAATCCCAGTTCCCTCAGCCTCTCCTCATAAGTCATGTGTTCCAGTCCCCTAATCCTTTTTGTTGCCCTCCGCTGGACGTTTTCCAATTTTCCACATCCTTCTTGTAGTGTGGGGCCCAAAACTGGACACAGTACTCCAGATGAGGCCTCACCAATGTCGAACAGAGGGGAAAGGTCACGTCCCTCGATCTGCTGGCAATGCCCCTACTTATACATCCCAAAATGCCATTGGCCTTCTTGGCAACAAGGGCACACTGTTGACTCATATCCAGCTTCTCATCCACTGTGACTCCTAGGTCCTTTTCTGCAGAACTGCTGCCTAGCCATTCGGTGCCTAGTCTGTAGCGGTGTATGGGATTTTTCCGTCCTAAGTGCAGGACTCTGCACTTGTCCTTGTTGAACCTCATCAGATTTCTTTTGGCCCAATCTTCTAATTTGTCTAGGGCCCTCTGTATCCTATCCCTACCCTCCAACGTATCTACCTCTCCTCCCAGTTTAGTGTCATCTGCAAACTTGCTGAGGGTGCAATCCACGCCATCCTCCAGATCATTAATGAAGATCTTGAACAAAACTGGCCCCAGGACCGACCCTTGGGGCACTCCACTTGATATCGGCTGCCAACTAGACATGGAGCTATTGATCACTACCCATCGAGCCTGACAATCTAGCCAGCTTTCTATCCACCTTATAGTCCATTCATCCAGCCCATACTTCTTTAACTTACTGGCAAGAATACTGTGGGAGACTGTGTCAAAAGCTTTGCTAAAGTCAAGGAACAACATGTCCACTGCTTTCCCCTCATCCACAGAGCCAGTTATCTTGTCATAGAAGGCAATTAGATTAGTCAGGCATGGCTTGCCCTTGGCGAATCCATGCTGACTGTTCCTAATCACTTTCCTCTCCTCTAAGTGCTTCAGAATTGATTCCTTGAGGACCTGCTCCATGATTTTTCCGGGGACTGAGGTGAGGCTGACTGGCCTGTAGTTCCCAAGAAGTGGCTCCTTCTTCCCTTTTTTAAAGATGGGCACTACATTAGCGTTTTTCCAGTCGTCCGGGACCTCCCCCGATTGCCATGAGTTATGGGATGTGATACAAATTAAAACTGTCTCCCTCATTTGAAGGAACCTTTACACACAGCAGAGGTGAAAACACTACATGATCCCAAAGGGATGAATTTCCCTCCAGCCACAACGGGTTTAGCTGACACAAAAAAGTCCTCTTTACATCTTTCTGTGGCTGATTTGATTAACTGTGCCCACTATCTAAAACCTGTCTGTACTTAGAAAACTGGGGCAGAATTTTAGTGGTGAAGCCTGGAACTTTGTCTATAAAATCTGAATTCTTTGATAAAAGGATGAGCACAACCTAAATTCTTCATATACCCGAGAGACTAATCCACACTGTATAAAAAGCCATCACAACATCAGTTAAGAGTGTAGTAGCAGGCTTTCTTTCTATTTTTCAGGATTATTACATTTTTAAAAGAATTAAAATAATTAAAGCTTGAGACATTATTGAAGCTAAGAAACAGAAAGAAAATTTGCATTGAAAAATCCAGCTAGCAAGGGTACCAGAGTTCTGCAATAACTTTTTAATAGCATTAACCTGGGAATCAGTCCAAACCTGGAGTTCTTCTGAATATGAATTATTTTTACAACCTATTTCACTTTTGACTTTTATTGACGTTACCTAAAAATAGAATTTGACAAAGGAAGCTAGAGATGACCAATTGTTTTAAGAGTTGGGGTGGCTGGGAATACCAAATGTAACATGAACTCATGGACTCTTTTACATTGGAAATGTTGGTTACAAATTTTAATGGTTTAGAATTGATTTGCATATATGAGTAAGTACAGCTTTAAGAAAACTGGCTCTCTCGTGCACCAGTACCTAGGGAGCTAATGAGTTTATAATCATGCTTACGAAAAGTACAGTTTTTCACCTACTTCACAGAGACAAAATATGTGAATTTACTATTAGTGTGCCATATATAGCCCTTAATTTGCAGTAGAATTCCCACTGATGTCAGTGGAAACTGTGCTAGTTAGAAGACTGACATCAGTATGTTGCTTAGTATTTTTGTCTATTGAATATTAATGTCACTTAATATTTGTAGATCACAGGCTTTAATAGTGCTCTCATGTTTACATCCTGGTTTACTTCTTGACATATTGTTTAGGCACACTTGATTCTGCAGTCACGCCTGGAGCATATGGAGCAAAAAGTTTTGTCTTGAGAGATGGAAAGGAGAGTCTGCCATGTGTATTTTATGAAATTGTAAGTATTTTCTGTGTTTATACAGAATACACTATATGTGGTGCAGTTAGGAGGCTAATAACATGTATTCTGTTAACACTAACTTCTAATGTATAAAAGAAAGTTAAAAGCTGTATTGTTCACTTTCCATACAAAGTGAACAAACTGCTTCTTGGGTCTGTGGCAGTAAATACAGTTGCATTTCAGGCAAGCCCAAACCCCTGTTTTGCCAAAACTTGTTGAGAAATGTTTGTACAAGTGTCTTGGGGCTTTCTCAGATCAAATTAAATTTGAGAAGAGTTTGTTTAGGTTGTGGAAAACTGGATTGGGATTTTGGAGGGAAACATCTATATAGCAGAGAAGTTATGGGGCAAAGTTAATTCTTTTTCAAGGTGTGCTCTGCATATTTTTATTTGTAGTTTACACACACCAACCCCTTGGTGCTACTGAGCTTTTGCAGCCCTCTAGAAAAGGTGTACCTGTCTGGATGGCATGAACATGCCTTCATAGCACTGACCATTCAGAAATGAGGCTATAAAAGGGCGATGCAGTTCTGGGCTTACATAATTGCCTTCTATCTGTGGCAGTGGTTCTCAAAGTTTTATATGGGTGACCCCTTTCACACAGCAAGCCTCTGAGTGTGACCCCCTTTATAAATTAAAACACTTATTTTTATATTTAACACTATTATAAATGCTTGAGGTGAAGTGGGGTTTGGGGGTGGAGGCTGACAGCTCACGACCCCCCATGTAATAACCTTGTGATTTCCTAAGGGGTCATGACCCCCAGTTTGAGAACCCCTGATCTACGGCTAGCTGCAAATGTAGGAAAATCCTCTTTGTACCCAGAGGAGTTTTATTTATATAATTTGGCCAAAGTTCAATTCTTCTCACAAAGAATATATAACAGGAAGTTTTCTGTTACCTCAGTTTGTTGATTTTTTTTATGGTAATTTGTGCATACCTCAGGATAGACTTGGGCCAAAGTTATTGAGAGTCTTTTGTCAGTGAGAACCCAGTATCTCCCCTTTCTGTTCACTGCTAAGACATCTTCTCATCTAGCTTTGTGGTACTGCAGCTTCCCTCAGAACATATTATTTTCCGCAGCTCCCTTCTTGTAATGGAACCACTTTTCCTAAGAGTTGTAGGGACAGCAATTGACAAAAGAAGAAGTTCTTGGGGTGTAGCTCCTGTGCAGCCATGCTGCCAGAGAGTGGTCAAAACCTGCAAGGGACTGTAGAACTGATGTAGCCTGCAAACATTACCTAGCCTCCAGGAATCCCCAACTAACACTATTATTCTTCAGACATTTTGAAGAGCTTAGTTCATGTCAGAAAAGGGAATTAATTTTAACCTTTTGATTATTATACTTTTGAAATAGGATCGGGAGCTTCCAAGACTAATTAGAGGTAGAGTCCACAGGTGCATGGGAAACTATGACACAAAAAGAAACATCTTCAAGTGTGTATCTGTAAGATCTGCAACTGTTGTAGAACAAAGAACTTTCCAAGAATTTGTTAAAACTTCAGATGTCGAGATGAGAGAATGTGTGAAAACAATGAATGAAGTTTAAAGTAATGTTTATTTAAGCAATAATTTAAAGTTGAGATCACACTCCTGTTGATCAATTAGCATAAAGGCTGCACATCTTGAGTATTTACAAAAGCTCATATTAAAAGTATTCTTTTATTAAATACTTGAAAGCACAATTATAGTATGTGTTATGTAAAAATTAAAATAAAATTGTTCTGGTTTGTTTCTACCATTATATTTCTTTGTTCACTGTGCTAGATTTTTTGTTGTGTGGTTTGTTAGATTTTACTGAAGGAATATGATCAAAATACAGGCAGTCCTCAGACTTACGACACAACTGGTTCCTTACAATTGCGTTGTAAATTGGAACTCGGAACCTCAATCTACTCCACTGTGAGACTGAGCGTCGTAAACTCAAAACCTATAGTCATAAGTCAAATCAGGGTGTCCATGTAGAAGCGTCATAAGTGCAGTTCTTCGTAACTCGAATGTCATAAAGTCGAGGACTGCCTGTATTACATTTTGGTGACAAATACATGAATTTATACAGACTCTCAACTTTTAGCTAAACTCATGTGCCCTGAATGTAAACAATGAATGGATTTCGCAGTGTTATCATGGAAGGTGGAGGGAGCATCCATTCATAGCACAGTTTCCCACCCCTTTTGTCTAACATTGAGGGTACAGTTGTAAGGCCCATAGAAGGTTGAACTGGGAGATGTCCATCCCCCTTCCACCAACCCCACAGACAATCCACTGAAGAGTTAAAAATTTAGTCTTAACCTTTTAAGGGGAAAGGAGTAGGGGAGAATTACGGGGAGCAGGAGAGAGTGCAGAAGTATAGGGCTTCTCCATAGATGGTCTTAGCTTGAAAAGGATCTCAAAATGTCTGAGAGTATAGGGCTGAATCCACTGCCCACTCTGAGGGGAACCTGTTCACCCAAATTATCTACTGGATCCTCATACCATTTTCATCCCCTTGGGCCTTGCCTGTTGGTTTCTCCATGAGAGGAGGCAGTCTAGCCTCACGTCAGAAATTTACTGAGAATTATATGGTCAGTCAGTGCAAGTGTAAGTAACTGGAGCAAAATAAGGCACTAATTCCATCATTAACCTAAATGGCTTAGAAAAATCAGATAATCAATTCTAAGTGAGTTTATTGTTGCTTTTCAGTACGTTTGTTCCAAGAAATTATTTTGTACTTATATTATTAAGTACTTATATATGGTCAATATTTTGAAATAATTCATTTTAAGAATAAATGTTTTTTAAAAATTGATTTTCATTGCTGATAAACGTATATTATATGTAGATCCATATTCTGACTGGCTCTGAACACTCAATGAAAAATCACCTCTGAGCAGAAAGTCAGCGCACAGCCTGTGCACTACTGTAGTATTACTTAAGTCTTCAAAATAGGCATCTGTCATAAAAGTTGCAACCAGCATTGAAACTGGGCTGCAGAAGTTGCCTCCCTTTTTCTGGCTCTCCCAAAACCCCTGTAGAAGTTCTACAGGCTAACGTAACAGGCACTGCCAAGCTGTTCTGGGATGAAGCCTATCTTAGGTATTTATCTGGTCCCCATTACTGAAGTATCCAATTGCCTCAATCTTTAATGTATCCTCAACATCCATGTGAAGTAGGGAAGTACTATTATCCCTATTTTACAGATGGGAACTGAGGCACACAGCAACAGTAAGTGAATTGCCCAAAGCCATGCAAGAGGTGGGAGAAAGTAGGGAACTGAACCTGCTTCTCCTAAGTCTCAGGATAGCAGCCTACTACCAACTGGATCATTATTTGTACAGGCCAGAGATTACAAACTATATGTTTGCATGCCTATGTTCCTATACACAGACGTCTATATAGATTATTCCTATTGTGGCCATTTCCTTATCCCCTCAGTCTCTTCCCTTAAAGTAACTGCTGTGCATCATATCTGCAACTGTAAAACAAAAGCAAAGTCAGGTAAATAGTGAACAATGTGAATTATTTTATTATACAGTGTTGGCAATTGTAAATTTCACATTGAAAATAATTGAAATATTTTATTCAACAAGTCAAATACAGAAAACAGTTAATATTCTAAAAAGGAGGCAGCTAGTCAACGCAGAAACACAGTAATGGAAAATACAGCTTTTAGTTACACTTAAAAAATTATATATTTAGAATAAAACTTGAACCTGATCCAGTAAATTTTCTGTTTTTTTTTTAATAAGGAAACTATTATACACAATATAACTCACAGACAATCCTCATTAAAAAAGTGATTTATCAGTGTTAGCAAATATATTCGTAGTAATTCCCCCTATTTAAGTTCCAGAGGAGCTTCTGCAGTATATGCTTTGCTTACTCTGGTTTGAGTCAGTTACAGTATGATCTCTACCCAGAGTTATAAATTGGCTCTGAACAAGGACCTTTTACATGTCAATTCTGTCTACCTCATTTTAGATGTCACCAGTCTCTATTAAGTCTACGTTATTTCCTTTCAATGTTTAAAATTATTTAAAGGACGTTCAATATGGAAGCATCAGTTTCACTCTTTCTTAGAAAGTAGAGGATACTGTGGAAAAAAAACTTGAGTTTTTAACTTGATTGTTCAAAACACTGAAAATAAATTTTCAATATGTAGTTTGGTATAGCAATATTGAAAATTTTAAGACCCCTACTGAGAAAGTAGGTAAAGTTATAAAGGAATTTCAGACTATGCATCCAATCCTGCAAACATTTACACATGTAAGTAATTTTATTCACATGTGTAATCCTACTGATTTCAATGGGATTACTGATGGGCACAATTCTGCACGAGTAAAGATATTTTTATAAGTGGTGACAGGATTGGGCCCTCTGTGTCTACTAGATATATTATGGGTATTAACAGAAATCTAAAATTATTTTACTTTTGGTAAGCAATTAAATCTTTGCAAAAATGCTTTCTAATTTACACTAACAAATCACTTTTTCTAGTGAAACATCAAGTGAACAATCGTAAACATTACACAAAACAGAGAAAAACCCACAGAATACAATTTTTACACATTGTATAACATTTTCAGTGGTTGATGAGAATTTTTTTATATATTGATCCTGTCTTGTATAATTGTTCTATTGTAAAGGCACAGGTTGGTTAGGAAAGAAAAGCCTGCATCTCTCTCTTTACTTTGTGGTTATGGTTTTTTTATCTGTTTATTTTCTCACTTTTTACCTTCTGAATCTTATATGAAGCTTTCCAATCTATTCCAGCAATTTATGAAAAGAAGAGCATAAGACACTACTAAAAATGCTACATGCTACATACAGAGAAGACTGAAGTCTATTCTGCCTACTTGAGGAGGGCAGAGGAAATTCCTTCAGCCTCATTTTTGTTAAATATTTAAAAGATTTCATTCCTTAGTTCTCTATAACAAAAACCATAGAGCTCTCTCTATTTGCTTTATTTGAAATATGCATTTTTAAACATTAATAATGTAATTGAATTATATTATAAATGTATGTGCATAATTTGCCCTTTGGAGCTCATGATGATGTAACAGTCAGCTACTTTAGAAAATAATGTAATGCTTAATTAATTTGAGTTTAGAAGGCTTCACAATGTAAACAAGATTGTATTTCTTTGATAAATATTGGAATAAAGTAAAGTGATTGTTCTATCAGTTCTCATTTTCTTATATTTCCTCAACATTTCTCTATCTGTCCCTTCACACACATTTTTCAGAAAAGAAGAAATTCAGGAATAACCATTACTCCGGCTTCCGTAAATAACCAAAAAAGATAGAGAGACGAGGTGTGTGAGGTAATATCTTTTGTTGGACCAGTTTTTGTTGGTGAGAGAGACAAGCTTTTGAGCTTACATAGAGCTCTTCTTCAGCTCTTCTTTCAAAGCTCTGTGTAATCTTGAAAGGTTGTCTTTCTTACCAACAGAAGGTGGGTTAATAAAAGGTATTACCTCACCCGCCTTGTCTCTAATATCCTGGGACCAAATGGCTACAACAACACTGCATACTACTAACAAAGATAATAGATTTGATCAGTTGGTTCACAGGACAAAATAAAAAGCAGAAAAGTAAGGTTCAGTATTAAAATATAATCTAAGAGGTTCAGTTCCTTACTAGTAAATATTAAAAATAAATAACATCCTCATGACCTAGATACTGGATGGGAATTTTACTGTAATTTTAAAGGAGAAATATGGCAATGGAGTAATATTAGAACCCAATCATTCTTTTTTTTAAGGCATGTGGTGCATTTGTTTGAATCCTTGGTGGTAATGAAACCAAAAATGCCATTCCTGGAACTAGACTTCATAAATTTCACACAAAAAATATCCATCAGATGTGACATTTTTCTAGTCAACATTACATTGGATGATATTGAGTCAGAGTCTGCCATATACTCACACTGAGTAGTATTTTACTCCACAAGAAATCACATTCACATGGAGCAAGATTCTAATCAGCATAAGTAAGGCCATCATACTCTGGCCCTTTCTGCCTTGCATCATGATGAAATGCGCACAGGTACCTTTGCCATTGGACACGTATGTTTTGTAAATGAATTTTTTACCTTACAGGCTTATAAAAACCCCTAAACTAGAAATAATTGTATACAATTCCATGCAAAATAATAATCTAAGAACTACGGTAAAACAAATGCACTTTTCCTCTTAATATATTTTTCTCCTTTTTAAGCTATTTTAGTATTGGGCCTTTTGAAAAGGTTAGATCTCTTTAGCAAAAAGTTAGCTAAAATGTATAGCAATCACTATGGAGGCTATACTTCCCAATTGTTAGACCAGTATTAAAACATGTGCCTACAAACTACAGTATTCAGGCACACTCCTAACATGCATTGATTAAAAACAAACAAACAAAAGCACTTTTTGTTGCATACATCTTTTTTCATAGATAAGCTTCATTTTAGGCTCTGGTTTCTAGCAGGCTTTTTCCCCCCACTCATAATAACTATAACAAAATATCATTATCAGATTTAAAATTATTGGGTTCATAAAACTTCTGACATTTAATAACATATAAAAGAGAACTGAGGCTTTTAACAGATTTACTGTTTTGAGACATAAAATAAATTGTTTGGGAGGTAGACAGATGTTTTGAGGATAAACAGATTTTTTGACTAAGGCATTAAGCCATTATAAGTTTAGAGCAGCGTACAGGCTGCTAATTAGTCTTATTTCAATTCCAGAGTGTTAGCTTCTCATGCTTACGGAAGACTATCAGTGCACTTTTGGTCTTTGTGATTCTGACCCTCTATCTCCCTCTCTCGCTCTCCTTTTTTTTTTTTTTTTTTTAGCCATACAGCTAAAAGGAAGTGCTATAATACTTTCTGCCCATTGATTGACAGGAATGTTTTGCTGTTAAATACTAATAAAATACTATAAAATAGTAGGTATTGGAGTTGGAGATATGTGCTCTTTTGGTGCATATTTTGCAAAGAATGGTAAAAAGACAGATAACATGACTCCAACAATTGCCAACATGTACCCCCATCCAATCTGGCAGTCTCCTGCATAGTATATGCTTGAATTCTCACAGAATTTCTTCACTGTAGCAGAGCTGAGACCGAAAGGATAAACCAAAAGTCCAGACGCCATGATGAATACTAGAAAAAAAAAAGAGAGAAATTTTTAATAAACATTTAATTCCGTTGAAAAGTATTTCTTATGTTCAATGGGCAAATCTTGATTCAGTTCAGGTGAATGGCAACATTTCCACTGGCTTCCAAAAGACTATGATTTGTCTCAAACTTTTTGGTTAGATTTTGGGATACAGTAGCATGTGAGCAGATGAGCCAAGATAGAATGAAAAGGTGCTACAGATAACACCTTTCTTGACATGGCAGCACTGGATTTGCTTCCTGAAATTGTTCATTCTGTTATTATTGCTGGTTCTTTTTTTACCCCCAGTTTAGGCCTTACTAGACCTCTGTAGTTGTAGGGAGGAATCATACTGAGAACACTAGGAATGATATATAATTACATGGTGAATGTGTGCAAAGATGTAGATATTTTCAAATATCTCAGGGGCACTCAGTGGTGCAAGTAAGCCGGTATGGTCAGTACGCCGAACCATTAAGACATTTACTGCCGGTACGCTGTACCAGAAAGACACATTTTCAAGAATGAATTGTAGAGCCCTGTGCGGATACAAATTTATACCTGCGGATGCGGATATCCGCAGATAGAAATCGGTATCTGCTGAACCCCTGGGCTCTCCCGGGAACTGTAGCAGCGAAAGGAGCAGAACATGGGGCCACCACTCCCAGGAGCCAGCGCTCCGTGCCGACAGCTCCTCTGGCATGGCTGTACTGCCTCTAGCCCCGCCTCCAGCCCTGTCCTCTAGCGGGGCTGTACAGATCCCAGACAGGAGACGCAGCTATGTGGAAGGGCTAGGGGTAGGGTTGGTGGTGGTACAGCCACTCCAGAGGACCTCCCAGTGCAGGGCGCTGGCCCCTGAGGAGCGGTGGCCTCACATTCTGTTCCTTTTGTTTCTGCGGTTCTCAGGAGAGCCCTGGGGTTCAGTGGATACCGATATCTATCCGCGGATATCCGCATCCACAGGTATAAATTTGTATCTGCGCAGGGCTTGTCACAGAACATTTTTTGTGAGGGAGGGCAGTATGGGGTGGGGGGTGGTACCATATCAGTAAGAATTAAAATCTACTTGCACCACTGGGGGCACTAAATGGAAAGTAGTGAACTGAGCCCTAAACTTGCATGACACATGATGAATAGTATTTGGCTTCAGAGTTGTTTTCACCTTTTGATGTATTTTTCCTAATGCTTTGTCTTTTCACATTTTTCAAAAATAAAAAAGATTCTGCCATACTCTTCTTGAGTTATGTGTTAGACTAATATGACTATAAGGAAAAAGTGCATTTTAGTTACAAATCACAGCATCTGTGATCAACAATTATTGCTCTTCTAACATTAATGTGTAAAAAAAGAGTACAATTACACAGATAAACAAATGTCATTGCAATGTCTGATGAACTGTTACCTATACTGCATTATTCAGCAGATGGTGTAAACAGAATCTGTATTACCTAAAGAAAAAAGTCATTGCCAGTTAGCTATTAATAGAAGTCAAGGACTAACTTCTGCAATATATAATGAATATTTTTCATATTTTAAGGTCATGGGTATGTAATTTGTTAATATTCAAAACTGCTTTTCCATATTTGGTTATGTGTAATTTGATTGTCCAAACTGTAAATCATGGTATTAATAGGCAGAAAAATACTCTAAAAATACACTGGTAGGTTTTCAAAAAGCACCCAGGGCTGGCCTAACTTTGCTCCCATTGACGTAAAAAGGAGCAAAATTGGGTCACACCAAGGTGGTTTGGAAAGTCCAACCCATCCATTGTGTATAACCATTTATTGGAAAGCACAAGTGCCACTTATAAATCAATATTTTTTTCTTTTTTCTTCTACCCTCGATGCATCACAATGAATAATGAATAGTTGGATCTAAAAAAAATCTATTTTATTGTATTTTAAAATTGTATTATCTTGTAAATCAAAATGATATTATGAGACAGATCCCCTCCCTTTTCCCCACTCCCTGAAAAACAAAGTAAGCAAACAAACAAACAAAACCCCAGAAGTTTAGAAGATGTCTATGATGTACTACCCAATGTTTGGTTTGAATTCACCGTGGAATGTTATCAGTTTAAGTCTCTATAATAAGTGCAAATCAGAATTAACCACAGCTAAGTGTGAACTGATAGATTATTCAAAACTTGTAAATATTGAAAGAACAATTAAAATGGTGAAATAAACATTTTAAACAGTTCCATGACTGTTACAAGCAATTGTAATTGTACTGTGCCATTTAAGACTAATATACCATACTAATATATGGGTTACTTCAGCTGTAAATTCTGAGAGGCTTACTCTAAGAAAGAGATAATACCTCTCATATTAGTTTATTTTGCTTCCCAAGAATTCTTTAGAAAGTTTGTAGGCTATTTGAATTCAAGAGGTCTGACTCACCCATACTCTAAGGTGGGGTCGGCAACCTATGGCACGCGTGCCAATTTTTAATGGTACGCTACTGTCTGCCGGGGACAGCAGTGTGCAATTAAAAATCCTGTCCGGCCCGGTCCACTCTTCTCCGCCCCCGCCCATCGTTCTCTCCTTGCAGGGCAGGCAAGCTTCCCCCTCCACCCGCCTCTTCCCCCAGCGTGCAGGCAGAAAGTAGGTACCTACTCTATGTGGACAAGGCCGGGACCCCAGACTGGCAGCGGGCTGAGCGGGGCTGGCAGCCGGGACCCTGGCTGGCAGGAGCCGGCGGACGGAACCCCAGACCAGCAATGGGCTGAGCCGCTCAGCTCACTGCTGGTCTGGGGTCCCGGCCGCTGGCGCTGCTCAGCCCGCTGCCAGTCTGGGGTTCTGGCTGCCAGCCCCTTGCCAGCCAGGGTCCCGGCCGCAGGCCCCGCTCACCTGCTGCTGGCCTAGGTGAACGGAACCCCAGGCCAGCAGTGGGCTGGCGGTATAAAATCAGCATTTAATTTAATTTTAAATGAAGCTTCTTAAACATTTTGAAAACCTTGTTTACATACGCCAATAGTTTAGTTATATAATATATAGACTTATAGAGAGAGACCTTCTAAAAAATGTTAAAATGTATTATTGGCACGCAAAACCTTAAATTAAAGTGAATAAATGAAGACTCGGCACACCACTTTTAAATGTTTCCGACCCCTGCTCTAGGGTATTTTAGCTAAGACAGTTTACTTCTAGCGTAGCTGGGGCCATTGAATCCATTCCATTCAATAGACAACACACTATAAATTACAACAGAAAAAAGAAAGGTAGAAATTCAAGTTGCACTGAGGGAGGTTTAGGTTGGATATTAGGAAAATCTTTTTCACTAGGAGGGTGGTGAAGTACTGGAATGTGTTACCTAGGAAGGTGCTGGAATCTCCTTCCTTAGAAGTTTTTAAGGTCAGGCTTGACAAAGCCCTGACTGGGATGATTTAGTTGACGATTGGACCTGCTTTGAGCAGGGGGTTGGACTAGATGACCTCCTGGGTCCCTTCCAACCCTGATATTCTATGATTCTATGAAATAGAACTAGTAGCACCTTACCAATCTCTGTTTCTTTCTGTGATAACTCAGATGAAGGTGTAAATAGAATCTGTTTACCAATAAATGGAGTTCTTTGAGCATTAATCAAGGTAGCCACCTTGTTGACACCTCTTAAATGAATCCAGAAAGCAGTGCTGATTCTGGCACTGACTCTTATGGTTTGCCTTGCCAAGGCAGAGTTTTTGGGCCCTGCACAGAATCCAGACTCTTTGCCTTAGGCAGTTCTGAATTAGATTTTGGGGACTCTCAGGAAGGAAGAGCTGAAGCCAGAGCTGCAAGTCTTTCCAGGCTCAGGGTGTGAAAGCGCCACACCAAGCGCCAGTTAGGCTCCATCCCTATGTGGATACGGTTTTGAGTGTGTGCATCAGACTCCAGGCAGATGGAGAGAGACTATGTATGCTTCTTGAATCCAGGCCTCTGAGAGACCAGATCCACCATAGGAGCTTTTCCCAAGCTGAAGCCATACTGCAAAGAAATTAGACTGCATCACGTGCAGCAAAGTCTTAATAACTACTACAAGCATAGTAAATTGCTAAAATATGAAAACTAAAATTTAAGATAAACTAAATTCCATTTACACACACACATACACATCTAGCTAAGGGCACTGAGGTTCCACAATGGAAGAAAAGGAACTGAGGCAATTGGGATCATAAGTCAATTGAATATCCTCAGCCCTGAAAGTTGAGTGTCATGAGATTACACTCATACAACACCCAATGAGTACTGTTTTCAAACTTTTCCAAAGTGCTGCAGTGCCCTGAGGACAACATATCCTACAAATTATAATTTGCAGAAACTACCTTGAAGAAACATCATTACCAGAATGGTCAGTTTTCATACAGTTAGCATATTTAAAAGTGCTAACTTTTAGCTAAGTGCTAAGGTATTAAAATAGATAAATATATTAATTTATGTTAACCTGGAATCCACATGTATTGTGATAGCTACTTATTAATACTGTTGTGTACAGCAACTAACAAACAGCATAATTTATTTTATCAGAATTGACCAGTTTGTGATGATAACTGGATATGCAAAATTTTCAAAATCAAAAGGTGAAGTTTTTCATGTTTCATGAACAAACTTGAAATGGGCCTATTTTGCTGAAAAACTCAGCACATACCACAAAATTTTCATTCAAAAACAGGGCTTCTTTCCCAAGAAAAGTAGGCCCATTTCTGAGTGAAAATGGAATAGTTCTGAGCAAAAGGTAGCTGTAAAGTTTAAATTCAGTTTGTGCATATTGTCAATGTAAAAATAGCCACTTCCTCAAATTTTGCAGAAATCAGAAACAAAACAGTAAAAACTGTCATGCAAAATTATGCAACTTTTCTTTTTTTTCTTTTTTCTTTAACCATTTTAGTACTGCTTTGAACACTACTGACTACATTAATATTTCCGATTTTTCTGTCACATTGTTAGCTTTTTGAAAACAGACAAATGCTACACTTTAAATATCTGTCCATATATATTTCCTTATCTACAGACTCAAGCAGAAGTATTTTGAAGACTTTACAATACAGTGATATCAATATTTCAATCTACCATTCAGTGATGTTGTTTTGTAGTCTCAGTTAATGGCAGAAGCTTTTGGCAGGGGGGGGAAAAATCACTGGAATGTTAGACTTGAATCTGTTCTAATATCAAATAGACTAATAAGTTGCCCATGGCTCTGTATTCTCAGGCTTGTCATAGAATGACCTCATTATACTCAGTTATATGAACCACACTGTGTGCTCCTTCTTACAAAGGCTTAAAATACTGAATGGCCTGTTGTTATCTGCAGAAGCCAAGCTTTCAGACATGGTGCTAATGACTACTTAATAGCGCTGTCTATCAGCAGTGCAGTTAGCTGGGAGAATACACAAAGAAACAGTGGGGGTCCAGTTAGCTTCTTCATAGAACATTTATGCCTCTGCATGGTTTTAAAACAACAAACATCAATTTAAAATGTGTCAGAATTCAGCAGTCAGTATGTTGTTATTATGTCAAGTGTATCCCCCCCCTCAAGTGTATCACATACAAGACCATCAGGAAATTAGACAGAAAATATACTTTAGGTCCTATTCCATAAAGTGCAGCACACAGAATTTCTAGGAGTCAATATGAAAAGAAAGCTTATGCTCAAATAAATTTGTTAGTCTCGAAGGTGCCACAAGTACTCCTTTTCTTAATATGAAAAGAAACTATTTGATTTTACTTAACATGGTTTTGACTGATCATTTGGTTTTTATTAGTATTTGAATTGATCTCTCATCAGATATAGAGTTCTCATTAAAAACATTCATTATTTTGTTGTAATATCCTTTTGACACATGATCTTTGTTACCATTAAGAATTCCTCACTTGGGTTCTTATCGCTTATAGCTATGTCTGTGTACACCAGTTCAGCAGGAGAAGGTCACATTTTATTTCTGCTTTCTAACCTTCTACTTTCCCAAACAATTACAGTTTCTCGCCCCGTCCCCTCCTTAGTTTACTTGTATCATATGCCTCAACCATACTGATACTCTCCACTCTGCAACCCTCTTTTAAAGGATTTATAAATTGGCCATAAAAATTGGTTCTTGGCTGACATTTGGCATACAAGAAACCAGAAAGGGCTTCTTTCTTAATTTAAAGCAAATTTCTGGGTTCAGAGGTTTCAAATTGAAGCATTAACATAACTTCAGGGGGTTTTTTTTGTAATAAGCATTATAATACCAGAGAGGAAGGCACTTCTACTTATGGAATTCAGTACATTTTGTACAAAAAGTTTTAAATTACTGTTGCTGTATTTTTCTCTCTTACGAAAAATAGCACCATTTTCTGTCATTTCAAGGTATATTCTAAATAAAGCTAATAAAGTATAGTGCACTGGTTCTTCCATTGCATTTAGATCCTTAGTTAAGAAGTTATGGAAATCCTGTTGACTAAGTTTGTTTCAGAAGATACCATGTAGACTGTAAAAAGAAAAGGAGTACTTGTGGCACCTTAGAGACTAACCAGTTTATTTGAGCATGAGCTTTCGTGAGCTACAGCTCACTTCATCGGATAGTGAGCTGTAGCTCACGAAAGCTCATGCTCAAATAAACTGGTTAGTCTCTAAGGTGCCACAAGTACTCCTTTTCTTTTTACGAATACAGACTAACACGGCTGTTACTCTGAAACATGTAGACTGTGACTTCCTAGGTTATAATCATCCAAAACAACTGAAATGAAATATGTAATACTGGAAATCCCAAAGAAATAATAATAAATTATTTTTTCTTTTAAAAAATAATTATATAATTTCACATTTTTTATTTCACTTTAAACAGATGTAAAACCGCTGCCTGAGCTGCAATGCTCTATACAATATCTAGAGGGCACTCATCTACAATTCTCCTAAGGCACTATGCCCAGCAAAGCCATGGGTAGCCAGTCCTACCTTCCACTTCTTTCTACAAGGCTGTCCAAGTCTTCTAAGTGTAGGATGAGATAAGTGCAGTGCCGGTGCTAGGCATAAGCCTAGGCAGCTCAAAGGGGTCCCCTATTTGCTTTTTTAGTATATGTTGGGGGTGGGGCAAAAATATTCCTGCTTTAGGCCCCCAGTGGGCTAGCACCGTCTTTGGATATATGAACAGCCTTATCCATCATGACGAGGGGAGAGAGAAACCTTAGTTAAGCTTAGATTTGTGTATAGTGCTATATAACAACTATAAATGAAAATAACCATAGTTAATAAAAGTATTTCATGTCAGGGTTTAGCTTCTTGCTTCCTCTCCCCCCCGCCCCCCATTTTCCTTTAAATGGTACTTGTTAGTTTATAAGCCACCAATGAGGAAATCCATCTTTTCCAGAGACTTAATCAAATTGTGCAAAAATAAGACCAAGGACCTGGTCCTATTAAAGTTAATAGGAGTCTTGGTGTAAACCGGAGCAGAATCAAATCTTAAGTTCTCACTACTTTCTCTGAATAGTCAAGAGTCCTAAGGGTATGTCTACACTACGGAATAAGGTCGAATTTATAGAAGTCGGTTTTTTAGAAATCGGTTTTATATATTCGAGTGTGTGTGTCCCCACAGAAGTGCATTAAGTGCATTAACTCGGCGGAGTGCTTCCACAGTACCGAGGCTAGAGTCGATTTCCGGAGCGTTGCACTGTGGGTAGCTATCCCACAGTTCCCGCAGTCTCCGCTGCCCATTGGAATTCTGGGTTGAGATCCCAATGCCTGATGGGGCTGAAACATTGTCGCGGGTGGTTCTGGGTACATATCGTCAGTCCCCCCTTCCCTCCCTCCCTCCGTGAAAGCAAGGGCAGACAATCGTTTCGCGCCTTTTTTCCTGAGTTACCTGTGCGGACGCCATACCACCGCAAGCATGGAGCCCGCTCAGGTAACCGTCACCGTATGTCTCCTGGGTGCTGGCAGACGCGGTATGGCATTGCTACACAGTAGCAGCAACCCCTTGCCTTCTGGCAGCAGACGGTACAGTACGACTGGTAGCCGTTCTCGTCATGTCCGAGGTGCTTCTGGCCACGTCGGCTGGGAGCGCCTGGGCAGACATGGGCTCAGGAACTAAATTTTTGGTGACTTGACCAGGTCATTCTCTTAAGTCCGGCAGTCAGTCCTATTGAACCATCTTATGGTGAGCAGGTAGGCAATATGTCCTTCTGCACTGTCTGCTGCCAGCCAAAGATGTAAAAGATAGATGGAGTGGATCAAAACAAGAAATAAACCGGATTTGTTTTGTACTCATTTGCCTCTTCCCCTGTCTATGGGACTCATTCCTCTAGGTCACACTGCAGTCACTCACAGAGAAGGTGCAGCGAGCTAAATCTAGCCATGTATCAATCAGAGGCCAGGCTAACCTCCTTGTTCCAATAAGAACAATAACTTAGGTGCACCATTTCTTATTGGAACCCTCCGTGAAGTCAACCCTGTAACCCCTCCCTGCATCAGAGCAACGGCAAACAATCGTGCATCTGAGTTGAGAGTGCTGTCCAGAGCAGTCACAATGGAGCACTCTGATTGGGCTAAAACATTGTCGCGGGTGGTTCTGGGTACATATTGTCCGGCCCCCGTTCCCTCCCTCCCTCCGTGAAGGCAAGGGCAGACAATCGTTTCGCGCCTTTTTTCCTGAGTTACCTGTGCGGACGCCATACCACCGCAAGCATGGAGCCCGCTCAGGTAACCGTCACCGTATGTCTCCTGGGTGCTGGAAGACGCGGTACGGCATTGCTACACAGTAGCAGCAACCCATTGCCTTCTGGCAGCAGACGGTGCAGTATGACTGTTACCCGTCCTCGTCGTGTCCGAGGTGCTCCTGGCCACGTCGGCTGGGAGCGCCTGGGCAGACATGGGCACAGGGACTAAATTTTTGGTGACTTGACCAGGTCATTCTCTTTAGTCCTGCAGTCAGTCCTATTGAACCGTCTTATGGTGATCAGGCAGGCAATACGGATTGCTAGCAATCGTACTGTACCATCTTCTGCCGGGCAGGCAAGAGATGACGATGGCTAGCAATCGTACTGTACCATCTTCTGCCGGGCAGGCAAGAGATGAGGATGGCTAGCAGTCGTACTGTACCATCTTCTGCCGAGCAGCCATGAGATGTGGATGGCATGCAGTCCTTCTGCACCGTCTGCTGCCAGCCAAAGATGTAAAAGATAGATGGAGTGGATCGAAACAAGAAATAGACCAGATTTGTTTTGTACTCATTTGCCTCTTCCCCTGTCTAGGGGACTCATTCCTCTAGGTCACACTGCAGTCACTCACAGAGAAGGTGCAGCGAGCTAAATCTAGCCATGTATCAATCAGAGGCCACGCTAACCTCCTTGTTCCAATAAGAACAGTAACTTAGGTGCACCATTTCTTATTGGAACCCTCCATGAACTCCTGCCTGAACTACTCCTTGATTTAAAGCCACCCCCTTTGTGGATTTTAGCTCCCTGAAGCCAACCCTGTAAGCCGTGTCGTCAGTCGCCCCTCCCTCCGTCAGAGCAACGGCAGACAATCATTCCGCGCCTTTTTTCTGTGCGGACGCCATACCAAGGCAAGCATGGAGTCCGCTCAGCTCACTTTGGCAATTAGGAGCACATTAAACACCACACGCATTATCCAGCAGTATATGCAGCACCAGAACCTGGCAAAGCGCTACCGGGCGAGGAGGCGACGTCAGCGCGGTCACGTGAGTGATCAGGACATGGACACAGATTTCTCTGAAAGCATGGGCCCTGACAATGCATGCATCATGGTGCTAATGGGGCAGGTTCATGCTGTGGAACGCCGATTCTGGGCTCGGGAAACAAGCACAGACTGGTGGGACCGCATAGTGTTGCAGGTCTGGGACGATTCCCAGTGGCTGCGAAACTTTCGCATGCGTAAGGGCACTTTCATGGAACTCTGTGACTTGCTTTCCCCTGCCCTGAAGCGCATGAATACCAAGATGAGAGCAGCCCTCACAGTTGAGAAGCGAGTGGCGATAGCCCTGTGGAAGCTTGCAACGCCAGACAGCTACCGGTCAGTTGGGAATCAATTTGGAGTGGGCAAATCTACTGTTGGGGCTGCTGTGATGCAAGTAGCCCACGCAATCAAAGATCTGCTGATATCAAGGGTAGTGACCCTGGGAAATGTGCAGGTCATAGTGGATGGCTTTGCTGCCATGGGATTCCCTAACTGTGGTGGGGCCATAGACGGAACCCATATCCCTATCTTGGCACCGGAGCACCAAGCCGGCGAGTACATAAACCGCAAGGGGTACTTTTCAATAGTGCTGCAAGCTCTGGTGGATCACAAGGGACGTTTCACCAACATCAACGTGGGATGGCCGGGAAAGGTACATGACGCTCGCATCTTCAGGAACTCTGGTCTGTTTCAAAAGCTGGAAGAAGGGACTTTATTCCCAGACCAGAAAATAACTGTTGGGGATGTTGAAATGCCTATATGTATCCTTGGGGACCCAGCCTACCCCTTAATGCCATGGCTCATGAAGCCATACACAGGCAGCCTGGACAGTAGTCAGGAGCTGTTCAACTACAGGCTGAGCAAGTGCAGAATGGTGGTAGAATGTGCATTTGGACGTTTAAAGGCGCGCTGGCGCAGTTTACTGACTCGCTTAGACCTCAGCGAAACCAATATTCCCACTGTTATTACTGCTTGCTGTGTGCTCCACAATATCTGTGAGAGTAAGGGGGAGACGTTTATGGTGGGGTGGGAGGTTGAGGCAAATCGCTTGGCTGCTAGTTACGCGCAGCCAGACACCAGGGCGGTTAGAAGAGCACAGGAGGGCGCGGTACGCATCAGAGAGGCTTTGAAAACCAGTTTCGTGACTGGCCAGGCTACGGTGTGAAAGTTCTGTTTGTTTCTCCTTGATGAAACCCCCCGCCCCTTGGTTCACTCTACTTCCCTGTAAGCTAACCACCCTCCCCTCCTCCCTTCGATCACCGCTTGCAGAGGCAATAAAGTCATTGTTGCTTCACATTCATGCATTCTTCATTCATTCATCACACAAACAGGGGGATGACTACCAAGGTAGCCCAGGAGGGGTGGTGGAGGAGGGAAGGAAAATGCCACACAGCACTTTAAAAGTTTACAACTTTAAAATTTATTGAATGACAGCCTTCTTTTTTTTGGGCAATCCTCTGTGGTGGAGTGGCTGGTTGGCCGGAGGCCCCCCCACCGCGTTCTTGGGCGTCTGGGTGTGGAGGCTATGGAACTTGGGGAGGAGGGCGGTTGGTTACACAGGGGCTGTAGTGGCAGTCTGTTCTCCAGCTGCCTTTGCTGCAGCTCAACCATACACTGGAGCATACTGGTTTGGTCCTCCAGCAGCCTCAGCATTGAATCCTGCCTCCTCTCATCACGCTGCCGCCACATTCGAGCTTCAGCCCTCTCTTCAGCCCGCCACTTACTCTCTTCAGCCCGCCACCTCTCCTCCCGGTCATTTTGTGCTTTCCTGCAGTCTGACATTATTTGCCTCCACGCATTCGTCTGTGCTCTGTCAGTGTGGGAGGACAGCATCAGCTCGGAGAACATTTCATCTCGAGTGCGTTTTTTTTTCTTTCTAATCTTCACTAGCCTCTGGGAAGGAGAAGATCCTGTGATCGTTGAAACACATGCAGCTGGTGGAGAAAAAAAAAGGGACAGCGGTATTTAAAAAGACACATTTTATAAAACACTGGCTACACTCTTTCAGGGTAAACCTTGCTGTTAACATTACATACATAGCACATGTGCTTTCGTTACAAGGTCGCATTTTGCCTCCCCCCACCGCGTGGCTACCCCCTCCACCCTCCACCCTCCCTGTGGCTAACAGCGGGGAACATTTCTGTTCAGCCGCAGGCAAACAGCCCAGCAGGAATGGGCTCCTCTGAGTGTCCCCTGAAGAAAAGCACCCTATTTCAACCAGGTGACCATGGATTATATCTCACTCTCCTGAGGATAACACAGAGAGATAAAGAACGGATGTTGCTTGAACGCCAGCAAACATACACTGCAATGCTTTGTTGTACAATGATTCCCGAGTACATGTTACTGGCCTGGAGTGGTAAAGTGTCCTACCATGAAGGACGCAATAAGTCTGCCCTCCCCAGAAACCTTTTGCAAAGGCTTTGGGAGTATATCCAGGAGAGCCGCGAATGCCAGGGCAAAGTAATCCTTTCACATGCTTGCTTTTACACTATGTATAGTATTTTAAAAGGTACACTCACCAGAGGTCCCTTCTCCGCCTGCTGGGTCCAGGAGGCAGCCTTGGGTGGGTTCGGGGGGTACTGGCTCCAGGTCCAGGGTGAGAAACAGTTCCTGGCTGTCGGGAAAACCGGTTTCTCCGCTTGCTTGCTGTGAGCTATCTACAACCTCCTCCTCATCATCATCTTCTTCGTCCCCAAAACCTGCTTCCGTATTGCCTCCATCTCCATTGAAGGAGTCAAACAACACGGCTGGGGTAGTGGTGGCTGAACCCCCTAAAATGGCATGCAGCTCATCATAGAAGCGGCATGTTTGGGGCTCTGACCCGGAGCGGCCGTTCGCCTCTCTGGTTTTCTGGTAGGCTTGCCTCAGCTCCTTCAGTTTCACGCGGCACTGCTTCGGGTCCCTGTTATGGCCTCTGTCCTTCATGCCCTGGGAGATTTTGACAAAGGTTTTGGCATTTCGAAAACTGGAACGGAGTTCTGATAGCACGGATTCCTCTCCCCATACAGCGATCAGATCCCGTACCTCCCGTTCGGTCCATGCTGGAGCTCTTTTGCGATTCTGAGACTCCATCATGGTCACCTCTGCTGATGAGCTCTGCATCGTCACCTGCAGCTTGCCACGCTGCCCAAACAGGAAATGAGATTCAAAAGTTCGCGGTTCTTTTCCTGTCTACCTGGCCAGTGCATCTGAGTTGAGAGTGCTGTCCAGAGCGGTCAAAATGGAGCACTCTGGGATAGCTCCCGGAGGCCAATACCGTCGAATTGTGTCCACAGTACCCCAAATTCGACCCGGCAAGGCCGATTTAAGCGCTAATCCACTTGTCGGGGTGGAGTAAGGAAATCGATTTTAAGAGCCCTTTAAGTCGAAATAAATGGCTTCATCGTGTGGACAGGTACGGGCTTACATCGATTTAACGCTGCTAAATTCGACCTAAAGTCCTAGTGTAGACCAGGGCTAAGAGAGAACAGGCTGCATCCTTTTCTGGCTCATGCGTAATCAACAGAATTTGTCATTGAGTTATGATTGCAGAAACTATAATGCAAAAGCCAGCAAGAATACAACTTTCCCTTCAAATCCCAGCTTGACTTTGCAGTGCTGATATTTAGACTAATTTTACATGTAAATTTGGCTCATTTGATATGAAGTGACTGAGTGGCAATTAACAGTGGACCCCCAGAGTGTGATTTTTTTACAAAGTCAATTTCCCAGGTATAACCTTTTTTTTAAACCATTATCAATACTTCAGTCATATCTCTCCTAAACTATTGCAACTTTTTCTTCTCGGGCCTATCTCCCTATGCTATTCAAAAAGCTACTTCTTGAATTATTTTACTGACCTACTGCTCTGACATAATCTTCTTCCTCCTCCACTAACTTATTCTCACCTTCAAGACTACAGAACACTGACCATGCTTACATCTCTTCCCACTCTTTACTCTTCATGTGCTCTCTAATTGCTTTTTTAATCTCCTCTCACTCTTGGCTTCAGACTTTTGTTTTATGCCAACTCTATCCACTTCCTATGCACTCACTTGCCTCCTTTGAATTTTTACTTAAAACTAGAAGCAGGAAAAAAAGGAAAACTGGATCTTCTCCCAAATTTTATGCCAGTTCTACAACCAAACTTCATGGATTGGGCCTATCTCTATTTAAATTCCACCTTTTTCACCCATGAAGCTTTGTTGTGCTATCTCTCTGCCAATGCTATATCCACATCTTCTTGCATATGAATCGCTGTGCAGTGCATTGGAGTTAAATGAGTTGAACTGTAAGCCACTTGGAATCATTATTTGTGTGTGTCTCTGTGTGTGTGCCTGTGTGTGTGTTTTACAAAGTTCATGAATGTGCACTCCTTCAAAAATAAAAATAGTAAAAGCCTGAGACAAACCACACTTAAACCCTTTGAATATTTTATAATAAAATAGTTATAAAGAAGCTTTAATTAAGTTTAAACTCTGAAAAGAATTAGAGAGGGGAACCCATTGTTGTCAAGATCTACAAGCACAGGTGGAGGATTTTATTTCATATCAGATGCCTGTTGTCAGTTTGGATAGTGACTATCTAATCTCTAAATTCTGGAAGATGGAAGCAGAGATTATCAGTTCATAAATTCCCGAGGGAGACTGTTGAACATACTGGTACACTGACTACACACACATTCCTTTTGATGGTTCCAATAATTTAGCACAGCACAAAGTCAACACGCAAAAACACATTTGTCGGGAATACAAAGGTATCCTATAAAATGCAGGGCTTTATTTATTCTCTGCTATGGTTTGGATGTATCAGTTTAAGAATACGTATCTACTAAATTAAACAAAGATTTACCAAAGAGGTGGAGCACAGCTACTTGTGCTCTGTTCTGCATGACAAAAAACCAAAAACACTTGAAAAAATAATGTCCCATTTTAGTTTTTAACTTTTGAAGCTGGATTCACCTCAATAGGACATGAAAGAAGCTGCAACCAAGGGGGAATTGAACCCCTTAGTAATTCAGTAGTGGGAAAGACAACATTAAAATCAACTCAGGACTCTATGGAACCTCTCTGGTCAAAGCTGCGTTGGGAGAGGCCCCCCTATTTTTAGGAGGCAGCCCTGAGTAAAGACCCCTGAAGAACAGAGGGTTGTGAACAGCTTGTGGCACTCCAAGCGGATTTACTTTGGAGCTCCAAAAGCAAAGGAGTCAATCTGGCCCAGGGTTTTTGTGAAAGGTAACAGCAAGAAGTATATGGTAAAAGACTGACCCTGAATAATCGCATTCAGTTCCATTCCATTTCACATATGAATATACAAATAAAACAAAATAAATGTAACTCAACTTCAATACTTTGCAAACAGCACTTTATGGTGTTATCAGTCTTTTATTGATTTCAAATTATAGCGATTTACTTGTTGCAAACAAAACACTGAAAGCTAAGAATAAAATATTCTGAATTCATAAATCATTTTCCTGAAAGTGCCTACTGTAAAGAGATTAGTTTGTCCTAGAATTTTAATTTGCCTACTATAGGAATATATTATACTAAATTGTGACTAAGTTGGATTAGTTGGAAGATTGTAGGGAGACTCATACAATCATCAAAATTGGTGCTGGAAGGGATTCTTACAGTAGGCCTGGAAATCCATTTTCAAACTGCTATTACAGATTATCACCTTCACTATTCCCCAAGTGTTTTAACTAATGTCTTTTTGGAACATTTTTATTTACAGTGTCTAATCTAACTAAGCAGGCTGTCGTATTTTTAATTGCTCTCATCATTAAGTTTTCCCTCATATCTAATCTATTTTTGCTCTTAAGGTCATTAACTCTCATAATACACTCTTAGTCAACTTCAAATAACTTATTTGCTCTCAAATTTCTACAGAGCTCTTGAGTCACTCTAACTTTCCTTAAACTTTTCCCTTAAACTTTTTATATATTTTTATTTATTTAGGTGTAAATAATAGACACCTATACAAGGTACTAGGCACCCTAACATGTAATTAGCAATACAACAAAAATCCCAGCAGCATTAAAATAATCATTCAAACAGGAATTTAGCCAGCCAGCCAACTACCCCCCTCCCCAAATCTTGTTTCTACCCCTTTACCTCTTCATTGTTCTGGGAAGCATATATTTTGCAGTCTCCAAAAACCCTATCAAGCAAATGTCTTTTGTAACATACTTGGAAGGTCACCAAATTCAGGGCATTTCTTACAGGGATGGGGGAAAACAAATTCCAGAGTCCCAGTCTCAGAGGCCTCAGAGAGAATGCAGTCAGTATCCCCCTACCTTATTAACAAGGGGAATCCAGATGAGGCACCTTTGTTGACCATACATGTCCATTCTTCCAGCCCTCTGCATTATCTTTGTTTTCCTTGTTTACCTGATATCTCTTCTCAATACAACAGGTCTTTTAAAACTTTTCCAGAGGAATCCCATGAAGGATTACATCTAATGCATTGCTACCATCTAAATAATTAACACTTACTGAAAAGTTAACATGTAAGACGTGAGAGTGAAAATTCAGGTGATTAGCAAACCAGTGGATTTGATCAGGGTAGGTTTCCTTTGTACTTACACTTTTCTTCGTCTGATTTAAAAAAAAAAAAGGGTAATATGCAAAATAAAAAACTCCTGTGTCTTGTACCCTCACAAGCAAATGGATATTTCTAAACAATCTGCTATAACATCTTTATTATATATTTGCCATTAAGAGCATGCAAAATTTAAACTCTTGAAAATGAATTGTCTTGCAGAATTAAATAGCAAGCTTTGATAAAATGACAGAGTATACAGGAGACATATATATATATATTGTGACGGAGCAAGGCCAGATGGCTATGGAAAAGTAGTGGAAGATAGATATATTAGCTCCAGGCTAAACAAATCCCTGGTACCAGGATAAGTGAAATGGCAGCTGCTCCAGGTCAATTAAGACACTTGGGGCCAATTTAGAACTTTCCAGAAGGCAGGGAGAAGGCTAGGTTGATTGAGACACCTGAAGCCAATCAGGGGCTGGCTGAAAGTAGTTAAAAGCCTCCCAGTTAGTCAGGTGGGTGTGCATGTCAGGAGCTGTGGGAGGAAATTGTGTTGTTGGAGAGGCTGAGTAGTACACACCATATCAGGCTCAAGGAAGGAGGCCCTGAGGTAAGGGTGAAGTGGAGCTTGAGGAAGTGAGGGCTGCTGTGGGGGAAGTAGCCCAGGGAATTGTACATGTTATGTTTCTAAAAGGTCAGCTACCATAGCTGATACTATTAGGGTCCCTGGGCTGGAGCCCGGAGTAGAGAGTGGGCCTGGGCTCCTCCCCACCTTTGCCCCAGATTAATCACTGAGACTGGGAGACAACAGAGACTGTGCAAGGAAGGATAACTTCTCCTCACCTCCCTTGCTGGCTTATGATGAAAATGGCTCAGTAGACTGTGACCCTTGTCTCTAGAGAGAGAAGGGTTACGTGGAGGGTCACAGTGAGCCTCTGAGGCTAGCGAAATCTGCCAGGAAACGTGGGACCCACGGAGGCAAGGACAGAACTTTGTCACAATATATACACACACACACACAAAGAAGGGGCCAATTTTTAAATGGACATCTTTTGTGTGTGTATGTATATATTTAAAAATGGACATCTTCTGTGTGTGTATTTTTAAATATATACATACACACAGAAGATATCCATTTAAAAATTGGCCCTTCTGTGTGTGTGTATACACACACACACAGAGAAGATATCCATTTAAAAAGTGATCCATTCTTTGGAATCCTTTCTCACAGAATACATATACAATATCTACTTTCAATGTAAACTCTAAATCTTTTTTCAAACAGTTTAAAAATTACTATTTTATGAGAAACTGGTTGTCTTTTCTAAAATCAAACAGTGCATATTCTCTCTTACACAGTTAAAAAATTTCCACTTGTTAAGGTTTACTATTTCTTCTGCCACCATGCTGACAAATATAATTTATACCAATAACTATAGATCCAATCATTGGTGCTACGGGCCAAGGGTGAGGGGAGGTCACCAGGAATCCGAAAGCCAGTGCAGAGGTATTGCCTCTCTTTGTACATGACACTGGCTGTCCACTGATCCCCTGGGATCCTACAGGTTGTAAAAGTGGACCTCATATCTTCTTCCATGGGGGAACCCCTTCCCTCCATTTCCAGAGGAATTAAACTCCACAAAGAGAAACTTATGGAAATGTTCTCCCCCTCCATCTCCTCCTACAGCAGTATGGCCCAATGAATAGGACGTTGGATTGTGTGTCAGTAGACAGGTTCTATTCCTGGCTCTTCCACTGACCTGCTATGTGACTTTTGGGAAGTCACCTATTTCTCTGACTCAGTTTTTCCTTGTGTAAAATGGGGATAATGATACTCAATCTCCAATGCTTTGAGATCTACAGATGAAAAGTGCTAAATAAGAACTAAATAGAATTGTTATGATTAGAAGAAGAAATACACTCAGGTGCCAGTGGTAATAACAGAAACAAGGTTGAATTTCTGTGCCCTGTACTGCTATAAGCAAATTGTTGACTTCCTCTGGCTCCTACAGAAAGGAATAAGTACCTTTTTTTATATACCTTTTTTTGACAGAAACAGCCTGAAAGGAACTGAAAATTACCAGACAACATTTCAAACAAAAATGAACAAAACCAGAAAGTGAAACTTTAAAAACGAAACAAACAAAACCAAAACAAAATTCCACGATATCATGGAAAATAAACTTTTGAGGGTTGTGAAAATGAAGGATCAGTATTGGAGGCAGTTGTTCTGCACAGAGCTACAAGCAGGTGCAGGTCAGGTACCCATAATACAAGCTCTTGTAAGCCGCCCCACCAATTATTTCATCAAAGGGAAGTTGACTAAAGAGCAGGGAATGGAGACAATAACACCTACATATGTGGTATCAAAATGTAGCTATCTTTTGTTGCTGAATGAAGAGCTGGAACTAGTAAAAATGATATAGCCAGTTTTATCATATTACAATTTAGCTATTCTCTCTCTTTTTTTTGTAAAGAATTATTTCATAGGCTTAATTTCAGTTAAGCATGTAGTAATTCTTTGAATTTGTACCAGTCTTGGGTTGTTGCCAAATAAACTGAAGATTATGCCAATTTCTTTTCCAGCTCAACTAGATACTGTTACTCACAAGGTAGCATTTAGCAGCTATAATACAAATGTGATTACAAAGAAAGCTATCTAGCTTGTTAACACTCATTGTTAGCACACTTCCTTTGGTAGCTTTTTTATATAATGTCTCCAAAATCTCTGTTAAAATAAATGTTGAGGGTCCGACTAAAGCTCACAAGCTTAGTTACCGCAGGAGATATAGTGGTTGATGCTATCTACTTTTTATCTCAATGGGAATTTTGCCTCCATAAAGAGTGCGGGATATAACCCAAAATATTTAATGTTTACTGTTTGCAGTGTATTACAATGGAGAAACTAACATCCTAATCCAGCAAATCACTTGACCATGTGTTTAACTTTAAGCACCTGAGTAGTCATATATTGAGTTCAATGGAATTTCTCATGTGCTTAAGTACTTTGCTGGGTTGGAGCTTCAATGCACGAACAGAGTGACAGAAATATCCCTTAATGCTGGTTTAACCCAATGTTTGTGCTTCATTATAACAGGGTTAAAAGGAAGAAGGAGAGGAAAAATATATAACATAAATCTGTATTTATGGTACGTTTGTCTGAAAGGCTTGAATGACTCAAAATCAGATAAAAATGTCTCAATGCTGCACTGAGCATGAAAGGAGTCTAGAGTGACAGTAGAGCAGTATAAGAGCTAGTCAAGCAGTAGTCCTCAGATGGTTAGAGAAGAAGTATATTCAGTTATGAAAATAGGCAATTGCAACCGGGTCCCCCCCCCATCCCCATTTCACTTAGCTCCCATAAGTGAAAGCTGCATCAAGTAATACAAGGTTTCTCAATAACAGCTGCATGCTACTGAATTACGAGTCAGAGTAGTCATAACGTTCAAACAGTGGAGTCTTGTTTGGCTCACATGTACCTATACATCTTAAAATATGTATTTTGATCTTAAACATTACACTCTATTACTGCTTAGGATCTTTTTTTAAAGTTGGAGCATTGATCTGATAAATCATTACTCATTCTATAAGTAAATATTTATTGATATTATTTAAAAATATGTAGGTGTTCAATGGGCTATAAAATATAACAGCTCTAAAGAAAGTGTGGGCTATCCACTGATTGCCAATGCCCAAATCTACCCCTCTAGCAGAATTGCCCCAGGGAAGGTACAGAATTTTCCTTGGATCTTTTCACTTGGAGTGAAGAATTTTCTGCCCTCACCCTCCCCTGAATTGCACCCTCAATCACACATTTGCCCGCCCCCCCCAATGGAATAACCAGTGGTTTAGCCTGAGAATCTATAGCCCTTCGCCATGGCTCTGGTAGCTACTAAACCCTGGAGGCCCACTTGAAGGGTAGTTTCCCCAATAAAAAGGGGGTTGCAGAAGGATCAGTGCAACTTCCTGCATTGGGAGGCACTGGATTCTCGATCACTTGAAGTATTTAAATCAAGACTGCATATCATTCTAAAAGACACACTGTAGTTCAAACAGAAATTATGGGCCTGATGCAGACATTATTGGGTGAGGTTCTTCCGCCTGTGCTATGCGGGAGGTTAGACTAGACAGTCATATTGGTCCCTTCTGGCCACAACACCTCCGAATCTATGAACTCGGAAGGCCTTGGCCCATCCTCTTCCCAGCCCCATTTTAGGACTTGGTAGGTTCAAGTGGGGGACAGTCATTGTGAGACAAGGGGCAAACCCAGCCCGTCCCCACATAACTAGGAAGTGGATGTCCGTGGAGAAGGAACCATCTACAACCATACTCCTGGCCAGACAATCTGCCCATATTTAGAAGCAGATCGTTTTAATGTAAAGATCAATCCAAGAAACACAAAGGTGCACGTCGCTATTTTACCGAATACATAACAGAAAATATTGAAGATGTTCATTCTCCTCCTTTATGCTTTAATATTTTGGCTGTCTTAAATTTGAATAGGAAAGTCTTGGTCCAATGTTAAATTTAATTCTGTAAAACCAAGCCACATGGAATTAAATAAACATCTGCTGGTACCAGGGACTTCTAGAGCTAAAAGCATGAGCTGGGAGCTGTAACAAACCCACTTGCTCTGGACTGGTCACAGAGGGGAACATGTAACACACGCAGACTAGTGAATGCATCCGATGAAGTGAGCTGTAGCTCACGAAAGCTTATGCTCAAATAAATTGGTTAGTCTCTAAGGTGCCACAAGTACTCCTTTTCTTTTTGCAAATACAGACTAACACGGCTGCTACTCTGAAACAGACTAGTGAGTTGCTTTTGGTTTCTTCTCATTCTCTTTCTATTACTTATACATAACCAAACCAATTTAAAGCAAATTTGGTAAAAGAAAAAAGCAGGCTGAGATGTTGTATTAAGTTACACCTCAGGGTTTGTTTAATTCATTTATTTTCATTTATAATACAGTACACAAATACATTTATTTACCCTTTAAAAACATGTGTTATAAACCACTCAAAACCAACACTTTATAATGGAAATGCTGACAGCAAATTAACTACCGAATAGAAAGTACTGTCATTACTTTTCTAGAATCCCTGCATTGGTCAAACTAAACTTTCCAACAAAGATTTTACTTAAAAGTTAGATATTAAGCAAACATTTATTATTTACTGAAACCTTTTCAGACCCTGAGAGCCAGATTCTGCCTTACTCATGTTGAGTTGTATAGGGCTTGCCAACATGAGAAAGTTGCACCAGTATTTTTAAGGTGTGAATTGAAGCTGATATAAGTTAAATTTGTACAAAAGGTTGTGCGGACAATCTTATTCCAGTATTTCATCTTACTTTGGTTTAGCTGAAGTGGATCAGGAACAGGTTTAACTAAATCAAAATAAGCCACTCATATAATGAAATAGGAGCTCTTTGCACCAATTTAACTATATCTGTTTAAAAGCTGATTAAAGTTGTACTAATGCATCTTTCTCATATAGACGGCCTTACTCTGCACATAGTCCCACAGATTTCAATGGAACTTTTTGTGGAGTAAAATATTACTTAATATGAGTAAGGATGGCAGAAGCTGGTCCACAGTTCAAATGGAAATTGATAGAGTATTAATTTAACTGTATTGGAAACCAAATCCTCTCAAACAGGTAACATGAAACTAACTGGGCTGAGCAGCTGCTCTGTTAGCTAAAACTTTAGGAAAGGCTACAAAAGCCAGTGAATTCCCAGTAACCTCTGAGGTTACATTTCACTACATGAAAACAAATGACAAAACTACACTATTTTAGCAAACTGAGTAGGTAACAATACAGAAGATTTATAAGTATAATCTGGTTATCTATAGATCTAATCATATAGTTATTGAGTTGCATGTCATACGCTCAAAAGAGTGAAATGATCTAGCATTGTGTGGTCTACTCTGAGTGAGTGCATTTTATCAACAAGGTTACAAGGCAGACAGCCTATTTCACAGACTATAAAGGGATATACAAAAGCGAATTTGTCTCGGAATTGCAAACTGAATCACCATACTGAATCTTTGGAAGATTCAGAGAGTTACAGAACTCTTGTAAATTAGGGGCACTCCAATTTGTTTTAACCTTTACAACTTTTTTTTTGTATTATTTTCTATTTTATCTTTTAGAACACATTATTATAAACAACATATAGTATATTGCCTTCCAAACAGTAAATTGATAATGAATACGTTCCATTATAATAATGGGACATTTTTGTTTGTGCTTCCTTTAAGAAGAGGCCCTGGAGGTTTTTCGCCTTCCTCTGTAGCATGGGGCACGGGTCACTTGCTGGAGGATTCTCTGCTCCTTGAAGTCTTTAAACTACGATTTGAGGACTTCAATAGCACAGATATAGGTGTGAGGTTTTTTGCAGGAGTGGTGGGTGAAATTCTGTGGCCTGCGTTGTGCAGGAGGTCAGACTAGATGATCATAATGGTCCCTTCTGACCTAAATATCTATAAATCTATAAGTAGTATATAATACTCTATGTACAGACTGTGTGTGGGTGTTTGTGTTCTCAGATCTGTTGTTTTGTCATTTTGATTAAAATTAGAATGTGGAATTAAGAAATACACATTCTATTTGTAATATTTTAGTTACATATAAATAAGGTACATTTTCACTCCAATGCATATTGGTTAGCTACTCAGTTCCCATTTATACAATTTGAAAATAAAGATTCTAAATTCTTATGCATCTCTTTTGAAATTTATTCCAATCTTAATTTACTTAACTCTAGCTAGTTAAGAGCTTCTAATATCCATCAGGTTTTTCCAGCTCAGAATGTGGGAGAGAGTCAATGCCTGAAAATGAAATTTATTATTTCTTCTTCTTGGTCTTTTGGCTAAGAACAAGTGTGGTTTCAGTTTACTGTCTGATACATATCCTATCAGGAAACTATATCATCATTATGTTGAATGGGATTTAATGTTATAATCCAATAAATTTCTTCCATTGTTTACTATTATGAGCCAAATTTATTCCATTTTCCCTTTTCTTTATTGACACCGCACAATATACTCTGTGGAAAAAGTTATTACAGGAATACCCTGATTGCATTTTTTGGGATACTTACTTATTGTCAGATTGTGCCATGTCAGTTTTCTAAACTGATTACACTATAGAACCATAAAAATTCTAACCATTTGAGTAGTGATCAACTGTAAGTTAACTAACTACTACTAAGAAAAGCTTCTGTTTGGGAAAACTAGATAAAAACCCCTGTAAAAGAAAACATGTGTACAGATCTGACTTTAGATCACAACAGTCTTGGTTATCAATATGATATTGGGTAATACTTGCTTTTTCACTCTAAAACAATTCCATCTTAGTGTATGTAAATATAATTAGAGGTAAATATACTGGTATAAAATTACTATTATGAGGTCTGAAGTGGGCTTTATTGTTTGTAGGTGGGATTTTCTAGTGAGTTTAAATTATTTAGGAGCACACGTCTCAATGACTTTCAATGGGACTTGAATTCCTGAACCAGTTAGGTAATTTTGAAAATTCCACCCTGTTTGTTGATTTTCAAGAACACTGGGTACGACAAACTCTGACTTTATTTCCTTTAGATTCCAAGCTCCAATCCAAATGGCTATAGAAAAAATCATAGTGAACTCACAGTAGTATGTTCTTCTTGATGTTTGTATTCCAGCACTTTCAACAAAGGAGATGGCCCTCTGGGTAAGAATAAAAAAAGAAGTACTGCTTATGCAGTTGGATCTGAGTGAAGCAGTAGACTATTTAAATTGTAGTACAGTATTACTCCAAATGAGCCAACTAACATAGTATATGCAAATTCTGCTCAATTTACAGTATTTCACACCTTGCCCAAAAATTCTGATATCTGGATCTTACTCTAGTTGTCAAATGGAAGTTCCTAAGTAGCTATCTGGGACAGAACTTGGGGTCCAAAGGTCATAGAACATGGAAGTAAACTCTGCTATGCTTTGATGTGATGCATTTCCTCTCTAACAAGGTCTGTTTAAATCAAGATATTTAATGTCTCCTGAGACTCACAAATTAAACAGAGCAGACATCCATGAAAATAGATTTATAATTAAGCTGATATTCACCCTTACATCAGAGGTAACCTTATTGTAAAATAATAGTACTGTGGATTTTGACTTTGCACATTCCATATTTTTTGTCTCTCTTATATCCCGGAAACACACATTATCTGACAGTGAGTCAATAGTATAAGGGAAGCTTAGTACCCAAGAATGATGCCTATGTCTCACTTTGTTACAGGAGTGTTTCAAATCCCAACAATTGCCAGACCTCAGGGATACTTTATTCATTATGTCTTTCTAAGGCATGTATTTTACATAAATGGATGAAGGTGATTAGACTCCCTGACACAATACGTTTTACTTGGAATGATATTAAAAAAAATATATGCCTAAACCAAAAAGGTATCATACAACCTGCTCCTAACTGCCTTAAGTCTTAAAGCGACTAGGTTTATTTTTCCCCAGATCACAGGAATTACTAAGGAGAAACAAATTGCATGTTTTCATATCTACTAATAAAAACTCTTTGACAGGGTCAAAGTCAGAGGTTTCTATTTATCAAACGTCCGAGTCCTGTAAATGTCATCATTCAGGAGAAGTACACAAACTGCCACCTGATCATAAAAAACAGTTCTGTATCAGCCCTCATTTCACGCTTCTGATTTTGACACATCATAAATCAGCAACTCTGCAAGTAATGTTGGAAATAATTGTCTGTTCCTTCTTTTTACGGCCCAGGTGGTACAAAGTCTAACCCAGATGGTGGACTGCATGCTGCTGAAGTCAGTTACAGATGTAGGGATTATGTTCCTCTAAAACTCTAACAATATTATCTGAATATATGGAAGACTTCTAACACTGCTATTCTGCAAATTAAGAAAACCTTGCTCCCTTTTTTTTTTTTTTTTAAGTTCATTTAGTGCTTAGCAAGGGCTTAAACCAAGCATATTGCAAAAAAGAACTATGCAGGCTTCTGGCAATGCACCTGAATCCTGGTTGGTAACACTCTAGTCCTGGAGCTTTCACAGCCCTGTCAATGCATTTGAATACTGACCTGCACAATAGCTTGCTAGTCCAGTCCAGGAGCCCACCGTACCCCAGTCAATGCATTTGATTCCTACTCCACTCCTTGCTATTCCAGACATAAGTCTTTTGTTGATCAGGGGTTGCCAATCAACTGAATTGTGCTGATTTATGTGGTTATTTTCTGAAGTGCACAAATCAGGATGACATCACAAAACACACTTTTTACCTAAACCAAGAATCTGAACTCATGTCTTCCAGAAAATTGTGACCCCCTCGTTCTCCGTGTTCCTCATCTTAATTTTATATTATGGTTTCCAGACCAAGAATGTATCTTATTTAAACATAGGGTCAAATTCTATGGGAATAGGGTGAGACCAGTAACTAGATAGATAGACAGTTCACTGTTCATAATTGTTCTTGCCATTGTTGCAATTTGCCATATTATTTGTGTTTTAAGATATTATTCTTCCCATCCTCCTGGTCTAGCTGCAGTTGTTCTGAAATAAAATCACGTTTTTTTTCCAGTCATTTGTGTCACAACTCATCAAGTTGTAAACACAGGATTATGACTTCAGTGCATAGTAAAAGAGAATAAAAAGATGGGTTCTGAGATGAGTTCCTCTCTTCAATCATTCTAAAAGGGTCATCCCTTTCCTCTTTATTAATACATTTGAAGGATTTAATGAGTTACTTCACCAGGTTAATATATCCCTCCAATACTTTCATTACACTGTGAAAGTTCTTCAAGTGGTATAGCTTACAAATGATCATCATTTATATTTCTTGATGGACTAACTTAGCTAATATATTTTTACTGTGAAATATAGAACCCATAATTAAACTTTAAGGATAAGGGCATAACTTTGTGTGTTTTTATATATATAGATCTGCAGTACAGACAAATTTGAAAACCATCTCTTCCATGAAGCTAAGTCCATGAAAATATTAAACAAAAAAGCTACACAGAGAAGGTTACACTTCACCTCATAGTGCTGATGAAGGGTGTAGATTAACTGCTTTGGAGACTAAAGTTCCCTATCTACAGGACAGATTCAGGTACAGGAAGCAATGGTGTAATTTGCCTCTACATTGCCTCTCCAACGTGCCTCAACCCTGACCAAAAGAAGCTACATGTAGAAGGATATTTAGTTTCCATAATGCATTCAGTCTTTAGCAGCTCTATTGAAATAGCTAACCAGGCAGTTAATTAGTTCCAATAGTGATAGGTTTTAGTGATATGGCCATATGTACACTAGACATTAAACTGAAAGCACCAATACATTTTGCATACTGTAAAGTCACCAAACAGCTATCAAACAGTAATGACAGCCCAGTTTGTTGGAGCTGATCTGTTTCCCATAATTTCCCCAGCACACAGAAGGGTGCAGATGAAATCACTGGGTGCAGAGTTTGGCCCCAGACTATCAACAACATACATAATTAACAGCTTTGCTTAATTATCATCTATTTTCCTCAAGTATTGGCAAATGAGTTTTCAAGGAGATTTTTATATATGGAAAGTTTATAGCAGTAATAGCAAGCCATTCTTGAGCTACTGGGAGAAAAGGAAACAGGCAAAAGTAAAAAAAATTAAATCAGAATACTATTTTTATTGATTTGTAACTCAAAAATAGTTTGTTGACTTCAATTTTCCTTTGCCTTCGGAGGACAACTGCCAACTTTCAAGTCCAAGTTATGTGGGGTACGACTGGAGAGCTCATATCAGCCTTTACAATGAAAGGTGTTTGCAACATTACCTATGCGTAGGCAATACTGAATACTCCAGAATACTGGCAATATTTCACCCACCACTTAAATGGTGTACGCAGCTCTGGGATGAAATACTGCAATTTTTTTTATCGTACACAGTAATATCACTCAACAGTTTAGAATAGGATGTAAAGAAAAAAATGGTCTCCAGCTGAAATTACAGGGGTAATTTTAGGTAGGGAGAACGTTAATCCCCAAGCTGGAATTTAACTAGAAAATCAGATTTAACAATTTTGCCCTAAAACCTGTAAAGACCAAAGTAATTTGGACATTGGTTTTATGTTTCATCCAAAGAACAGCACTCTCCAGCAGGACTCGGGGCCACATGCATTCTGGTGGGGCATTGGTTCAGTATGGACTCTTAGGAAAATGTGCCACCTGCTGAAACGCAAATACCATTTCCTGCAGATAGATATTGTCACATTGCTCTCAGAGGGGCACCTAACATCCTTTACTGGTTTCATTCTCAGACACACAACACTCCATCAGTTTTAAAATCCAGCTTCAGAAAAGCTATTCCATTTTCTGAGATTAGGCTTTTCTGCTAATTTTGACATGGTGCAGTAACTCTGTAACAAAGAATGTTATATTTTGCAAATGATTCTGGAATCAAATTAAGTGAGTTGCCAGGACATTTATTTTTCATGGCACAATAGCAAATGACATCATCAACAGAATAACCTCAAGGGCAAGGATGTTTTTGGCATCTTAACCTTCAAATGGCCAGCATTATACTGTTTCCTATTACCAGAATAGTAATATTTATTGCAGGTAGACTACAAGAGTGGAGCCATACCATTTATTTATTTTCACTTGATAGCCACCTCTGGCAAGAACAAATTTTCAATTAATCACCATCTTATCTCTGCAAGAACCAGTTGCTCTTAAGGACATCTGTATTATTTCCTTTGTTTTATTAATACAGGGAATAGCGCTGTTATGGATCTTCTGACACTGAAATTTATTTGTTTTCTATAGACTTTCTTTCTTGAAGGTGAACTGAAATGCTTATTTAAAATATAAATGGATTTTTAAAAAAACACTTAAGACTCCAAATCATGGAGAAAATGTGTGTAGGCTTAAATTTCCAATAAATACCTTTTTAAATATAGTATTTGAAAATCTGTCCCACTTTTTTTCTGCTGATTCCTGAGTTATGAGTTTTGAGTTTCTCCTGGGGGAGTTGATGACATTGCTAACATGTAAAGCAGTGCAAGAAGTGCAGAGCCCTATAAGATTTAGAGGTCAGGAAGGTTAGACTGATTTCTAAGATCATATCTTGGATAGTAAAAAAAATAAAAAAAATCAGTCCCCTTAAAATTGTATTTATCTATCATTTTGAAGTCTATACATTCTGTTGAGATCCAAGCAGATTTGTTTTATTTATTTATTTTTAAAGCCTTGTATTATAATTAATTTTAAAACAGAGAAATAAAATATGCCCATTATGAGACAATATGAAAGGGCCAGGCTCTACTTTATCTGATAAAAATGTAAGGAGAAGGAAACTGCAGGAATGAACTTCATGGCAGTTCCTTCTTATCAGTGTGTAGATTTGCCTCCTGTGTATTGGCAGGTGTTTCAGCTCCCTACACCAGCAGATGGCCTGAGATATTACACAGATCTCAGGACACCTATGAAGGCCTAGGGCTTCCACACAGCTTCCCAAGCTTTTCTGCCCGGCTGCAGCATGGCTACTGCAGCAGCCTTCCTATTAGCCGACCCACCACATGCCCTCTATGAAGGGCATGCAGTCACAGAACCTACCTTAATGCTGCTGTTCCCTAAGTTTTCCCCTCCCACCAAGTTTCAATGCAGTTATTCCAAAAGAGAGCTAGGGGGAATATTGAAGCAGCAAAGTAGACATGAGTTTGCAGTGTGGCATGGCTGCATATCTAGAAGTATTCCACCACAGAATAGGGAGTTAATAGTCATGGTCTATACAGCTTTGGCACAACTGTACCAGGAACATTGTGTTTAGTTCTGGGACCCTCGTTGCCAGAAAGCTATTGAAAATTTGAAGGCGTTTAGAGAAGAGTAAAGAAGTTGCTAGGAGGCTGCATGTTTTGAATTACAAAGAAAGACTAGAATAGTTTAATATATATATTAATTCTCCTTTACTCATTGTTTAGGCTAGCTATATATATATATATATATATATATATATATATATAGCTAGCCTAAACAATGACTAATGGGATGTTAGCTTCTTGTAATATTTATTACCTATACCTAATGATTTCTTTTTGTTTTCTATACATATATAAATCTTAGCAATAGTGGGAAGGGTAAGTCCATGTCATTTATTTTGAAATGATTGATTACTATTTCCCATTTCCTTTCAAATTGGCCCAGGTTGCACTACTCTTGCACCTGCACTAACAGAGCTCATGACTATTGCAAAGTTCACACATTTTGACTCTGGAGGGGATGTGGTCAGAAGGCAACACATGCTTTCTTGTCCGATTCATGGTAGGGTATAGCTCTTGGCTTAGGGCACTGGTTTCACAGTCATCCATGTTAGCAACCACTGAATAAGGAAAAGCAAAAAGATGCTTTCAGGAATTAAGCAGTTGGATGCTCCATGACACCCTCTGGCCTCAGCTGGATCAGAAGGCAGAAGTCAAAGAGAACTAATGGTCAAATATGTGGCTAGAAGGGAGGAGAGACTTTTTACTATTGACTAAGAGAGCAAATAACATATCTCATTTTGAAGCAATAGAGCCAGATAGCCCCAGAATTAGACCATTAAGTTACCAGAATGAGGAAGTATCCTATCAGTTATTGTTGACCATTTAATTACATGAAAAGAATCCTGTAATAGCAAGATACTTAGTTATATGGGAAATGCCATATAATTACTAGGCAAATACATGGTTACTTCTGCCTCCTAAACTACAGTGTGGATCACACAGCACTTACTTTTGGTTCTATTAAGTGTAATTAACTAGTAATCTGCTGGCACATGTAATTACTCTATGAAGATACTATGTAATTGAAGTATGGAATATTTAAGAACTATAACCTAGATCATTACCTAATATTCTGCTCGAGTATCCAAGTCCTTCTTTTTAACTCCCTTTTGGTTATGATGCAGAACACAGCTTTAAAAGTAGTAAGACTTGATGTTGCTTCATCTTTTGTAGGTGTGCTGAGTGTGGGCAAGAAAAGGGAACAGCAAGTCCCTTCTACAGTGCACCTGCTCAGGAGGCAGCCAGAATGGTGATCCAATGCTCCACTAATTGCTAGATGGGGGGGACTAACTAACATGCCCCCTGCAAATGTGCTATTCCCCACCCCACATGCTTGCTGTTACCTAGAAGCAAGTGCTGTGGGTAGAATACACTGCTTCTGTTTTGGACCAGCTGTAAGGAGCAACACCAAATCTGTTACCCAAGAAACTGCCCTGTGTGTGCAGAATGGCTAAGTGAACCTCTGTTTGGCTACTGCAACTCAGCATAACATCATTAATAAAAGCCAGAATCTAGCTTCTTTACCTCAAAGCAACAACTGAAACATTTCCTTAGTCTCTTGACACAACACCGAAAGATGTCCCGCCCAGTAAATAGCGTTTTGATGATATTTTGATGTTGATGAGCAAGGCATGCAATGGTTTAATGCTCCTTCAGTGATGACAAAAATAAAAAAAACAACATCTACATCATTCTACATTTAGAAGACATCTGAGTTAATAACAGATTTATTGGGCAGCACAGAAGAATTAACTTAATTACATCATTCATCACCTGAAGATATTGGATTACACTGTTAGTGGAAGAGATACAAAGAAATCTGTCAGATAAACATAGTACATTTTGCACAATTTACTTACCATTTCTCAATATCCTGAAACCAGTTCAGTGTATTAAGCTTATTAATAAGGTAAAATGTTTGCAGAAAGAGCAATGCCCTAGTGAGAACTGATTAATCAAGCAATACTAATTTGCCATTACTGTGAACCAATGTGCCTCCTGGCAGAACTAATCAGGAACCCCAGTCTGCACGCAAAGCCCCACTGGAGTCAAGAGTTTCAAATTGTTTAGAACATTCCCCTGTTTAAAATACATAATCAAATCTATGACTCAAATAGAAAGTCCCAACATAGAAGACAGGACATATGGCACCTGCTTTTCTTTTGGATCTTATATGAAAAGTCCAAAAATGGCATATTTCACATCTGCCACTTAAGGAGGAGGTGAAAAACTAAAATGACTAATGTTAATGAATGCTTTCCTTGCTTTAATGCTTTTAATAGATTTGTCTCTCAAGGCCCTATCTAAGGAGAGTTATGTCTTAGAAGAGTGGTACAATGTGACTGTCATATATCAGTTAAATGAAATCAGTATTCTGATTTCACGATAATTGTATTGTATTCAAGAGGTGATCCTGGCAATTACAGGATGGTAAGTAACCAGGCAAATTGGTTGAAAACTATAGTAAAGAACAGAATTATCAGACACAGTGATGAGCTCAATGTGCTGGGGAAGAGCCAACATGGCTTTTATAAAGGGAAATTTATTAGAATTCTTTGAGGGTATCAACAAACATGTGGACAAGCGCAATCCAATGGATACAGTGTACTAGGACTTTCAGAAAGCTTTTGACATAATCCCTGTAGCGGGGCGGTCACCCCGCTTCAGTCAGAGAGCAGTTAAAAGCAGCCAAGGGAGGCTGTTTTGGTAGTCAGCCACTTGTGTGGTTGCACCCAATTAGGGCACAGCTGGCCCAGATAAAAGGGCAGGCTGAGAGAGTAAGAAAGAGAGACTCTTGCTGGGGGGGAGCAGAGAGGACCAGGCTGCCTGGGAGAGTAAGCAGGGTACCTGAGACAGAGCAGGGCTGGGGAAGGGGAGGCAGAGCTGAGGAGCTCTGGCCTGGTGAGTCCCCAGGCTGAGGTCTTGCTAAAGGCCAGGGGAAGTATTAGGGCTGCAGGGAGGCAGCTGGGGATAGAAAGGCAGCAGGTCCAACCCTTGCCAGTGATGAGTGGCCATTTCAGACTGCAGAGCTAAATGATGACTGGCAGTAGCCGTGGAGGCAAGGTGGGTATAGGAGGTTGGGGTTCCCCTGGGAGGCAGCCAAAGTAAGGGGCACTGGGTCTGAGAGGGACATGGGGCCAGAGGTGGTGGAGACAACAGGGCAGATAACGGAGGGTGAGACACTGGCCCATAGAGGGCACTCCTGAGCTGGATGAGCTAATTCCCGGACAGACCAGCAGGAGATGCTGTGCTGGGGTGTGCCCTGCCTTGCTAAAGTCCTTTAAAAAAGACTCTTAAGCAAAGTAAGTAGTCATGGGATAAGAGGGAAGGTCCTCTCATGGATCAGGAGCTGGCTAAAATATAGGAAACAAAAGGTAGGAATAAATGGTCAGTCCTCACAATGGAGAGAAGAAAATAGTTGTGTTCCCCAAGGATCTGTACAGGGACCAGTGCTGTTCAACATATTCATAAATGATCTGGAAAAGGGGGTGAAGAGTGAGATGGCTAAGTTTGCAGACAATACAAAATCACTCAAGATAGTTTAGTCCAAAGCATACTGTGAAGAGATCTCACAAAACTGGGTGACTGGGCAAGAAAATGGCAAATAAAATTCGATGTTGATAAATGCAAAGTAATGCACAGGAAAGGAAAGCATAATCCCAACTATACATACCAAATGATGGGGTCTAAATTATCTGTTCTCACTCAAGAACGAGATCTTGGAGTCATCGTGGATCATTCTCTGAAAACATCTCCTGAATGTGCAGTAGCAGTCAAAAAAGCGAACGGAATGTTAGGAACTATTTGGAAAATGATAAATAATAAGGTGGAAAATATCATAATTGCCATTGTATAAATCCATGGCAGGCCCACATCTTGAATACTGTGTGCTGTTCTGTTATCCCATCTCAAAAAAGATATATATATTAGAATTGGAAAAAGTACAGAGAAGGGCAACAAAAATTATTAGGGGTATAGAACAGCTTCCATATGAGTAGAGATTAAAAAAACTGGGACTATTCAGCTTGGAAAAGAGACAACTAAAGGGGGATATGATTGAGGTCTATAAAATCATGACTGGTGAAGAGAAAGTGAATAAGGAAGTGTTATTTAACTCTTCACTTAACACATGAACTAGGGGTCACCCAATGAAATTAATAGGCAGCAGATTTAAAACAAACATAAGGAGGTACTTCTTCACCTAAGGCACGGTCAACCTGTGGAACTCATTGCCAGGTGATGTTGTGAAGGCCAAAAGTATAACTGGCTTCAAAAAAGAATTAGATAAGTTCATGGAGGATAAGTTTATAAATGGCTACTAGCCAAGATAGTTAGGGATGCAACCCTATGTTCTGGGTGTCCCTAAACCTCTGATTGCTAGAAGCTGAGACTGGATGACAGGTGATGGATCACTCAATATATTACCCTGTTCTGTTCACTCCCTCTGATGCACCTGGCAATGGCCACTGTAGGAAAACAGGATACTGGGCTAGATGAACCATTGGTCTGACCCAGTATGGCCATTCTTATGTTCTATATAGAATAAATTCAACTTGATAGCAAATGAATAACACAAGGGACATTATGCCTGTGAAACTGCCTTGGACTAAGGAGAATACAGTAAGAGGTTGAAGGTTTGTAGGGAAAGTGCCACATGATTCAAGAATTCCTACCTCATAATGCAGGGGTTCTTGTTGTTATTCTTTGTATTATAGTCGTGCCTAGAGGCCCTGACACAGGTCAGGGCTCCAGTGTGCTAGACTACTGTAAAAACACATAGTAAAAGACAGTCCTCACCACAAAATGTTTAAAATCTAACAAATCCCTGCTGCATATTTTGGTATACCATGCAACATAAAAAACAAAGCTTTGTTGGCTGGACAGAATAGTCAGCAAGGGGTTATAAACTAGGGCAAAAAGGGCGATGAAATGAGCACTCTGTTAGCACAAAATTGAGACGTTGAGGACAAAATTAAGCAAGGAACCAAAGGACACGAAGAGAAGAAATTCTTGACTTGCCTATATACCAATGCTAGGAGCCTGAGTAACAAATAAGAGGAATTGTAATTGCTCATTTATGAGCATAAATTCGGTCTAATTGGCTTTACTGAAACCTGGTGAGACAATTTGCACGTTTGGAATTTTAAAATCAATGGTTATAACCTATTTAGGAAGGATTGGGTAGGCAAAAGAGAAAGGGGAGTGGCACTCTATATCTAAAATGGAATTCCCTATTTCCAAGTCACTGATACGTCAGAAGAAAATGATCTTGTGTGCTTATGGATCAATGTCCTAACAGATAAAGCACAAGATGGGGTATTAGTTGGTGTCTTTTACAGACCACTAAAATACACTTGGGAACAGGATGACTGCCTCCTTATGCACCTATCTATAAAGTGTAAGAAGAAAAACTGTGTAATCATGAGGGATTTCAATTCGAGTGACACGTTCCTAACGTAAAAAGTGTTGCAGTCAACAGGTGAGAATTCTTTATTAGACCTTGTCCTAACATATAAAGATGAATAATCTGCCATAAAGCCAGTTACCCTGAGATGAAGAAAAAAGCATGCTGAACAGGCACAGGTAATGATCGAGATAAGACAGAATGTCACATCTTAGACTGAGTATGACCCACCAAAAAAAATGCAGCACCCTGAGAAGTGGGGTAGTAGGCTGTTAGACCTGCTCTGTTACATCTGCATGCAAACACTACACGTTTGAATGTGGTTAAATGTAAATGTACACAGCTAGGGAAAAAGAACGTAGGCCATAATTACAGGACCCGGGGGAACTATATCCTGGGAAGCAGGGACTCTAAAAAAAAGATTTGGGGGTCGTAGTGGATATGAGATCCCAGTGCAATGCAGTGGCCAAAAGAGCAAATGCAATCCCGGGCTGCATAAACAGGGGAATCTCAAGTAGGAGCAGAGAGGTTATTTTACCTCTGTATTTGGCACTGGTGTGACTGCTGCTGGAATATTGTGTCCAGTTCTGGTGCCCACAATTTGTGAAGGATGTTGATAAATTGGAGATGGTTCAGAGAACAGTAAAGAGTTAGAAAAGATTCCTTATAGTGATAGACTCAAAGGGCATGTTTACACTTCAGTAAAGAACCTGTGGCTGGCCTGTGTCAGCTGACTCAGGCTGTGGGGCTATAAATTACCATATAGGCTTTCAGGCTAATACTGGAGCCTGGGCTCTGGGACTCTGCGCTGGAGAGAGTCCCAGAACCCGGGCTCCAACCTGAGCCCTACACTGTGATTTTATAGCCCTGCAGCCCAAACCACGTGAGCCCAAGTGAGCTGACATGAACCAGCCACAAGTGTTCTATTGCAGTGCAGACATACCCAAAGAGATCAGTGTATTTAGCTTAACAGAGAAGGCTAAGGAGTGACTTAATTACAGTCTATAAGTATCTACGTGGAGAACAAATATTTAATAATAGGCTCTTCAATCTAGCAGAGAAAGGTATAACATGATCCAGTGGCTGGAAGTTGAAGCTAGACAAATTCAGTCTGGAAATAAGAAGTAAATTTTTAAAAGTGAGGGTAATTAACTATTGTAATAATTTACCAAAGATCATGGTGGATTCTCCATCACTGACAATTTTTAAATCAAGATTGGATGTTTTTCTAAAACCTATGCTCTAGGAATCATTTTGGGGAAGTTCTATGGTCTGTGTTATACAGGAGGTCAGCCTAAATGATCACAATTGTCCCTTCTGCCCTTGGAATCTATGAATCTATGATTATAGTGTGATGGAACCAAGAGGTGGTTAATAAGTTTAAATGATATATACATCAGGTACTCTCAAATCTTGCCTAGATTTTGTAGCACCAGTGAAATATTGATTCCTCTTCTATCTAAGAGGGTATGTACTGAATATAATCTCTCCCATATTTCACCATATTTTTGATATTAACTCAATGTTTTGGCACAGCTTTTCCTCCCTGGAAGTCACCATGTTTTGCCACACAGTTTCTAATAATACTGTTCATGCCTTATGCTATATGTGTATTTCCGTAGTGTTAATTTTCCAGTTTGCTCTTTCCCTTGCTAATTAAAAGCATATGTATCATGCTTTTCCCCCATGTGTTTGAAAGCTTAGTCAGGGAAAATCTTTGTAAAATAAATGAATTCCAGGTCACTGGGATAGGTAAGTTCAGTAAAATACTTGCACTTGAAAAAATATGAAAATGCATGTCTAATGACTCTCTAATGAAACTGCTGTGTGAGAGATCCAACTTTAAGGCTTACTTCAGGCTCTTATACAACATGATGGCTGGTAACAGCACTCTAAGTGCGGGGAAAGTCATGATATCTGCCAACGTTTTCTCTGCTTTCTTTTTCATATTTATGGCACCAGCAGCAATGGGTGTCCAAGGCTTAACTAATTATGCCCCTCTAATTCATGCACTGGTTGGAGGTGGAGGAACTTCAGGAACAACTGGCGAAGGAAGAGGTGTGTGTGCTCACACTGCATCTCTCATGGACACCCCAAAATTCCCAGATGGAACTGGGGGAACAGAGAGAGGGGGAAAAATATAAGCAAATTGTTTAATATTAGTCAGAAGATTGTCCTTAGTGTATAGTTATTTTGGCTACCAACCTAATTAATGTATTGTAGAAAATATGCTCAGAAATAAGCTTCCCCTAAAAATGTTTAATCCCACCCATTAAAAAACAAGCCTTGCAGAAAAAAATGAAGTTGAAGAACTATGATATCTTGTCTCTATTGAAGTCATTCACTGCAGCCAGAATTTCACCTCTGATATCTATATAGAACCATTTAAGAATACCCTTGCAATGTGATGAACAGATACCCTTTCAATAATAGCATGTACTTTTGGAACTACAGTGGCAAAGTAGATATATTTTACTTTTTCCTGAATAATTCTTTATTTTTTGTGTAGTTGGTCAGTTGTGTAGTAGGTCAGAAAAACTTGGTTTTACAAGCTTGATTTTTAATGTATGAACATTGATCTATATTCATTCTTTAGAAATCTCCACCTAATGTTGGCTGCTCCTAAGTAACTTAGGCACCTTTAAAAATCTGACACTATATCCCTACTTTACTTAACATCTTCTATTTCCTCAGAAGTATTTGCTTACTTGTCAGTAACTTGATGGCATTTCAAGCTACCAATGAAATATATAGTTAACATTGTGCTCCTACATAATTCCATAAAGGAATGTGCTTCTTTAACTGCATCCTTCAAAAAACCCATAAGTATTTGCTGTACATCAGTGGCTTGTCATTTGCTCTTTCATAAGGAATATTTTACACCTGCCACCATTTTACAGGCAAAATGCCAGCTTCACAGGGGAAAACATTATCTAATTTACACAAAGTGTTAGGTGGTCTATTAGCGCTGCATAAAAACAAGAATATGTAATTACCAAATCCAGAGACTGAATTAAATTTGATTGACTGTACAGAGTGAATGAGGAGAGTGATTAATAACTAAAGCCTAGTAAATTGTTCCTATTGCATACATCCTCCCTGACATTAATAGGGACATGTTCACACTACAGCTCTAACCAAGTTTATGCATGGTTGGTGCTAAACATGGTTCATGTCCGTACACACCATGGCCAAACTCCATTAGTAACTGTGCTTGGCCAACAGTCTTTTGCCCCTGCCAGAGGCCTAGCATGACAAATGGATTCTCTTCGTGTAACCAGTTCAGCATACTGTTTTTTTCAGTGTCAATAGGGCACCCTTAACTATATTTGAGTTACTGGTGTGGCCAGTCATCCTTTCTTCTAGTTCTCTGGACATGTCAGGGTACATCAGTGCCACTCTCTGTGTATATCCATAAGGCACTCTATCCTCTACTGAAGCACTATGGGATAGCTGCCCAAATTTTCCCCAAATGTGCTGACACAAATGTGGTACGGCAAGATAGTAGATGTGGTCACATAAACATGTTGTGATGGCAGAGAAGCTGCTTTGGGGACCAAAATGGATAATCTGTAACTGGTTAAGGTGACCATGCCTCTAACTAGTTACAAAATGATGGCTAAAAGTTATTGTGTGAAAGAAATACATTTCGCTTTTTCGGGTATGAGGCCACACAGGTTAATTGCAAGTATTTTGCCAGTGCCCATGACAAGATGGGAAGCTTGGGTATTTCTGTCCCAGCTTCTCTCTACTGTTTGATTTAATGGTCTGTTTGAGCAACTGCAGCTCAGTACTTTTAATAAGAAAATGCCATAAAGGTACATGGCTGCCTGGTTCAACAGCTTTTGGCTTTGACAGCTCAAATTTACAGCTTTAATTCAGCAGACTGAAAGTCTGGTATTTCTGTACATACTTCGTGAAATGCTAAAGGAACAATATTTCACAAAGTGACATAACTGTAACCAATGACCCATTGAGGATCAAAATCTTAGCCATTGTGAAATGGTTCACGAACAAATTCGTAACTCAGAATTTCTATAGGCAAATTACAAGCTCATGGTTAAAATCCTATATGACTGTCATGCCATTCAAGGAATGACCTGTATCTTTTTGTTTAGTTTCTATGTAATGAATAGTTTGAACTTTTAGCAGCATTATTTGGAGCCAAGTTTGTTTGAGCCACTACTTTTGGTTTTGTTTAATAATTACTCTAATATCAATACATGTTTTATAGGCACCCCTCTATGCTCAGTTCCTTGATTGCTTACACAAACAGTATTTCAAAATTGTCTGTCTGTCCCTAGGTAACTACAACTTTCTTCCTAACAAATACTGTGATTGCGTTCAGGGATAGAGTAGGAGGGACACCTAAAAAGTTATAAATTAATTAAACACAAACAGCATGGGTTCACGCAAGATATCTGTGGAGGATGTTTTTGAGCAATAAAATCTTGTGTAGTATGGGAACCTGTATACTTAAAAGCTGCCTGCAAACAGGTTGAATTCCCATCCTGCTCTGAGCAAAGTACATAATCCAAATTCACCCCCTTCCTGGCATTGTTCTTTATTATTTATTTACAGCAACAAACCAAGCCATAGTCAAAGCTTTCTCCTCACGCTTGGCTGGTTTTAGGGTTTTCCCTGTATGACCTCCTCTGTCCCAGCCCCTTGTTATGTGTGCCAACCTATCTTATTTCCTGGTTATAGTAAATAGAATCCACCGACTGGCATGAATCAGAAAAAATATTCCCCTATCTAAGTAGAGCTCAAGTGTCTAACAGCAGTATGACTCAACAAGCGCAAAAGAATCTTAGCATCTTCCCCCTGTTGCCTCTCCAACTGTTTCCACTCAGAGTAGATGTGATCAGCTGGGAGGCCTTTGTCAGAAATTGTGACCAGTAGTTTGGCATTCTTCATACAGCATTCTCATCTATAGAATGCACAAGAGCCAGAGTCTGACAGCATTTAGAACATATGCATCTGTTGGTAGGCTTTCAGTCCTTTAGCATTCAGGAAGGAGAGCTGTGTCTCACCAATGAAGGGCTGGGTTTCTATAGCAGTGATTTGATTAATCGTTGTGGATGCTTGTGTTGATTTAACTTGTGTGCTCTTTAGAAATATGATGGTGTGATTGTGATGGGCACTGTATATAAATAATTGTATAAAACCAAAACTATGATCCTAATACAAGCCGAGATTTTCTGAAGGCTTAACAACACTCAAGGGGAAAAGTAACATAATTTACCCAGACTTTAGGAAAGATGTGGATACAGAGCCAACAGAAATTGACCAATCGATAAGGTATAGTGTTGGGAGAGCTGCTTGGTATTAAGACAGGGTCCAAATTCATCATTGATTTGCACCATGTAGGACTCCACCAAAGTCAACAGCTGTGCATGGTTTATCAGGCAATGCAGAATTTGGCTTTGAGTACATTTGTGAATGAAAGCATTTTGTATGGCGGGGGATGTCTAGTGGAGTAGTAAGCAGTAAGTAATAAGCATTTACTTTACACATCACCGACCCAAAGCCAAAGAACATTCAGCAAGGTGGAGGAACTTGCTGAGAGCACTAAACAGTGAAGCGAGTATTAAATACAACAGAGGAAAGCAATGTAATTCAGAATGACTTGGTCTGCCTAATAGTATTGATAACTAAATGAATTATTCAATTCATTTTACAGAAGTAATGAAGTTAGAGACAAAAACATGAAAAAGTAAAATACACCATGTTTCCCCATGATAACCATAGGCTGAGGTTCTGTGGGGACTAGAACCCCAGTCTGTGGGATGGCCGACTCCTCCGTGCTGCTACCTGTGATAGGACTGTGTGCACTGTCATATACACCATATGGAGATAAACACAACTGGAAGTACCACGTTGGAAGGCCTAGAATGACAGCTTTTTTCATGGCCTCTGGTTGGCCCAGCTGCCCTATTTAAGCACATGAGGAGCTCCAGAAATATCTATGCAAAAAGGTGGACACCCCTGCTAATTATATTGGGGGACTAGTCTCGTGGCTTGCTCTTGGACTCCTGACCTTTGGCTCTGATTCTTGTTCCTGATTCCAGCTCTGACCATCAGTGCTGTTCCTTGTTTGTAACTGCCATTGCTCCGACAATTAGATCTGACCACCCAAGCCCTGGTCATGACATGGGCAAAGTAAACACCTGATAATTCTCACAGAGGATCCTAATAAACACTAAATCCTAGGGCACAGAGATACACAAAATTCTAAAGGGAACAGAGGCAACAAGGCTATTTTAGTTGCTTTTAGGTACAATAAGAGGGCATGAATTTAAGCTAAGGAAGAGCAGTTCACACTGGAATTGAGTTGAATCTCTTTTTACTGAAAGTAGTTAAAAGGGACAGTGTTCCAAGGGCAATAGCAAGAGCAGCTGGTGTATATCATTTGCAAAAAGGAGCTAGATAAGCACTGGGAAGTAAAAAATTATTTATGGTGCAACTGCTAAGTCAAAAGAAGGATGCTTCTAGTGTCCTTGCTGACTCCTTCTTTCCTTAATAGTTCCTCTGTTTATTTGTATTTGCTTTGAGGGTGTTTGTGCGTGCGCACGCGTGCGTGTGTAATCAAAATTTCTCGTGAAAAAGCTTTTGCTGCTGATAGCCCTTTATCTTCATACAAAAGTCAACATTAACTACATGTTATTTTGCCCACAAAGTGTCTTTTTCCCCTTTAAGAACAACATGGGAATCTATGTTCCTAATGCACAAACTTGATTTGAATGACACCCAAACAATGAGGGCTGCAGTCATGAGCAAATCCTTATCATTCACCTAGCATTCAGCGTTCTTAAAGCTAAAGACCTTTTCAACCAATTATGTACTGTCACATCCTGATTGACAATATAATAATTTTTTTAAAAGCCTTGCATTAATAAGCACTTCGCACACTGCCACCAGGCCCTTGTCAATGGTGAGAAACAGCCTTATGTGTAACTGTCACACACGTGACAATGTCATCGTGCACAACACAACAGATCCTTATGAGCTGAATAACAATGAACTGAGCTGAAATGAACTGAGACAGTACCCTGGTCAGCTCCCAGACTACACCCAAGTGCAGTGGGAAAAGAACAGAGGAGAGAGAGACTCAGAACATATTTTCACTTCCTTTGCTACCTCAATATAAGGCCTGCATTTTTAAGTCACCAGAATTCTCCCAGGGGTCACATTCAGAGCAGTTATAAAATGCAGGCATGTGAGCATTTCAGTACTTTACCAATCTGTGCAGCATATACAGCTGTTTAATGAGGCCTACTGTCACTAGAACAAAATGTATCAAGGACTTTCCTTAAAGAGCCTCTTATTTATAGTATCATTGCATACCTTAATGCATTTTTACTGTAAATTGCTTTGAAATACTATGCAAACATTCAAGACAGTGCTGAAGTAATGTAAATTTAAACAGATTCTAATAAGGGGAGTTCAAATGCTAGATAGACTAGAAGGATACCTTTCAAATAAATTTTCAGCAAAGGAGGAATATATTTATAAAAAGCACATGCCTCCAATGTGTAATTTAGCAGCAGACAATGAAGTCTCAGCGTGTACTGAGCTACCAATTAAAGACAGGGATATCTTTTTTCAAAGTTTCAGAGTGGGCAGGAATCTTACTCCACTAATAATATACTGTTCCACGGGTATATATAATTATTTAGTCCTAACCATCTGGAGGACAAAACTAATTTTTCCAAACAGCATCCATGCTGAAAATCTATGAAACAACCTTCAACCTGAATGTCAAAAAGCCTTTATTAATATCCAGTCAGCTTCAGAGCTCTCCATAACTCTTTCTCTGCCCTCTGACATAATTTTTTGTCTCTATCACTCTTACTTCCTCATATGTCTCCTTTGTATACACTCAGCTCAGTGCCTTTTTCTACACTACTGTTTGTCTCTGAAATAGAGTTTTAAATTGGCCTACTGGTATATCAAATTCCTTCCATCTTCTCCATCATGAACCTATTAAATTCTCACGTCTTTTGTGAAGTAATCAAGCTCTAATGGCCACATCCTGCTCTGTTTCATCTTACAGCATTTGTTTTTGCTTGGGCCTTGGACTATAAGCCATTCAGGGCAGGGATTTATAAACTGTTTGGCACTGCCCTACTATGGTACATCACTATCCCATAAATATTAGTAACGAAGCCTGCCGCTTCACAAAGAGCTATAACTAGATGGGACTGTTTGAACAAGAAAAATATTTGCATTACAGATCCCTGGTGACAAGTTGAAGTAAAGGAGAGTAATCCAGCCCTATGCAAAATTTAAACCTGGCCATGTCTGCCTTTTCATACGAAGAGTAATTATATGGTGGACTCTTCAACAGGATTTTATTAATCAAAATAGGATTTGCTGTCATTGACCTTCCCAGCAAAGCACAAATCATAGCAAAGAAAACAAATGGCATATTAGACATATTCTAGCTGTCCTCTAAATCTTTTCCTTGAGGTATCAGTATCTAATCTCCTTCTATATTATTTTTTAAAATATATTTTTCTATGATCTTAAACTGAGGATGTTAATTAGAAAACATACATTTGCCTACTTAGAGAGCAAGGAGACTGAAGGTTTTATGCCTTCCGAGCAAAATTCTACCCTACCTCACCAAAGATATACAGAGTGAGTAGGGGAGGCCAACATAAAGCTTGATACATAGAGGGTTTAGAAGACTTTCTCACAGATCCTGAGTCATGTACTTCACAAAGCAGCTTACAGAAAGGAGCAATGTATCATTCCCATTATTAAATTGCAGCATCAAAGCTGGGTGCCTAAACAAGTCCCCAGACAGACAGCCCTCACTCCCTTTGGTCCATGGAGCAGTGCTAGCCAAGTCATTCGCTCCTCAAAGAGAGTACTAGACTGGAATCCTGTTCAGCAGTTTCAGAGGTGCACTGGGATGGGAAGAAACGAGATGTTCCCTCTGCCTTTTTCAGTCTGCCCCAACCACACCTCCAAAACTCAAAGCAGGATTTTACCACAATTCTTGTCTCTTCTAGTTGATTTAGGTTCTTGTACTACAGTCGTCACCATAGCATCAGAACACCTACGTGTTCAGCATTCCTAAAGTAGAGAATTTCATGTGCATCACAGGGGAATGTACTACAGTATATAGGGCATGCAAGTATTTGAATAGGTACAGAAAAGTTCACAACTTCCTCATTGCTAGCATACTTTGGGCCTGATTCTGATTTTTCTTACATAGTGTAAATTGGGAGTAACTGAAGTCAATGGCATTCTGTAATGTGTGAGGTCAGAATCAGACCCTTTATCAATATCACCTAATTACTCAATTACAAAATCGATTAAACTGTATTCTCAGTATTTTTACTCCAGTATCTCTTGAAAATGCTCAGAATGCTCACATAGGCAGCATTATGAGGAGGGTGCATTGTTTGAACTGAGGAACTCACCACCATGACACAGCTCTGGGGAGAGTCTGTCTTCTTCCAACTACAGCTCATGAAAATTTTTTGAGATTTTTCTACAATAAATAAACCATGTTGCCTTGTTGAGGTGGAAACTCCTGTTTTTATTGGCTATCTACTTCCAGTCTCTCTCTCTGTTTTAGTCCTTTGATGAGGATCCCACTTGGAAGGTGGGGTTTTCAAGCAAGAGATTATTTTAATTGGAAAAAGGACCTTTTCTCAGGCCATTTTCTGGAAAACATGCAAAAGACACAAATATACCTTTAATGCACCTTCACGCTCAATTGGCTAAGTATAATATAACATCCTAGCAAGCTATGTTTAAATAATCTTTTTAATTAACTTCTGTATTGTCTAGCTTCTATCTTGTAGACAGACCCAAACAACCTGTGCCTTCCTGCTTGCTACAGCTCTGGCAATAGCTCTACTATTTTTCAGACTACATAAATGATTTCCCCATCTCTGTTTCCCTTTTACTGCAAAAGGATTTTACCTACGCTGAACTCTGATGAATTGTTTCCCTCTGAAATTATCTAAATGGAGCAGGAAGAACAGGTTTTTATTTTTGAATTCCACAACAAACTGACACACAGAAAAGAGATTCTTGCAGGAGTCACAAACCCTCCAAACCCTCATGCTTCCCGAGCCTTAAGGCACAAGATTCTAAAATCTCACGTCAACCAATTTGATAACAAAGATTCTAATTCAGCACAGGTTAATAGAGAAGTCAGATTTCATGCTATCACTTATGGAGAGGAGGGTGATAAGGGTACATGATGACACTATTAAAAATATGGGGCCCTCATTTAAAGACAGAGCATGAGGTTGCAGTGGGGAGGATTAGTAGAAATCATACTTCTCTCACAAAAGAAAATGCAGTGGGTAATAAAGATAGAAGGTACAGAGCCGGATGCATAGGCATGAGGTTTGATGCCAAATATTACAGGTCAAGTCAGAGCTATCTGTCAAGCTGGTGCTCCTTATTAACGATGCATAATCATTGTTGTTCACTAGCAATCAGGTCATTTGCCATTATCAAGTCAACAGCTCCTCCCACCCCTCTACATTAGATAATCATATTTTAATTTAAAAACTGCACATTTATTATCCCTTTAAAGCACTAATCACTGCATTACGGCAGGAAATATCTTTCATTTTCCTCTCAATCACCCACAAAGAAATCTCAGCTACTGTTCTATTTCTCAGATGTAACTTATAAAGTCCATTTTTGCTTTTAAAAGGCAGCAGACTTATATTCCTTTTCTGTAACATGCCTTGTATAAACCTACAAGTGCCCATTTTGCTGCAACTGACAGGAGGAGAATTCAAAAGGATGCAGGAGGCTCATAAATACGCTTCCCAATGTCCACTCCTAACCATGCATTTACCTGTCTTGACTACAACGCAGTTTTCATAAATCATGTTGATTAATGTTTGCAAAAGTCTTCAAAGACTAAAAGCACTGTGTTAGTGCTAGATATTATTATTAACTAAAAGATCAACCCCCCTAGAAAGGCGACCAGTTTATATCTTCCTTTGCTGGTGCATATATAGCATGATGGCCTAACCCAGTAATGGATGTAAGTGAATTTCAGATCCTCATGCAAGTAACTATTCTTTCAGGAGAGCTGGTGAACTTTAAACTACAGCACTCACTGTGTGGGCCTCTTCCAGTTGTGTGAATCTCTATTTATGTATCACATCGCCAGTCGTTTAGCCCCTGAATCCTTAAACAAAGCTCCTGGGTGTCATAAAATAGGCACTATGTTTTCTCAGTGGGAATAAACTAGCAGAGAAATACAAATAATTCTAGACAGCTGTGATTCCATATATAGGAGTGCAGTTTTACGGTGTGTTTCCTTAATGTTTCCATTACAAGTTTGCCGCAAGGCTGGGGATGGGAGTGCTTTAAAATTAATATTGAGAGTTTTGAGCTGGTTCCTGCATTTATAATATTCCCCCTGCCCAGCCGAAAAAAATCACTGAAGAGGAAAGGCTGGAAAGCTGCTGATCGCTATTCCTTTTCTGCGCCTTCACATTTTCATTGTTCAAATTACTCCAAGCAAAATAACAGTTCTGGAAATGTGTCCTTTTACAAAAACCAGCCTAGTAAGCTTTAAACAGCAAAGACATATTTGTTCCTTTGTGGTTGCTATGGTATTACCACACATTTTTCCATGTGGGAAAGGAAACCCCATGGAGACCAGATAATAAAAGCTTGAATTTCTAGGGCTCTGTGTCCATCTCGTTTCTTGACCTGTTTGAAATTGTCATTCACCAAACCTACATTCACTGCATCCAAATAAACATCCAGCCATCAAGGGAAACATTTTAAACGGATTGTTAGTTGTCAGACTTGATGAAATATACACTGTGAACCTGCATTTTAATCAGGTTTGGAGTCATCCTTTTTAAAGATTGTGTTGTTTAAATACATCTGTGCTGTCATGTAATGAAGTTTCCTTCCCCAGAATGTACATTGAAAAGTCAAGTTAACTAAACCAAAATGGTTTTTATATTATGGCCAACAACAATTCAGTCAAGTCCCTCACATTGTGTGTGACCTCCACAGTGTAATAGGCACACTCGTAAGTTAACTAATGAGGTTGCCCAGAATTTCTGTAAGTTGATGGATCATCATTCTGTCATGACCATATGTCATGATGTAATAATGCTACATCAAGACATTATAATTTAATATGACCACTATGCTTCGAGTAAGGATGTCAGCTTGGCTTTCTCACCTTCATCTTGACAACCTTATGAAAATGATTGCCCATTACACTCAGCAGATTTCTGGCGCTGCAATAAATCTGAGAACTTGAGAAATATGAAACTTAAAAGAAAACCACTTTCACTTTTTTGACTGAAAAACAATGGTACTCATTTAGAGTGTCAGTCAAAAATAAAACTTATAGCCATCAGCTCTGCCTTCATGCACAAAATATATGGAATATTTCCACCCATTAGATTGGAATGATATTTGTAAAGTTGGATTTTTGCTTTTCAATGTCAGGTTAATTTTGTTACCTTACCATTAAATATATCCAGTCATAATGCACACAGTGTTGATGGATTCAGTTACTAGAGAGGAATTTATAGTTCCCAAGCAGACAAACAGCAGATGTTTCAGATGGGAAATAGTTCTGATGTAAAATGGCAAATTACATATTGAATCAGTCTACTTGACCTTCACATGTCAACTCTTTCATTTCATTTTTTCATGGTCTGTGTGTATAAAACATCCTCACTGCATTTTCCACTTTATGCATCCGATGAAGTGAGCTGTAGCTCACGAAAGCTTATGCTCAAATAAATTCGTTAGTCTCTAAGGTGCCACAAGTACTCCTTTTCTTCTTTCATTTCTGTGTGACATATTTCAAAGATATTGGCCTAGTAAACTAGGTATATTCAATTTGTTTTTTATTCTCTCTCCCCTTTCAGATAAGTACATGCTATATTGCATATAAGGTATTGCACTCTTCATCCATCGAAGAATGGTATGCAACAGTTGACATGTGATTGTCTGCTCAACTCCTTAGACAAAGAAGGAAAATGAACCACAGTCCTTTAGACATAATAGATTTTTAATGGATTTAAGGGACTTCCACACCAACACCCTGTAATGGGGAATCCAGAAAAAGAAGAAACAACCCCTCATGCAAAGATTCCTTAGCCAAAAGGAATCTGAAGAGCACACCCTTCCACCTGCAAGGCTTTCATGCCATGGAAGAGAGAACTCAAGCTCCTGGAACCAAGTCAGCTGTTCTTCTGAAACGGATATTGTACCTTCACTGGTTAAAACCTACGAAGCCCTCGTTTCTTCTTGCCCCTGGATGGCTTGCTGATCATTTGAACACAGTGTCCAATGCATTCCTGCATATACTTCAGATTTTGTCTCTTGGCTGAATGGGATGCTGGGACACTAGCCAGCTTGCGGGAAATGAAGACAAGGTTGTTATTTTCTGCTTTCAAGTAGAGCGGGCAACATTTTTCTTCTCAGCCAAGGGAAACAGGTAAGGTTAATTCATCACTGATTGTTTGTGACAGCTGGGTCCTGTGAGGATGATGGATGTCCCCAAAAGAAAACCTTAAAGGACAATTTTTCAACAGACGGTGAAGAAGGTGCACTTGCAAAAATACACACATACTGCGCATGCAAAATATACACAGTTTTGTGCATGTAAATCATGTAATTACAAGTATAGATGACTTTTCAGATGTGAAATTGTTTCAGTGATACGCAGAATGCATGTTCACAAAGCTATCGCTCCCCCCTTTGAAAAATTGCCTCCCTACTCAGTTATATGTAACTTTACATGCGTGTATTTTTGTACACTAGTGACAACAGCACAGTTCACGCACACGATAAGGCTTTGTAATAAAGGTTCCTCACAGGACTCCCCCGTCACATGAGCCTGCACGCCAAGAAAAAAAAATCACACCTTCTTACAGTTTAAATTGCAGAGAACAATATTACTTGGGAGTGTGCGCAGGGGAGGGAGGGGGGAGGAGGGAGAATATAGCCTGTATAAGGCTTTCAAGAGAGATTTATTTTAATTTATTAAGTAATGTTACTCTAATGGCCCACTACTAGACATGCTACAGTTTAAATACTCTTCATGGGTTAAAAATGTGACCTTAATTAACTTGCCTTTGTGTGCCTAGTTCTACAGGAACAGCTCATTGCATTTTCAATTTAATTTAATTTGAATGATAATTTAAAAGGTGTTTGATGCAAATGTGACCATCTGCATCTTAACAGCTGATACGGTTTTTAAAAAATGAATTTGTTAGGGGGTTAGCTTGATTGAGAAAACAACTGCAGGATCCTAAGAAACTGCCAAAAGGCAAGATTATACTTATTAACATATTTACAAGGTACCTGTATATAGGATATCAATATTTTATCCAGAAATATTTTCATTTTAACAGTGTTTTTTCAATCAAAATGTGGCTGGGTATCTAGCCTTTGGAAAAAGGAGGTGGAGAGCAGAATTCTTTGGCAATCTAGCCATGCTACAGTGCAGTTCGCTCTTGGATGGTACATAGTAGATGTTCTCAAACTGTGGTCATCAGAACTCTTCCTGCTAATCCACAGCATGAGACATTTAGAGACGCAAATAGTGAGTGGCTGAGAAACTAGGAGGGGAGGGTCTGATCCACTGAACAAAAAGGTTGGAGAAATAAAATATTCAAAGCTGGGGAAAGTTAGTAATTCTGGGTCTGATTCTCACTGCCTTGACCCTTGCCTGCTCATCTACTCTTGTAAAGTGGGCAGGAAACTCTACTATGCTGCCCTGGAGGGCCCTGACCTAGGTAACTGGTGCAGTTCCATTGCACAAAGGGAGATCAGGATTTGGGAACCCACTCGGGGCTCCATAGCCGATGTCTCTTCTATAGGGGATCTCCAGGACCAAGGACGGGAGTGAAGTAGGCATGGTTCACCCATCATTCTCCCCTGCACAAGGGAAGAACACCAGCCACAGGAGCTACTGAGCAGCTCCGCTGCCATTCGCCAGCCCAGGGAGGACTGGTCCCCACAGCCAGCACAGAGATCACCAGCACACTGTTCAACCAATCAAGCTCAGGATTGGGTGGATAGTTTTATGTGAAATCTTCAATTTTAAAAGGACGGGCTGGATGGTTGCCTCTTTAAAATATTGTTGGCTCCTTCCAGCTCTGAAATATACAGAAATAAACTGGGAATAATCTTATCCAAATACAAATGGAATAAAAGATTACTAGTAAGTTATAAAACAGCATCAGAGACAATCAATTTGTTAGGTTTTTGATCCATGCTAATGCCACTTTAGTTTCCCCAAACACCAAATGCTTCCTAAAATTAAGAGATCACATTTTTATGGCCAAGATTGCAAGGAATTTTTTGATCTTGTCATGCCTAAACCTAAACTGTACGGTCTCTGTGACAGGCACTGTGTCTTTACTTTTTCTCTTGGGCGCACCCGGCACGCTCTTGGGCACTTAGAAATAATAAATAATAACAATGATAATAATAACCTTTTGTCAGAGTCATCACTCAGCTGTCAGACTCTGAATAAATTTGATAAAATTAAAACATTAAATGTTGCACTAGCTTTCCTAGGACCTGGGGTCGAATTGATTACTGAGCTATTTTTGAAGTAATATGATCAAATGGGCTCCTGCCTCTGAAATAAGCTCTTGAAATGAAGCCAAGAGAACCATTTTGCCAATAATGTTTCCTTGTTGAATGATTACTTTGCCTTAGCAGGGTATGTAAATTTCTCTGTGCTTTGGATTTGCAAGAGACAGAACAGCCCACCCCTCACCCTGCAGCTAAGCCCTCTTCTCCACTCCATGCAGGGGAATTGTGTTTGAAAATTACAAACATGGCTCCCACAAAACCAGGCATGAACACCACTGAAAGGGTCCATGAAGAGGAGGAAATGGTATTAAAAATACTTTTAAAAAATTGTTTTCCATCCCATGCTTCTGGAATTTAGAAAATGGGTGTATGTATGTGGAGATATTCGTTAAGAACGAGCCTAAGGCAAACTGGGTGGTTTGCCAGCACAAGCTGGATCTGAGTCATTGAAGCTTAATTTTCAGGTAATAAATGACTGCCACCCTTTGCTATGCCAAATTCACCCATCCAGACTAAGAAAAGGAAAGCATGTGCTAATTCAGTCTATCAAGGCTGTAATCACATGGTTCCCAAGGTACTATTACAGCAGCCACAAAACCCTTGTTAAAGAGTACGTAAGTTCTGAGTCATGGAATTTTAGTATCTCAGACATGGGAGGTGTTTATAATGGAGGTGGGAAAGATGTTACAGAAGATTTATATCACAGATACTTAACTACTGACACATTTATGTAACATTTTTCATGCCCATCATTAAGAATGTGTTTTCTGTCATTTCCCATGTGCATCTTAAATTGGGACATGAAAAATCACAGTAACTTTGACAGAAAGTACATCGGCCTACAACTCACCACAACATACAGTTGTCTTGTTATCTCACACTTCAAACGCCAACGATAATTAAGTATGTTAACTGTCATTTGAGAAGACCAGAGCTTGGCAATATTTTGCATCTTCCTGTTTTAGATAACAAGACACACAAGTGAAGTGTAAAACCTAGAATGGTTGAAACCTTACCTAACAAGCACAACCTGTCATTATTCCTTACTGTCTTACAGGCACTTGAAAACTAAATGTATGATTTATAAGTTTCTTACCTGTGGCTCTAACACTACAAACTGTACTTGTATTCGAGTTTTAGGCACGATATTTTAAAAGAAAATGGTATCTACATATAATGAAGTTCTCAGGACGGTTTGAAGGAGTTTCTTGAATTTCATAAGAGATTGGGGTGACCAGACAGCAAATGTGAAAAATCAGAACGGGGTGGGGGGTAATAGAAGCCTATATAAGAAAAAGACCCAAAAATCAGGACTGTCCCTATAAAATCGGGACATCTGGTCACCCTATAAGAGATCCCAGTTTATTAACTAAGGGACAGCAGTGAGGAGCTGAGAAGCTGGATGTGGCATGGAGTCTCAAGGTTGTGCATATAGCAGTCACTTCTGATCCTACATACACTAGTTTTATATTGGTGTAACTTTCTTACACCAGTGTGAGATCTCATTCAGGCCAGTAAAAAGCCAACCTCTGGGGAGATCCTTACACCTCCAGCAGAAATTTGGAGAGATACCACTCACTAGAAAAAAGCTTTTAGAAGCTCTTAGACTCAAATTATGGCTCAAAATGGTCTCATTTCCCAATAATGGAATTTGGCTGGAACATGAGGAGTGAATTTGCTAAATCAGATGCCACTCTAGTAGAAATACATCTTTTTTTTTAGCTAGTTAGTGTTGCTATCTCTCCAAACCCTCCCTCTCTGACCAACTGAATACACGTGAAGCCAGTTTGAGCAACAGTGAAATCACAGAGCATTTGGATCCTCTTCGCTGCAGGGGAGCTCAAAGCAGCACTAGTGTAATTCAACAAGAAGCAAAACATATTTTTATTTATATTGGCTACACGCAAATAGCTTATTATTTGTGGTTGTCTTTTCTTGACATTTTACAACAGCTTCTTCCAAAAATATTGAATGGCATCTGGCATTCAGTCTGACCATCACACATCACTATGAAAGACTAGTACAGCAGCTACTTTGCATGAACACTGAGGGAAGTGCAAGACAAATTACACCTGCTCTGTATTCTCCCCACCCTGCCCATTTTCACTACTGTCAAACATCTTTGTTAGGAACAATACAATGTAGCTCCTAAGGGGAAAAGTCTTTTTAACTGGTCTGATAGAAGGACTGCGTAGATTTAGTCTGTCATTGAAAATCCTCCCATGCTTCTTTTATAAACATACAAACACCACATGGTGGACCTTATCCAAGACTGTCAGCTGAATGTCCTTTGCTGGCCTGCAAAATGCTTAAAATTTGAAGTTTCAAATACATTATTCTCTCATCTTTATATCATCTTCATGTTTGCTTCAAAACCTCTCAACTACACATGTTGCTTGTCAGCCGTAGTACACTCATAAAAACTGGGGAATTCATCTTCTTTTCCCCCTGGAACTCAGTGTCAGCATTTCCCTTTGAATAAACCTGAGACCATGCAGCGTAAATGAATGGCATTTCCTATCAGCTGTTTTGTCAAGCCCAGTTGGCATGCTGTGTCTGGCATGCCATTTAGTTCTGCTAACAGCTAGATCTGTTAGTGGTATGAGGCTTTTAATGTCTCCGTTGTATGAGAACAGCTTTAGTGTTGTGCTGGAGAATCAAAATCTCCAACAGCTTGATATCTGAGCCCTCTCCCCATTGCGTCCTTATGAATTAAACATAACTGCTGCCACCCGCTCTTGTAGACAGCCATTTTCTAATAAATCATGTAAATAGAGTCTTGGAGACTCACTGCCCTTTATTTCACTAGAGTAGTGTAACTCAACTGTTAATTGGATCTGAGATAAAATCTATTTTACTGCATGTTCCTTAAACAAGGTTCTGAAAAGTCTTTCACATTCTAATAAACTATGTCACAGGCACAGATGCAGACACACAATCCAAAAACCAAAGAGGAACTCTACAGCAAAGCAGGCAGTCAAAGATAAAGCCAAAGTCTTCCTCTTAATGGCTCTTCAGGGGCCATTCCTATTTGTCTGTTTTCTTCAAGCCTTTGGCATTTAGATGAAGATTCACTTTGAGCCCATTTCATTGAAAGATGCAGCATGGCCTACCCTGACTCACTATTTAGGCTGTGCCCAATCCCCAAATGAGTGGTTTCAAAAAGGCTTGACAAAATGTAGCCACTTATGAGCAATTACACCAATCTGTTTGTGATATCTTAACCAGGCTGAGAATATTTTATCCTGTTGGATATGCCTTCTTTTATGGAAAGTGATTAGAAAATCCTAAAATTGTAATTTAGTTAGGAAGAAGACATGCTGTGTGGTCTTTCATCTCTTATTCTATGCTGGGCTCTACAATTATGTCTTTGCAGAGAACCCAACGTTTGACAAGCAAACCAATCCCTTCCGTGTATAACATAATTTACCTGCTTATACCTTATATATGTACAGTATATTACAGAAAAACTTGTGTTAGAACCAGTTGAAAAATCCAGGGCTGAATGTTACTGACAGTTATAGTGTATAGCCCCAAAGACTTTAATTGGATTCCACATGTCAGTGAAAGCAGAATTTGGCTACTGTACACTGTTTATAACTGGAAATTACAGTCCATTAAAGACTGTTTCCATGAAAGATCTCAATCTATCATTAAAACCCCATTTTTTGACATGGCATCTGTAATAATTTTAGAGCACTGTGATAGATTGAATGGAAGTACTTGTTTACATGTAGATTCACTTTTTTTAAAAAGGGATCCTGGGTCTATTGGCTGGCTTAACTTGATTACTCTATCTTCACAGTCCTAATTAATGTTCAAGCATCCAGAGGGAATTGCAAGAAAATTAGCTTGGCGACTTATTTGGACTTGCTACAGACCAAAGAAGCCTTGCGTTCACAACATGCAAAAGCAGCACTTAGCCTCTCATTAAAAAACAAGCTGAGCTACCTTTAATCTAATTATTAAAAAAAAAGTCTTCTGAAACTGCAGAAGTGTTGTGGGCAGTGGGTCTCTTGATTTAATTTTAAATCTGATGCCATATTCCAGGGACATAAAAACAAGCTATGGAGCCTTTTACCTCTAGGTTTGAAAATGCCAGTTTGTGAGTGACAGGAAGTTGTTACCATCTAATGGTTATTTGGTGACCTGTGTCAAATACGTAGGGATCTCAGTCTAGTTCTGAGTGAACAGGTGACCCTAGCAAAAAAACTACCTGGCTCACTTGTTGGCACTCTCAGTAGAGCGACCAAGAATTGAGGTTGGAGGTTAAATAAGGCTCTCATTCCCAGAGATCCCTCCAGGTTAGCTTTGAGGTACGTTGGCAGAGCAATGTGCAGAAGCTTAAGTCTCTAGAGTTGTTAATCTGGCACCCTTCAGCAGCACTACATTAATTTAAAAGTGCTTTAAGAAAAATCAATTAATATCTAGGCACAGCTGGTGAAGATCTCGCATGGAAGAGAGACGTCCAAAGCATAGGTTCATGCAATGCACTGTCTCAGAATGAACATGTGTGAACTGGCTGGCAACATTGACAGGAAAATAATAAGCTCATGTGGGAAGTGCTACCCTGGGTACATTCTGTTTACTCTGGTTATATTCCTGACTGTGTGTGCATGTGGAGGACAGTGGAGAGGTTCACTCAGCTGGCAGATTTGTGGACAAATGATATCACTAAAAACGTAGTTTATCCCCACAATGGCTCGCTACTAAATGCAAATCATGATAATGTTCCATGATGGTTTTTTCAATGCAAAAGGAATATGGAAACTTTGCAATCACTCCCCCTAACCCAGAGACAGATTGCACCGGACTGAAAACCAGAGCTACAAAATCATGCCTTCATGCATGGATGTGCAATACTATTTGCAATCCATGTAGGATTTCCCCACCCGCTGGGTTCAGGTTCTACCTCCAAGTCGAACATTATAGAAAATGCAAACAACTTGCTCTTTCATCTATGCACCCACGTTACAATGATTTTCATCAACATTTTCAGAAGGGGAATGCACTCCTGTGGCCCAGACAGAGTTTTTGCTCTTTGACTGGTCCCATATATATGCATGCACATAATGAAAAGTGACCTGTGCAAAATCTGCTTTGTTTTTGAAGCCTTCCTTGAAACCCCAAATTGGCAATTCATTTACCTTAAATACAAGGCAAGTTTTGTCTCACTAAGATTATTAGAAACTGGGGGTGAGGTTTGCTATGCCCAGAGGATAGCACTCAAGGTGAAATTTAATATATTTAGTTGCTTAAGAGCATTAGCTGTGTGTCATAGCGGATTGTAGAAGTGCATTTCATCCATTAAGGCATCTCTCAAGCACCTTGACTCTCAAGCAGCAATTTTCATTAACTATTATCTAGAAAACAATTAATTAAATATTACAAAATTATGTTTGGGTTCCCTTGTTACTTTGCATCCATGAGAAGAGTTAGTGATCTTGCATGATATTCCAATTTGCTAAAGTCACTCCACGTCCCCTGGAAAAGTCAGACTCATTTTCTTAATTGAATGCTCCTGCTAGATATCTTTCTTGCTTGAAATACCCAAAGCATTATCAACACAAGATGATTTATTACCTGAAGTAGTTTTAATTTTTGAAAACAAAACACAGAGATGGGGGAGGGGTGTCCTTTGAAGGAAAACCTTTACTGCCTCACATTTCTTACAAATTTAAGGAAGGCTGTCTCTCTAACAGGATGGGCTCAACACTGACATACACTTTTTTCTCATTTCACCACAACCCACTGAAAATAGCGCCATTTCTGGGGGGTAAACACAGTTCACAGGGTCAAAACAGAATGTTACTTATTCATGAATTTTAAAAAGTCTGTGGAGTTGAACACTCATGAAATGAGGCTTTTCACAGGAACAAAAGGTGATGTTACTGCCTTAGTATTTCTGCCCCAAATCTGCATCCTCAGTACAAGAAAAGCAGCAGAGGTTCCATCACTTGAGGCATTTAAAACTGGACGGGACAAATTAATTTACTGAAAAATATGGTGAAGGATATAAAACTGCAGTGGGTGGGGATGGGATAGATGGTTTAATAGGTATTGTCCATCTTTAATTTCTATGATTTGACAACTTATACTCAGCTTCCCTTGGGTACACATTTTAAAAATGCCTACAGGGTGGGGAAGGAGAGAGAGAAAGAAAAGAGAAACAGAAATCTTCACATGTACACTTTAATAAATTTATAAGACAATTGGATACCACCACAGTGGTGGTTTAAGAACCCGGGCAAGATAAATAGACAACCAGTCTCCTGGAAGCAATTTTCCTGCCTTCAGCTACAAGTATGATGAACATGATCTCTTTTCTTCTCCTCTTAAAGATGACCACCAAAGGTGGAGAGGAGAGAAACCAGACTGTTATTCATGAAGTTCCTCTCCATGATGAACTCAGTTGATTCCACTGGAAAAAGAAAGTAAAATTGTCTCCCACAAGAATTTCACTGCTATGTTGAAGCATTCTTTCCCTTCCCACTTCCACCCACTGATGGCACTGTAGTAATATCACAGACTGTTCCATGCGGATGCTGAATAAATGCACAAGTTAATTTCACTTAAAGATATACCACAAAATAATGAAATGGCAAGATAGCAGTGATCTGTCTGGAGATTACAGACTGAGGTCAGTTCAGGTGTGTCCATGGTTCTCCACAAAAACTGTGTGTGTTCTGTGAAATGTGTGAGATTTACAGTACAGGCTTGCATGAATCCTATCCCCAAGACCGGCAGTAAATGGCAGTCTTTCCCCAGACTCAGATTTGGTGATTACACTTATAAGGAGTTTAAAACTGATGGATATTAATTTTCTTTGCAGTTTGCCTGTGTGCCTAATGAATTTCTGACATATTTACCGAGACCATCTATCTATAACTTTTAGGCATATATATGGCTCCCATGTTACCACAGCACCTGCAAGCTTCACAGTCTTTTATTTTCATAACAACTCTATGAAGTAGGGAAGTGCGGCACAGAGAGATTAAGTGAGTTGCCCAAGGTCACACAGAAAGTTTGTGGCAGATAAGGTAAATAAACCTGGGTCTCGCTCCCAATCGAAGACTGGTGCCCGAGCTACTGGACAAGCCTCTAAGTTCCAAAGTGTTACCAAGAAATTCTGATTAGATTATCAACACTGGAAAAGGTAATGTCACGCTAAAACGTCCACAGAATTTTGGGCATAAAGTGTTTCTGGTGTCTAAAAAAATGTCTGTTTTGTTTTACAAGCTCTGGTGAGAATTGAATAGTGATAAAGTGTTCCTCCCATATCTACTAGTTTTTTAAGGGCTTTGAGTCTGATTTTCAGAGATGCTGAGCACCTGCATGTCTCATTGTCTTCTGGGGGAGTTTTGTGTGCTTTGTACTTCCAAAAATCAAGTGTAATAGCACCAGCCAGATTTTAGATATATTTGTACTGTTGTGTGAAGTGATCTGCAAAGCTGTTAATAATTTCTGGAAAGAAGTAAATCAGGGCAGGCAGCATTGTAAAAACACTTTAAAACTCCCTGAAAAGGGGAAGAAGCACTTGCTGACAGAATCATCCATTCTGAAGCCAACAAACATGTGGCTAAACACGGTTCTATACCCATGTGTGTGTGTCTGTGTGTACGTGTACAAAATATGAAGGACTTTTAATTACAGAACATCTTGTATTGATTTTGTCATAAATATATATAAAGACCCAGAGATGAAGTAAAAGCAGGGGGCAATTCAGGGGCCTGCCTTATGTCTAACTGGATTAGAAGGAGTTAATTTGGATTTATTCAAGACAGGATAATGCCTTTTGCATACTAATAACAAATTGACTCGACAGTGGGGTGAGTTTTGGCTTGGATCTCCACCAGACTTGGAACAAATGCTTGATGTCTGATTTGAATGGACTAGGATAATAATTTCCAATACAGACACACACACAGACTTTACATCATTTTGATATACTATAGTCCTGCCCTATCACCAGACCCAGTGGTATTTTATACTTTTTGCTATGAAACAGTTATGCGGAGTCTGCAGATTATCCCACTTTTCTGACTGCTTTTCGTTACAACACATCCTATTGCAAAGCTGTTATAACTCTACAGAGCCAGGCTACCACCCTACCTGGCCTGTTAATACATCCTCCTCTCTCCTTTCGCCACCTGCTAATAATCTGCCTTCTGCTTTGCAGTCAGCTGTGAGTTTATTAAGTAAACAGCCACAGAGTTGTATTACAAATGGCCTTCCATTAAGAAGATGAATTCAATAAGGCCAGGATTTGGCCTGAATAGCATCTTTCCCCTGAACATGATTTTGTTGAGAAAGCATCCAAACATCATTTCAGTCTTCTAAATGCATGTTTGGAGCTGGAAGGGTGGGATCTTTACTTTGTATTTCAGTAAGGATTTGCTCAAGCCAACATCTTCCCGAGACACTGAGAAATAATGATTATTTTCTGGTTGAACCTGTTTTCTGGAGTTAAAATTGTTAAGAATAACAAATTATGCACCACTGTTCAGCTGCTTCCTTTAATTATATGGATGCATTTTCCTATATGATTTATTTCAGGGTTTGTTAAGAGGGAGAAACAGGATGACAAAGAGCCTAATCCTGTTCCTCTTCAAGTCAATGGTAGTTTCTGCCACTGACTTCAGTAAGAGTGGAATAAGGCCCAATTATGATACAGATACTCGCAAGAAACAAACAGGCCCAAATCCTATGACTAGTATTTGTTAAACTCAATCCTTGGTCACCATCAACAGCATTTGTCACAGCTCATTAGCTTGTAGGAAGCCTAGTGACCTTTACCACGGGGTCAGGTTGGAGCGAGGAAGAAAAGAACCAAGACAAAAGAGAGAGGACAAGATTTTACACTTCAGAACAGAAATAACTGAATTTTATTGCTTCTGAAATGTGCAGGATTGATAACATTGGTGACAGGAGTTTTCCCCTTATGTACAGTGTAGGAACAGCATGGGTAAACTTCCCTACACAGCCCTGCCAACAGGTTTCAGAGGGGTAGCCATGTTAGTCTGTAATCAGCAAAAACAAGGAGGAGTCCTTGTGGCACCTTAGAAACTAACAAATTTATTTGGGCATAAGCTTTCGTAGGCTAAGTGGGTTCTAACCCATGAAAGCTTATCCCCAAATAAATTTGTAGTCACTAAGGTGCCACGAGGACTCCTTGTTGTTTTAGCCCTGCCAACGTGTTGCAGTCCTAAACTTCAGGGATCAAGTCTAGGACTGAGAGGATATTGAGTCTTTGCTTTCTTTTAAAATCGCTGGCCTCTCTGCTGTTATGACCGATTGTGACAGTGTATGGTTGTGATCTGTGGACACCTATCCACTAAGAACTCTCAGAGGGTAATGATGTTTGGTCACTACTGACACAAAACAAGATTTGGAGCAGTGAGCCAGCAGTGAAAATGCTCTGTATTCCTTCAGCAATCCACAAAACATAGAAGAAAACCACACAGTGTAAATGAAGAAGGGCTGAATGAGGCAATGGGCCTACCTGTAACATTTACAGAACTAAAGACAGCAGGAGAAACTTTCACACTATGGACTTCTTTGGTAGCAATGCAAGTTCTTGGTGTGTGAGACTAAGCAAAGGGTCTTACCAACCTGAATGTGGACTGAATTTAACATTCGGGTGGTTCCAGGTTCTCAGATCTCCTTGCTTTCTGCCTCCTTTCATTTTAACTTTCAGTTTCATATAATCTGATTTCTCTAGTCTTCTGGGACAAACTGATTAATTCTTTTTTCCACCTCATGGTCCCATATGTCCCTTGTTCAATCTTTCCTGCCTCAGTGAGATCTTAATAAATGCTGCTTGTGGGAGAACTGGGATTGGATCTCAGAACTGTAATTAATTTTTTACTTCCTCCATTGCTTCAAAATGCTATTTATAGTCTTCAGTCCTTGAAGGATCATAGGTTTTCAGGCTGACTTGAAAACCTGACTAAGATTTCTGCTTTTGATTAATACTTTGCATCCACCTCTGTTTCTCCTTCCTTCTTGGTTTGGGGTTGTTTTTTTTTATCCATTCTGTTCTTAACAAATGAAAACATTGACAGATTTTCAACTGAAACTGAACTCTGGAAAAAACAATAAGGTAGTATTTTGTCTTTCCTTACACTCTGTTATTTGAAAAGGAGTACTTGTGGCACCTTAGAGACTAACAAATTTATTTGAGCATAAGCTTTCATGAGCTACAGCTCAGTTCAGCGGATGCATGCAGTGGAAAATACAGTAGGGCAATTTTATATACACAGAGAACATGAAACAATGGGTGTAACCATACACACTGTAATGAGAGTGATCAGGTAAGGTGAGCTATTACCAGCAGGAGAGAAAAAAAACCTTTTGTAGTGATAATCAAGGTGGGCCATTTCTAGCAGTTGACAAGAACGTGTGAGGAACAGTGAGGGGGGGGGGGAGAGAATAAACATGGGGAAATAGTTTTATTTTGTATAATGACACATCCACTCCCAGTCTTTATTCAAGCCTAATTTAATGGTGTCCAGTTTGCAAATTAATTTCAATTCAGCAGTACGCACCTGCTGAAGTGAAGAAACACATTGACAGAGCCAGAAGAGTACCCAGAAGTTACCTACTACAGGACAGGCCCAACAAAGAAAATAACAACGCCACTAGAGGTCACCTTCAGCCCCCAACTAAAACCTCTCCAGCGCATCATCAAGGATCTACAACCTATCCTGAAGGACGATCCATCACTCTCACAGATCTTGGGACAGGCCAGTCCTTGCTTACAGACAGCCCCCCAACCTGAAGCAAATACTCACCAGCAACCACACACCACACAACAGAACCACCAACCCAGGAACCTATCCTTGCAACAAAGCCCGTTGCCAACTCTGTCCACATATCTATTCAGGGGACACCATCATAGGGCCTAATCACATCAGCCACACTATCAGAGGCTCGTTCACCTGCACATCTACCAATGTGATATATGCCATCATGTGCCAGCAATGCCCCTCTGCCATGTACATTGGCCAAACCAGACAATCTCTACCTAAAAGAATAAATGGACACAAATCAGACATCAAGAATTATAACATTCAAAAACCAGTCGGAGAACACTTCTCCCTGGTCACTCAATTACAGACCTAAAAGTCACAATATTACAACAAAAAAACTTCAAAAACAGACTCCAACAAGAGACTGCTGAATTGGAATTAATTTGCAAACTGGACACCGTTAAATTAGGCTTGAATAAAGACTGGGAGTGGATGTGTCATTACACAAAGTAAAACTATTTCCCCATGTTTATTTCCCCCCCCCCACACACACACACACACTGTTCCTCACACGTTCTTGTCAACTGCTGGAAATGGCCCACCTTGATTATCACTACAAAAGGTTTTTTTTCTCTCCTGCTGGTAATAGCTCACCTTACCTGATCACTCTCATTACAGTGTGTATGGTTACACCCATTGTTTCATGTTCTCTGTGTATATAAAATTGCCCTACTGTATTTTCCACTGCATGCATCCGATGAAGTGAGCTGTAGCTCATGAAAGCTTATGCTCAAATAAATTTGTTAGTCTCTAAGGTGCCACAAGTACTCCTTTTCTTTTTGCGGATACAGATGAACACAACATGGCTGCTACTCTGAAATCTGTTATTTGAAAGCTTCTTAGTCTAAACCAGCTCCTTGTGACAATATGTCCATTTCCATACCTAGTAACAACGACCTGCTATGTCTGTAATCTCCCCAATTGCTTTCTATTGTCTTGGTGTCTTTCTCTCTCTCTCATATCAGCTCTCAAGTATTTAACACCAGAGCACTGATTGTGAGCCAAATGGATGCTTCGGACACTCAGACAAGAGCAGAAAGATGTAGGCAAATTGGAAGGAGTTCAGAGAGGAGGAACAGAAATGATTAGGGGTCTGAGGAGGACTGATTGAAAAAGAAAGATGTAAAGAGCTTGCAGCTGTTAAGAGACAATTAAAGGAGACCATGATGAGTATTTGAAGGATGATCACTGAAAAGTAATTATTTAGGGTGGTACAATGGAGTATAAATAGGAACATGATGAAATTAATAAAATGAAAATTTAGGCTGAAGATCAGGAAAAGCCTCCTCAGAAAAGGAGAGTCCCCCAGCACACAGACCCTTTGAAATTACAGTGAGGATCTCTGCCTCGTTACTGGGCGACTCAGTGCTTCAGCAATGGACTGGAAGGCTGCATTCCATATGCTAGGAAGCTGAACTTTCCATATTGAGGGAGTGTAAATTTCCTCCTTCCCGCTGTTTTGGATGAGATTTATACCACCTCCATACACACGGCCTCTTTATGGCCATAAATCAAAGTCGGGGAGGAAGCTATAGCTAGGAAACAGGCATCCTGCAACCCAGCTCCCTCCCTCCTCTCCCACTGCAATGAAGTTTCCTTGGTACACATCGTTATCTGTGACTGGCACGAATTCTATCAAGGCAAGGCAGGGAGGCAGAACAAATACAACCCCATCCCTGGAATAAAGCAAACAACTTACCACTGCATAAGGTAACTGTAAAATACCTCCGGTTCTCCCCACAAACCACCCTCTCCCGAACCCCGCACAGATACTCGAGATCTGGTGTGGCATTTTTCAACAAGATCTCCATTTTTCAACCCGATTTCCTCCCCCTCCCCCTTCTGCTTGGATTTTTCAGGCACCCCCAAATCAAACGGGCTTGAAGAGAGCTGTTAAGCCTCTCTGGGGCCAGATGGGTTTATTACAGAGAAAAGCACCCTCGCTGAGCCATGATGCAGTTACAGCTGGCCAGGCTGCTGGGAGAATTAGCACACCACCACTCAGTGCCTTGCTCAGTGGGACTTCTCAAATCCGCATGAAGCAGAAGCCTGAGGAAAAGCATGAGGCGCCCATTCCTCCGTGACCTCCCCTGGTCACGGCTCCAAAAGGTAGTGTGGGGAGGGACTCAGCCACTGAAGCTTTCAGGCTTCTGGAAAAGGTGAAGTGAAGCAGGAGCGGCGACCAAGGCGCGCCCTGGAATGCAGCACGGGGCTGTGCGCGGCTGCCTTCACTAGTGACCTCAGAGCGGGGCAGGTCAGCGAGGTTCAGAGCTTCTCGTGCGGCTCATCGCACAAGCTGGTGGAAGCTGTAAGTGCGGCAGCTCATGTCGTGTTGACAGGGCAATGGGAAAGAAGCTCTGTGTCTGTGCAGCAGCCCGCACCCAAGCCCGTTGCAGCCATGATCTTCGTTCTTGTAACATGCTTTTTCCATGCCAAAAAAAAAAAAAAAAAACCCACCCCAAGGTGAGTTTAACCCCCTCCTGTCCTTCCAGCACACGAGCCAGATGGGATTAAATGTTAAAGCGCCAGCAAAGGGGGCTCAGTGTAGTTTCTGAGCTGCCATTTTCCACTTTGCTTCCTAAACCTCTCCTCTTCCCCGAAGGGACAAACCGTGTGCGCCTTGGAGCTGTGCCTGACAGTGTCGTGTGTGTACAAGCTCTGCCTGATTCCGCACTAAACATACAACAGCCGCATCAGCTGCCCAGGATTCAGGGGAACAAAGTGAACTGAGCCACCTCCTCGGGCTCTGAGATCATCAGTCACTGGAGCACCCAGCTCCTTGCCAGCCTGCGGAGGGGGAATCCAGCGCTCGCCCCATTCTGTGGAAGTGCCACAAGGTAAACTGGAGGACTAGCCAGTCGCCTAGCAGAGGAGGCTAGGCTAGTTTTAGCTCCATGGTACCCACAGCAGGGATTACCTGACAGCTGTGAAAAATGTCCGGGCAGTCAGCAGGGGAAGCTCCAGCCCTGCCAAGCAGTTAACATGCTTAAAAAAAAACAAAAAAAAAAAACTAAAGCTGCACAAATGCTTTGGTTGCTACATTTCCAATTCCCCACACAGCAGCCAGCAGAAAGTTCGTCTAAGTAACAGTCGTTCCCTGATGTATCACAGAGCAGCTACGCTGAAAACGAAAATCAGGTCTGATAGGCAGAGATTTTGCCGTCTGCTTTTCCAACGCAAATGCAGGCAGAGTGCGAGGACAGAGAGAACATACAACCCAGCAACACAGAGAGACGCTTGGCTATGGTCAGAATGGCCTCGTGAAGAATCTCCCAGTGGCTTCTGATTATTCTCTGCAGATCATTGCTTAGTTAATGTTTGTACTCAGCTTTGGACATGGAAGGTGTCATGTATGTGCTGTGTCTAATGAGTATGTGTTGATTTCTCTAGGAATACCGGGACAGACTAAAACCCCCCAGGACTAGAGAGAGATGGGCTGTCGTGCAGGTGCGCAGGGGAGTGGCGGTATACAAGGATCCTTGGCTCTCTGGGCAGCTAGCAGCAGGGCCTGTCACAGCTGCACTTTCTGTACTCAAATGATATGTGACGGGAGGGGAGAAGGCAGGGCTGTGAGTTTGGCCCACTCCACACCAACCCACGGGGAGACAGCCAGTCCCTTGTGCAATCAGCTACTCGGGAAGTGGGGGTTATGACTTCCTGAGGGAAAACCCTTCCAGGAGCTCAACCTGGGGCAGTCAGCTTTGCTCAGGCTGTGCGCAAATCTCACAAGCCAGCCCTACAGATCCTAGAAAATAAGGGATTGACAAGAGGCCTTGCTGACCACAGGAATAAAGCTCTCCCAGAAGCTATGAGCCATGGGGCAGGAGAAGCTCCAGTTCATCAGCTGGTGTCCAGCATCCCTCCTAATACAGCTCTGCATGGTATTTCTTCCCCCACTTTGACAGATTTTCTTCTTCTGCAAACCTACACAGCAGGTGCCTGTGCTGGACCCGTGAGAAAGGATCTGCTGAAAACAGCAAAGAGGAGCCTAATGCACAAAGTAAAACATTATAAAGTGCTTGGGGATGGCAAAGCACTTTGCAGGCATCTGCTAATCAAGTCTGACTATAAGCCTGTATGGGTTATTTGCTCCACTTTACAGAAGAGAAACCGAGGCACAGAGATGCCTTAAGTGGCTTGTTCTAAGCAAGCACGCAGGAAGTTGGATACAGCAGTAAGGAGCCCAGAGAGTCCCAGATCCTTGTTCTAATAACTACAAAGTCTCAGAGGCAGTGACCCAATGCTTTGCCTCAGTGCTAAGAGTCTTCCAGCAGACATGCCCAATTTGCCTCTGCCAGCTGCATTCTTTTCTGAAGACATCCCTCAGCTGGGCCCTAAACTTACCTCTGACCCCTTCTACTCTCAGGGACCCTGGATGAACTGCCTTCAGGACTGGAATCTTAAGAGAATTCTCCACTTAGCATTGTCCACATGATGCAAGTGGGACGAGACACAGGAGGTAATAAAATCTCTTGTATCGTGTGGCATGACATGCTTAGGCATATGTCGTACCATGTCTCTCTTGCAGCCTGGCAGACCTTATTAACCAGAGTCAGGCCTGCCCCAAAGGATCAGTGTTCCAGCTCCAGGAAGTGCTCTGGGCTACCAAAAGGAGTCCCCGTCATGGACCAGGGAACCCACTTTGCAAAGCACTGTACGAAAAGAACAATAATATGGTCCTTGCCCAAAACATCATTAAACCATCACCTGCTGCACTGTGTTATTCAGCACCAAACGGATATCCACATAAGGAGGATGGTTAGGTACACAGGCTGCACATTTAACAGGAATCAGAGCTGGGGGCAGGGGAGATTGTTTTGAATTTACCCCATTTTTCTCCTTTCATTTTTTTTTTCTGCCCACCCATAGGCCCATGTCTCTGTTATCTGGAATTAGGGCCAAGAGCTGGGTGCTGCTCCCATTGTAACCTATCAGCACTGCTCCTAGGTCAGCCAGAGAGTATAACTTGAGAGCAATGGGGTCCAGGAAACAACATTAATCTGACCAGTAAGAGGTGCTTCTTTATCACCAAGGAACAGAGCTTGGAACTCAAACACAGATCGTTTGGCTGACAGTGCAATCAGCAGATAATTGTCCAGCCCGCTAGACTACTGAGAACATGTGGTGTGAATGCCCTAGAATGTAGCCATATATATAAAAGCCAATCCCACTCCCTTCAAACTCTCTTATGTCCTCCCATCTCTGACCTGCTCAGGATTTACACTCCAGGAAAATCTTTACCTTCACTGTCGATTTAAATGCTGCCAATTATAAAATTATCCAACGTGCAGCAGAAACACAGTTAGATGTGATCCAAATGGTGTCACTATAATTATGGTAATTATCTGAAAACTAGCCAATTACTTTCCTAATCTTCATGCCAGTTTGTACCGAGACAGCAGCTGTTCCGAAGCAAATTTGTTCTCACATTACTGTACATTTGTTAAAGGTCGCGGATGTAGACTCTACTCTTGTTTTAAATATTTAAAATGTCATAGAGTCATGTCATTTGTAACTTCTTAGATTTTTTTTTTTCAAAAACGTCAGGAAGGGGGAAAAAAATTTATATGCCAAGAGAGTGTTTGGAAAAGTGATTTACTAATGAGGCCTGGCCAGGAATTTGTACCTCACACTCAGGCATATCACAGAGCTGTCAAGTAACTATTGTTTGCTTATTCCTCTTCATCCACATCCACGGAACTGGAAGCTGCCAAAGGTGTTTTGGTTTGTAGTTTGTTTGCAGTTCCACCATAGTTTAATCTGACGGGTGAACTAATTGGCATTGGAATTACAGTTAAAAGCCTTTCCAGTAACTGAACAGAACTTCACAGTCATCTCCTCTCCTGAATCCATAAACAAAACCAATTTCTCTCCACCCTCCAAAATCTCCATTCAACTTCCTGTTCATTGGAGGATCCTGTGTAAAGTCTCTCCGCAACAGTCCATTCCTGTTTCCATTCGAGTCAATGGGAATTTAGCCATTAACTTATATGGGACCAGGACTGAATCACTCATTTGGAATGCCTTCTATACATTTGCCTCTCCTCTTAACATCTCATCTCTTGCCATTTTCCGAGTGTATTTCTGACACTGTTCAAGGACCAGACATCTCCCTGTCCTTGTTTCCAGAGAGTGGACAGTAAATCTTTCTTCCATTCTTCCTCCACCATCTGGAACAACTTCTCTGCCTCTCTACACCTGGTTAAACTCCTTACATCTCATAAAATCCAGTCTCAAAATTTCTTTACCTAAATTACTTGCCAATAAAACAATTACATCCCATTCCATTAGCCTCCCAGTTCCCAAAGCTCAGTCATTTGCTCCCAGACCTGGTTTTCATAATCTTCTGCACCTTCTGCCTTTCCTACTGACAGGTCTTCCCTATACATTGTATTGTAACTGTTCCATGTGTGGACTGGTACTGGACTAGTACTTTGGATGGCTCTGAAATTAAGAACCAAAGCCCTGAAGAGGTAATGGAAGTGGACTATGAGCCAGTTTCGGGATTAGATTGCAGGCAGGGGTGCTGGAAAAATTTGTATAGTGGGGGTGCTGAGAGCTATTGAACCAAACAGTGAACCCTGTATATGATGGAAACCACTTCAAGTCAGGGGGTGCAGTAGCACCCCTAGTTCTAGCACCTGGGACAGGGATGGTGTGCTTACACCAGCCTGTCCCGCTGAGGAGGTGGTCTGCCACATTCTGAATGAGCTGGACCCCCTGCCAGGCTTTACCTTCAGCCTTAGAGTTCAGGCCATTCAGCACTTCACAGGAAGCCCCCAGCCCCTCACAGGATTGGGCCCCAAGTCAATTTAATCTTCAGCTGTACATTCAGTTGGTCAGCTGGTTTATCTCGTTTCAGACCAGTGAGAGTTACAGTGACCTAGTGATGACCATTAAGTGTAAAGGTTTTCTGCCTACAAGGAAGATAGATGCAAACGACGAGTCACACTCAACTGTAGTCTGAAGGAACACTGTTTACATGTGTGACGGGAAGCAGCCACAAGGCAAGAACAAACAGACAAAACAAAACAACCTTCCAGTTCCGTGACTGTGGATGAAGAGGAATAAGCAGACAAGCAGAAGGAATAAGGAATAAGCAGACCTGCTAGCTCTGTGATATGCCTGACTGTGAAGTACAAGTTCCTGGCCAGGCATCATTAGTACATAAGTTACAAACAAAAAGTCTGGGACTCTTCAGCTTGGAAAAGAGACTGCTAAGGGGGGGATATGATTGAAGTCTAAAAAATCATGACTGGGCGAACAAGTGCCATGTACTCCTTCACATAGTACAAGAACCAGGAGTCACTCAATGAAATGAATAGGCAGCAGGTTCAAAACAAACAAAAGGAAGTATTTCTTCACCCAATGCATAGTCAACCTGTGGAACTCCTTGCCAGGGGATGTTGTGAAGGCCAACACTATAATAGGGTAAAAAAAAGAATTAGATAAATTCACGTAGGACAGGTCCATCAATGGCTGTTAGCCAAGATGATCAGGGATGCAACCCCATGCTCTGGGTGTCCCTAAGTCTCTGACTGCCAAAAGCAGGGGATGGATCACTCGATGATTGCCTACTCTGTTCATCCTTCTGAAGCACTTGGCATTGGCCACTGTTGGAAGACAGAATAGTGGGCTAGGGGGACCATTGGTCTGACCCATATGGCAATTCTTATGTTCTCAGCCTTAACTACAGCATTTTGAACACTGCCCGATAGTCAAGACAAGCCATTCCCAGACACACTGCATCATAGGTTAAAAGCAAATTCTGCTAATTGGTGGAGAGAATACAAGGTGTAAAGTTGTTCACGTGCACAATTATAGAGAAACTACTGACAGTCAGATTATCAAGGAATCCTTTAATTTTAAGATTATTTTAATTAAGAAAAATCTTGTTTAAATTGAGTAAATCACCCTAACTTGTAAAACCAGTGCCTTGTGGCTGCTCTCCATCACACATGTAAACAATCTTCCTTCAGACCACAGTTGAGCATGACTTGTCATTATACATGTACCTTCCTTGTAGATAGTAAATTATTTCATCTTTTGTTTGCTCCTGTATTCTCCCTCAGGCTGACCTTAATTTTTTTCATGAGATGTTTTGAAATCCTTCACTTTTGATATTTGCAAGAAATACATCTTGCCAATAAATGTCGTGAGCATCTTAAAGAATATTAAGCAGCATGTACAAAAAAGAACCTTTCCACTGGAACATTTCTATGCATGCTAAAGCTAAATGACTCATCTGTAAAGAGTGTGTTCTTTCTGCAGTGTACATGTGCCTACTATTTCCTGTTAATAACAGTGGGACCAACTCACCCAAATCCCAGACTGTCCTGTGCATCAGTGTTCACAACAGGATTTTACAAACAAGCTCATAATTACTGTCTACAGTCAATATACAACCTCAGGGAACAGAACGGCCCTCTTAGTTATGTGTTTGGCTATCCTCACCCATGTCTTTCCGTCTTCTGAGTGTTTTAGATGAGATGGAGACACTTCTTTTCAGTCAGAAAGATTAAAGTGGACTAAGGGAGACCTTAGGGAGATAACTAGCTGAGGAGAAATGGACAGTGCTCCTTGCCTAAGGAGGTGACTTATCAATACTACCCATCCTTCAGCACCTTGCATTCTTGCAACCCTGTTCAGGAACCATCCTCCCAATTTTCCAGTCTTCTTCAGAGAATTTAAGCTGTGGTTTTTAAAGTGCTGTGGGATCTCTCATCACAAGCTTCCTCGCACCCCAACCACTAAATGTCAGAAAATACTTTCTCACTGTCCAGTTAACTAAATCCCCTTCCACAAAAGCACGATATGAAGCTGGGTGTCTTCTCACCAGTAAATTTACTAAATGAGACCTAAACAGATTTTCCCTCATAAGCAACTATAAGGGCTAATTTTACAAAAGGAGGACACAACAAATGCAATGAAAATGCCGCTCCCACCCCCCAATTAGATTAAACAGTTAGTAATTCAAAGTAGCAAAATGTCCTCTCCCCTGCCAAAAAGCCATGCCCCATGATAGCCAATCACTCAGTCCTCCCCGAAAACCCTAACAAATACACTAAAGGTCAACAGATTTGGGCGATATCAGATCAAGGGAGGGGAGTGGGTTCCAAAGTTGAGGGCTCTTCATGAAGAACTCCCTGCTAACAGCTCCCTCTTTTCTAGCAAGGAGACTCCAGCTCAGATGCCTCCACTGACTGCAACAACAGCAATGTGGCACACGGGGAGAGCTGTTTCTCAAGTAGGCAGGTCCCCTGTAGAGCTTTGACAGGTCACAACCAAGAACTGGAAGCCAACAGCTAGCCAGTGCACATCACATGGTCATGGGCCAAAATACACCACTTGTACCAGAGCTGGATTACAGTTCTGCCACCTTTACCTTTACAGCTTGTCCACTTTTGAAAAATAACTCTCAACGCTTTGGAAAGCTTTTTGTGCCAGAAAAAAAGACTTATGATGCCCCCTCCCCATTGCCATATTAGCCTATCTTGGGGGGTGGGGGAGGGAGCATAATCAGAAAACGTATTCTCTGTTGCCCCCAGCCGGGTGTCATGCTCTTACTCCTCACAGAAATTAATGTATTTGAGTCCATGCAGCCATCCAGTTCTTGCTTAAATATACTTATGCTACCATATTCCACCACCTCCTCTAGAAATGCATCCCACCTCACTAGCTGCTCTCTGTGTAACACACCACCACCTTGGGCTCTGACGGCAAATCATTTGCTTTTCATTCTCTCGCCAAGTCCTGGAGAAAGGTGCTGTGGCAAAGGCTCCCTAGTTAGCTGTACGAGTTTGCCTGTAAACAGCCACCCACCTGTCTTGGAGAAACTATTGGTCAACAGGGTGATGGAGTCTGCATCCATTCGCTGCCAACAATGGGGGCAATTGGTGTCAAGTGGGATGTGTGTCCACCTGCCCACCGAGCAGTGGATTCAGGCCACCAACTAGCAGCAGACTTCACTTAGTTAGCGACCATTTTCAGACTCACTTGGGACTGTGTCTGAACCATTGGCTTGCATGTGAAAGGGTATGTACACTATCCTATTACCAAACTCCATATGTAATTTAATGTCAAAGTTACTGACCCTGTATGACAGGTTTCAGAGTAACAGCCGTGTTAGTCTGTATTCGTAAAAAGAAAAGGAGTACTTGTGGCACCTTAGAGACTAACCAGTTTATTTGAGCATGAGCTTTCGTGAGCTACAGCTCACTTCATCGGATGCATGACCCTGTATGTTTGCTTTACACAAAGTTCTTTTCACATTTGTTATGCATTCAAGCGGCGAGTTCAGGATTCTCCCTTTTAAGTAGTAACAACAGATATTTCCACAGGGATTAGGCTACAGAGCCCGAGAAAATGTTTGAAAAGCCAGGCCACTCCTTGGTAACCTGTGCAGTGCTACCGTTCGTTATGAACAGGTCTGTAAACAGGTTTTTGCTTTATCATTCCATACCACTATCTGCTGCACACAAATCCCTCGCAGCTCTGCAAAATCCAATTTCCGTTGTGCTAGAGGAAAAAACTGTTTTCAGAAATACAGCAATAAAAATCTCCAAGGCCTGAGTCCTTATTACCCTGACATTCATGTGAGAAATGGTATTTGACTGTTTCTGATGCCAATAGTGACATTTACTTTTGGGATTTTCATTAAATTCAGTCCAGTTTTGTCACGGAATCATTTCTCATCATTTTCTTTCCACTTCTGTGAATGGACCCATAAAGCTGTTTATACCCCACATCCCACAGGGCTGGAGTATGTGCTGGGGAACCGTATGACTACAACATGTGCCATTCATGCAAGATGTATGTTGCCTTGTGCTCCCCTGCAAAATGGTATGGAGATCTGACATACATGCAGGCATAGCACAGTCAAGCCATTCACTGTTTGCCAGGATATGGCAACACTCCCCTGTCTATTAGGAGCCATTCCTGAACCCACAGATATTAGGTTTTGAGTTAGGGGGTTGAGCCGTTTGAATATTTGTTTCTGTACAGAGGATTAGATTCTTAGGGTCAATCCCTATGAGAAGCTGAGCGCTCAATCCTTACTGACATCAGTGGGAACAGAGGATGTAATTGCCACCACGCCTCTGAGCTGCCTTGCTGTGAAAACAAAGCTGTGCGGTAGGGTTCTGTGATCTTGGCCAGGGAAGAACTCCTGTCTCAGGTTAAAGCCAGACACACCGAGCCTGAGCAATATGTTCTCACAGAGATGACATAAGAAACATGAAAATGCACGGGGGAAACATGCCTCGCCCCACTACACTCGCCTGCATTATTTATTTCCAGACTGAGAAGTCAGCCAGCAGTCACACCCACCTCCGCTCCTAACTGACTGCCCTAAATGACTGTGCCCAAAAGCTCACTGCATCAGTAAACATGCAAACTGTAAGCTGATTAGATATTCACACATACTCTCTCTTGATTATCTCTCCATTAATATTTCAATGTCAGAACTGGATTCGCGCTGCCTCCTGACTCTCCTCCTTCCTGCTTAATTAATTTCGACCATCAGCAAAGATGGTCTCCAGTGGAGAGCAGAAATTAAAGTGGGCTGTTCCATGACTTTGCTTGCTGTAAACTGTTATTTGCTATTCCTGTTCATACATCATCCCGCCCATGGCAAAGAGACCACAGCAGCAGAAAATGAATCTCCATACTTCAGAGCTCCAGAAGAACACTTGCTTGTTTTTTTAAGACAATGTAATAGACACAATGCAGAAACAAGAGTTGCATTTCAGGTAACATTCAAGATGACTGATAAGTTATTATGCAGTTAAAAAAAGAAAAAAAAAAGGAGTGGCACCCCCACCCCAAATTAAAATTAAAAAATGAAAATGAAAAAAGAGCCCTTGATTTAGGGCAGATCATAAAAGCCACTGGTAACAATTTCCCCATCCCCTAGTTTATGAGTGGCTGATTCGATAATCACCATAAACCCAGTGATGCGATGAGTAGCTGGCTTCATAAAATGCAGGCTGTATGGCTGTTTAATGTATGGAACCCACATCCATGGCTGATACCTTGACACAATGCCAATACTCTGCTTGATTTTATTGGCACACTCAAGATGAATAGATCCATTGGGGAGGCAGGAGGGAGGAGTGGGCAGCCAGGGAGAAATGGCACGGATGCTGTTCATTCAAGACAAGGTCATGGAAACATCTGTCTTCGTCTGTTCTCTTCTCACTGCCCCATTCCCTGTTCTCCAGATTGCTGGGCTTGGGGGAAGTGGAGGGTTTGACACCTAATAGTTTGACTGAGGAGGCTGAGTTGCGTGTTGCTGTTTTAAACAAAGAAACCTACTGCCCCATTTAGATCAAGCACATGGCTACTTAGCTCACTAACAAAGCCAAACAGGTGATGGTTTTGTCATGGTCAGAGGAGAAGGTGATTTGACGTCATTGTTAGGAGTTCAGGGCCTCTCCCTACTCCCTCTCAAACACCGGTAATGGAGTGACACTGCAGGCTCATAGCACGCTTCCCAGACGCCACGTGAGCACGAGGTCCACAGGAAAGAGAATGGGGTTAGCGCTAAAGAGACTGCAACTGGAGAACCCAACGCTGCATCCAGGTGGAGAACTGGAGCCAAACAGCTCTAAGTGCTGCCTTTACCTCCTGCTCCTCTTGTATTGGACAGTTCCTAGCATCGGAGCGCTCTCGGGTCAGGATAAAGGTGCACATTAACCACAGCAGAGTGCAGATTAGTCATTCTCACTGTGGAGGACGAGATTGTTCAAGGAATGGGATATGGACCTATGGGACTCTGCTGTTGACAATGCCCTAGGTGAAACTTGCAAGTTCAGGGGTTCTGGCCTCATCAGCAGCTGGAACTCCTCTCTGCCAGATGCTGTAACAATCACAGACCCTACCACTCTCCGAACAAAAATCACAACCCATCTTTTTGCATGAGCTTTCTCACCGTAACTTCTCTGAAGGTGGCAAGTAAAGGAAGAAGCAGCCGCAGAAGAAAAGACTTACGATCTCTCAGCACATCTCAAAGGGATGGGAGAATACTCTCTGGCTGATTGTTCACTCTTAACATTTTGTTTGCGCTCAGATACCACTTAGAAAACGAGACAGGCAGGCAATGTGAAATGTGCACAACACAAAGCCATGTCTACAATTGGCAGCCTTCCTAGCCACCTCAGCATTGGCAAAGCAGTGAAAGGACATAAAGAGTGAACTGTCCTCTCCCACTTTGGAGTCAGGCACATTGAGGTGCGATGCACAGGGAGCTGGCACTGGCACTATTGCTGCTCAGCCTCATCTGTGAACGAAGAGACAACTTCAGTCTGAAGTCCTGTTAGTTCAGAACTTTTCACCGGCAGCAAAATCGCTATTTGGTTTTTTTTTTAAATAGTAGGGCCCTGGGGGAAACTTCTTACTGCTTCAAACAGTGATGGGGACCTTGCCCAAGAGAGACTGGAGCATAACAACGATGAAAAAACATCCCAAACACAAGGCGAGAGCTTTTTATGTAGGTCGGAGAATTTACCTGGAGATACAGCACAGACGCCCTTTCGCAAGGGTGCAGAACGGTCACAGATTCCTGCTCTCCCTCTCAAGCTACTAAACTCAATTGACAAGTCATAATCAGAAAATCCCTACTTCTGCTGCTCCTTATAATGTTCCAATAAGAAACTGACACCCCCCCTTGCCTTGAGAAAGAATGGCAATTGTTCCTGGACGTACTGACCTAGAGATTCCTATGGTGGGAAAGGAGAATAAAAATGCCTAAGAAAACTCTCAACTCAGCACTGTGTCTTATTGTCCTGCTATGAGTCCAGGAGCACAGAGCAGATATTCCCATGTGTTAGCTTGACAAAGGGGCCATGGGCTGGTGAGATGAGAAAGGCAAAAGAGACATTTTTATTTAGCAGAGGTTGCTTTGCATTTCATCTTTGGGACTGCAGTTTCCTGGAAAGAGTGAGTTATAGAACCGGTGATTTCTGGCTGGCTTCTTTGAAGACTAATGCTCTGAACTAAAGATACCCTTCCAAACCCTAGTGGTGGGTTTGGCACTTGCTCACTCGCTGTTCACCGGTAGCTCCCCTAAGAGTGCAGCAAATGTGTTTTCAGATGTGGGAGTTCACACATGCTTTCATGAAAACATATGCAACCCATGCTAATTTTAACTAAGTCACATGAACCCAGCAATCAAAAGAGGCAAACCATATGTGCAGAAGACATGTCTTATACTTGTGTGCATTTGGTATGTTGCTGATGGTTTTATTTTTTCTTTTAGCCGGTGAGTTCCATGGCTTTGCAGAGTTCTTTCTGCATGACAGTGTTCTTTCTTTCCCCAGTTTTCCTCATGAATGTTTCTGCAGAACAGCAACAAGCCTAGCGTGAACAGTGCCCCATCTCACAAACAGCACTGGGATGTCTGCATTGGTTTTATAACATGCCCTCCTGCACAGCACTTTGCTTCTCACTCAGCATTCAGCTGTGCGGCCTGGCTGCAAAAGCCCCTCTCAGAACAATCACAGTCTGTATCACAGCCAGTCTCCACAGCAGACATGCCTCATGGATTTGTTTCTGCAAAACATCTCGCTCCATCCCCCAGCCTCTTTCTTCCACATGAATGTGTCATTGTGTCATGGCACAAGGCAACCAGAAGGGCAAGAATAATGCGTTCCAGTCAAGCTCAATTCAAACTCATCCACCTTCCCCTCTGCACAGCCGTAATTCAGGCTATTAAATGCCTGACCAGAGCTAGCCATCTGCTTCCAGTCTTCTAGGAATACCGTTGCATAATTCAATCAAAAAAGAGAAGGTTCCTGTTTCATTGAATCATAAGTCACTCTTGAAGTAATTATATTTTTATACCCCTACCAGAAGGCAACAGGGGTTGTTCATTTTATTGGCCTCCACATTCAGTGCAATGGCACAGCCAAGGTCACGCAGATAAGAAGAACACAAGTTAACATTTCCTCATCCACCGACAGTAGTGAATTCCTCTCTATTTCCAGAGCTCAGCCTCCCAGATCCACTGGAAATCACTGAGGTACCGATCTGGCCATGAGTTCTGAGTGTGCTTAACTTTAGTCCACGGGTGCAAAATTAAGCACATGCATAAATCTTTGCGGGATTATACAACAGCAAATTGGAAACTGAAATGGAGATCATGGAAGGCCCTTTTCTCATCTTCCTAAAGACCCAATATCCCTGAAATACAAAGACTAAGATGCTTTATCCTGCAGATTCTCAGCCTCAGGTTGAAAGCCCTCATGTGAGTAACAAAGATGTTTTCTGAGCATTGCAACATTTTCTGCAGAATCTAAGCTTTCTCTCTCTTTTTTCTTTTAAATGTCTCTAGCCTTTCTGGCCACCTTCCAAGATGTAAGTAGCTGCTATAATCATGTTTATTGAGTACACAGAGTTGTGTAATGTGCAACCTGTGACATATTAGACAAGACCATACTTTCTGATATTTTATTTTAAAGGTGAAATTGTCAGTTTATATAAGCACTGAATGTAAATACCTATTTAGCCATACACAGTACAACAAACTTTCCCAAAATTAACAAACCAGGCTAGGATCCCAGAATGATTTCTCCCTGGGCACAGGGAAATGTGGGTGAAGAAACCCAAGAACGCCCCCTTTACACATTTATAATACCAATCAGATGGCGTCTAAATGTCACTCCAGGTGAAATGCATGCTAAAGGGACTTTAGTGGGACTTAAGTGGGGGTATAAGCCTTGTGCTGGCTTCTCTGCACAGAGGTAAACGTCATCCTTTGGCCATACAAAGCCACTGCAAAAATACAGCAGCAGAAATGACAAAGTACAGTATTTTGCTAAATATTCAAGACACTGGTAATGTGGCTTGTAGCAAAAGGCTCTGGCTACAACCAGGACAGTCAGTCACCTCCCAGCAAAATAACTACATCGATCCAAACTTCAGACTTTTACTTTCAGCTTTGGAGGCAAAGACTAGTGGAATACAGTAAAGTGGTGGGGGGAAGGGGGAGGAGAGGGAGATTTGAGGAAATTGAAAAGACAGGGTCAGAACCTGGTACAGATCAGCACAGAAATCATCAAATGTTACATAAATATGTAAATCACAGACATCAGTAGAGCTATGCTAATTGACACCAGTGGAGGATCCAGCCCATAGTGGGTTTTTAGGTATATGCTCTGCTCGATAATCCTCTGCGCCTCTTCAAGAGCAATGCCTGCAGAATGGCCACTGGCTTGTTCAGTTCAAAGAGAAGGGTGGTACCCCTCAGATCCAGTAAATGGATACAGTAAGGCATTCACTGTGTAAACAGGAAGTCAAATGCTATTTACACCAACAGCTATAGGAAATATGAGTCGTTTGACTGCTGAATTCTGTGTCTCGAAAAGGTCAGAACAGATTAGTTCACCAGGAAAAGCCAGTGGAGATGCCTCATCTTCAGTGCTGGGGACACAGCAGACTATGAAAGCCTACAAGACACGGAAAGATTAACACTTGCTGAACAGGTACTCTCGCTGGAGCAAAATGCTGTTCTTTGGAAAGGTTTATCCACTGAAGAAGCATCTGCTTTTCTGTGAACTATGCTTTGGTACGAACAAGCATTCTTCTATCAGGACTGTCCTTTTACAGGTCAATTCTTCAGCAGCAGTTCTTTGCCTCTTGCCAAACTGGATGTTCATTCTTTTAAACAGATTTATTCCCTTACCTTTGACAAGACCTTCACTGTGTCTCCATCTGTATTCACGTTTGGTGCAGGGTAGACGTCTTCTCTTAAAAGATCTCTTCCTCTCTCATAACCGCATGAAGCTCTCAGGGCAGATTCAGATGACAAGGTGGAACGAAGCATTTGTAACTGTGATCAAAGCACCGGGAACAGCCCAAGAGCTCAACTGTGAGCCTTGTTCCATGCCTGTGTGAGAGAGCAAGGGAGAGTAGGGTGCTCCCTATACTCCCCTGCATGGGCTACCAGTATTGCCAGTCTGTGAACAAAGGAGACAATAGTTGGCACAGGCCCACTACTCCCATTTCCACACTGGTGGGTGGGGAATGGGCAGAGCCTTGACTCCACACACCCGCAGCACTGAGTTCCTCCAGGAGCTCCATCTGCTTATTTTAAGAAAGAGAAGATTAAGGGGTGATTTGATCACAGTCTATCAGTACCTACATGGGGAACAAAAATTTGATAATGGGTTATTTAATCTAGCAGAGAAAGGTCTAACATGATCCAATTGCTGGAAATTGAAGCTAAACAAATTCAGACTGGAGATAAGGCACCAATTGTTATCTGTGAAGGTAATTAACCACTGGAAACATTTGCCAAGCATTGTGATGGATTCTCCATCACTGGCAATTTTTAAACCAAGGTGGGATGTTTCTCTAAAAGATCTGCTCTAGTTCAAACAGGAATTAATTCAGAGACGTTCTGTGGCCTTTGTTCTGCAGGGGTTAGATTAGGTGATCACAGTAGTACCTTCTGGATTTATAATCTACGAAACGTGCTAGCCAGCACAGCTGAGCCGGCACAGAGCGCATAGTAATCCATGCCAGTTATCGGGATGGAGCAGTTTACTTTCCATCTGGAGCCAGGGGGAAGCAATGACTGAGTCACAGATGCGTCCTGTCCTAGTCCGGAGGCAGCATAGTTACGTGCTGTCTGTCACTCAGGCCACAATCCATCCCAAAGTGTAGGTGCTGGAGAAGCCTGTTGTGTTAGTTCCTGGTTTGCCATCTGATAGAGAAGCAGCGGCATTCCCTGAAAGGTCCCATATCTGGCCATCTCCTCTCTAAGAGTTGGAATGGCCAGTGGATGAACATTAGCATTCTTAACTGGCTGGGCAACTGGTAACACAAAAGTCAAAGAGCAGCTGCGGCCCAGATTTACCACCTCTTCCTCCAAGGCCAGTCTAATACGCTTCCTCTGCCACAGAGTACAGCAGACAATCCTGGCAGTGACTTTCCAGGGGAACCCACAGAGAGCTGGTGCTTCACCTAATCTCAAGATAACAGATTTAGAGATGTTTTGGGCTCACTGTGTCACCCGAATCTGAAATCCGCATGAGTGTCCGGTTGGCAGTTTGCTGTTGTTGGCAGGTTGGAAGTGTGCGGCACTTGTCACAACATGCCCAGCTTAATCAACTGACATTTTCTAATTATACCACATTCAGATACCTGTTATAAGACCATCAGAGATCACACCAGGCCCGTAAATACTTACATCTGACATGAAGGCGAGACACCATCCCCCATCTGAAAACCTCCAGCTAACATCTGATGGGCGACAGACTCACCAACAGGCTAAAGCATCACACTGCCTCCTCCCAAACACCCATGTTGGTGAGAGAGCACCAGAGAGAGGAGGGGCAGTAACAAAAGCCAGCTAAAATGAATGCCTCCCTCTCTTGTGCATTCAGAGCTAAAACTGCACTTGACAATACTGAGCACTCTGTTAGTGGTAGACGGGCCTGGAGGTTTTTCTCCTGTTCACAGTATGCACTCAGCCCAGATGAATGAGTCAATAACTATGATACAAACTCTACACAATTGCTTCAGGAGGCATGAAATGCAGTTAAGATCCACATTCCACTTAGCTTCAGAAGATATTCAGGTGCCCCAAGAGATTTACAACAGTGGGAGCATCCAGCTTCCTGGCAACAGCAGATACAAATGTGAATGAAACCATTAGGAAGACAGGGGAAAAACAAAGCAAGCTGCTCAAGCAGACATAAACATGCAGTAAAATACCAGGAGGATAAGGGGAGACACGTACCCTGTATCTTTACAAAGGTGCGGGGTGCGGGACTGGGTGGTTTAACAACAAACATCAGTATTTTAAGGAGGACGATGGTTTGATCCACCCATCTTCTATGAGATTTATCTTCACAGCATAGACCGTGTGATGAGAGGTTAGAGACAGGATGGTGTTTGGAGGTGAAATATACCCTCTTAAAAATGCATGCAACCTGCTGCCTTCTTCAGTTGTTCTGAATCTTATTTACAAGGTGTGCTTTATGCTAGCAGAGGTGGAGGAAATGTGCTGGCTTTTATATTTCAAAGTTATCTTTATGCAGTAATAAGATACCTGAATAATGCTTGTCCACCTCTGTACAGCCCTTTTAGATAAAAGCGCATGGGGCCATGGCCATTTCAGCTGGCGTTGTAGGAGCATGGCTGACGACTAACCCAATCCTGTCAGGTGATGCCACGGCACCTGCTAGTCAATGGCAGACCCACCCTACCACTGCCATTGCTTGCTCCCAGTGCCTCTGTCCAGCTCCAGGATTGCCTAGTAGGCACCGCACAGTAAAAGGCTGTGATGGGTGGAAATGGCCTGTTTCTTGCTCCACTAGCCTGTGCCTGTCGCGTGACACTCACGATAGGCACTCTGCAGCTCTGTTCAGCCAATACTACGTCCGATAGCTCTCCATCCTGTCACTTGACCGGGCTACGTGCAGCCCTCGGTCAGCGAGACACAGAGTAGGAGGAACCCAAAAATGTAAGGGGTTCCCCAGTTAGACAACTGGCAAGGCAGGCTAATGTTAAGGCCGTCAAGTCTGAAGAGTGACCCAAACCATTCTATCCCAAAAAAACCAGATGACAGGTAGCCGACTTGAAAGGAAATGGGGCATGACAACCCCTGACAGCCAACATACAGGCCCTTGGTATACTGAAAAAATAATAGAGAAGTAGAGTCTTGCAGCTGAAAGGGAAGGAAACGATCACTTAGAAACCAAATAAAGAACCTGAGGCAAACACAACCAGATTCCTTCTAAACTGGAGCTTCTTTCCCCCCAGTATTCCTAAAGAAGACATGGGAGCACAAGTTCTGCAGAACACACCCACGTTCCTGCAGTACATAATTCCTCTTTCAGGGTGTCTCAGGTAGTTGAAGACAATGCCCAGACCATGGAATCTCAGAAGGTAGCAGGCACGAAGGGACCCACACCCCCACTGTCACGCCAACCCAGAATCATGTTCCAGGTCTGTCCATAGCTGAGGGGATCTCAGATTTATCTCTCCATTCTGAAAAAAACAGGTATTGCAGCCATGCTGGGTCTCCACGGGGGTATCCCAGGGTTGCCTGTCATTTCCACTGTGAGCATCCGGTTTAGAGTCCACTGGAGTCTGGTGATTTGCTGGTGTTATTAATCATGACAGCCCTGTTGGTGTTTATAATATGTACTTTTTTATAGAACGTTAATGTATCCAAGTGAAATAACTACTTTAAATTCAAATCCCTAAGACAGTGGTTGAAATAGAAGCTCTTCTGCCTTGTAATAATAAGAAAAAAGTTTAAGGGAATAGAATATATATTTTTTAAAAATGAAACAATTCTTCCCTATGCTATAAAACCTCTTTCTTTCAATGCTATCAATGGAAGGGTATTTCATTTCTGTCACGGGTGCCAGTGAAAATGTCTTTTCCTTCTCATGGAAACCAATGAAACAACCTGGCTGGCTCATAAGCTAAGTGAGGTTACTGAGAAATACTGAGGAATACTGGCCCAGGCAATGTGTTAGTGGCTGTGTCTGTCTGATCATGCAGAGGGGCAAAATCACTCCGTGAAGATCTTAGCACTGAATGACAACAAGAACCACAAAAATATTAAATTATGGTTTTGAAAACTGAACCTATGAAACAAAACCCTCAAAATGGCAAACGTAAATGAATCCTAATTCTCAAATGTACTCTTACAAGGTGCTTTAGCTAATTTTTTCCAACCCCTCCATCTGTTCTTTTCAAGTCAGAGCTTGTACCATTTCTTTGCTGTGGGTAAAATATGAATCTTTCATGCTAACTCCAAAAGAAGGCAGCCTCCGGTAGCATGCCATCAAAGCAAGGCAGTTTGTGCCAAGTTCTCCACAAAGCACAGTTTGATCACACATTGCCTTAAAAATTCAGCCCTCTGATGCCAGTATGTCCCTGACTGAGAGATGTGTAGGGCCAGATGCTTAGCTGGTATAAATCAGTGTAACTCTGCTGAAGCCCACGGAGCTTGGCCAATTCACAGCTGCTGAAGATCTGGCCCCTAATCCTTTAGCATCTATTTTACACTCTTGAGTGCACCTTGTGTGAAATGAGCTCAAATGCTACTGAAGGCTAATCTACACTTAACCTGTGGCAGGCAGCCTGTCCATTAGGAGTGCTGCCAGCCCCTCTTCCTTTTGCTGTTAAATTTAATGGGCTGTCTCTTTGCTGATGATTTTAGGTTTTACAAATAAAACTGCAGAATGGTTCTCTAACAAATACAATCTGTCACTCTAATGGATTCGCCGAAGTGAACTTAGAGAAATTACTGTTTCAGCAGAAGTAAAACTTCCCCAAGTGAAAGGCTAAAGTCCAGTAAACGTTTATAGCTTCACTTCCACAGTACTTCAGTTCACGGATCTTACAAGCTCACTTTTGTCCCTCTATAATATCCTCTTGGTGGAAGCCTTTGCTCCCAGTTGGAAAGCACATTGCAGAAAGTCATTCGGTCCTTTTCAACACACAGGTTCATTAAGTCCCTTCAAATGCAGAGATGGGTGAAAAGTCACCGTCAATGTGAGGCACCAGGGATTTAAAATGTCTTCAGAGTCACCCACAGAAGGCAGTCCTTCGAGAAACACCAGTCCTGGGCTCCAGCATGCAAAATGACTTACACAATGGGTCACTGGGGTGCAATAGAGTCCCTCTGTTTAAACAAACAATAATACACAGAAAGGCTATAGACATAGTCTCCGAAGGGACACACTGGAAGTCACAGCATCTGATTAATTTAAAACGAGACTGGATATATCTCCAGCACAGCCTAATACTATAAGGAATAATTAGGCTTCAGGCTCCCAGGAATGGACAGAGTACCATGTAGTATTTTTCTGTCTCTCAGGGCTTGTCTACATGGTATGTTAGTCTGCACAAGAGGGGCTTAAGTTCTACACACTACAATGACGAGCACTCGGGAACTTCTAGTGCACACCAGCTGGGCCCACACGGGCCAGTTAATGCGCGACACACTAGTGCGCATTAGAACTTACACCCCTCCAGTGCAGACCACGTAAACAAACCCTAGGATTCTGTCTATGAGAAAAGAGTAAAGGGGGTTTGTGGTCTATTTACGTACCAGGAATAGGACACTGAACTGGGCTCAGGAGATCTGGGTTTTATTCCTGGATTAGCCAGTGATGGGCTACATGACCTTGTTAAAGGCACAGCTCCATGCCTCTCTTTCTCCTCCCACCCTTTCTTTGTCTCGGCTATTTAGATTGTTAGCTTTCCAAGGCAGGGGCTGTATCTTACTAGCTGTATGTGCAGAGCCTAGCACAACAGGGCCTTCATCCTCTCTGGCAACTCTAGGTGCTACTGAAATACAAGTAGGTAATAATGATAGTATCAGAAGAGTGCCCTACAAAGTCTAAACTGAACACACTAGCAATGAACAATTTAATGTCCAGAGGGATTTTTCTGTGGTACACGCAAGCAACGGGAAAAGGGATATTAGGATAGAAGTGGGAACTCAACCTGGGCTAAAAGGGGCATGTGCCTAGGGCATCCATAGATGTGTGTTTACTGAGCCTGATTCTGGTCTCATGTACTCTGGTGTAAATCAGCGGTAATTCCACTGATGTCAAGGGATTTAAATCAGATCAAACAGCATGAGTGAAAGGAGACTTCATAGCAGGTGCAAATTAGTTTGTCATATCAATTGGGTTTACTCTTTCATGGTTAACTTTAAAGATGGGGGGGGGGGTGCAAGAAGTGATGTGACAGGGCCAAAGAACATTTGATGCTCAAGTAACAATATCCCTATGGGAATAAAATCTCTCTTTAGCCTCTCCTTTTATGAATAAGAGACAATGCTTACTACTGCAATCCGATGGAGCCCAAAGCAGGGGCCTGAGCTCCTTAAACTAACATTATCTGGAGTGAACCAGCTTCCACCCACTGATATTTATTAGTTTTGTCAGAAATTAGTGAGAGTTCACTGGCTGAATAATAACATGCCAAAAGTGGTTTTTCAGTGTTGCTAATATAATTAAGGATATCATGGGAGAAGGCTGCACACCAGGAGAAACGGTGCCTCTGAATCTGATGGCTTTTTTCACCATTGTAAGACTGAAATATGAAATACAAGAAGAAAGGGTTGGAATGGAACCAGCATCTTAATGGTGAAAAACCGACTATGAACAATAGCTCCCAGCTTTTTAAACCTCAGAGTGGCCGCTGGCTGTTTCAGTGTGCTCCCTTTCCCGCTTGAGTTAGGGCAAGAGAAAGATTGGGACTTTCCCCCTAATCTGTTAACTACTGGGGACCAAATATGTGGCACTGTCGTTCAGAAATCACCTGTTCACACACTGCCTCTCTCCCACATCAACTTGCTGTTAGCTCTGAAAATATCTTGTCAACAACAATCCAGTTGAATTACCTTTTTGATCAATATATTTATCAAGTGAACATACATCGTACTTTGGTCCTTGTACTATCATGCCTGACAGATCTGCCCATGCGTGTGTGTGTCTCTCTCTCTTTCTCACACACACACACACACATGCACACACACACAATCTTTGTGACGGCCTCCTGTATTAGCCATCACAATTACTTGACTGACTGGTGGGCCAGCTCTGCTCCTTAGGCTCCCACTGTGACCTCACAAACCCAGGATGGCTGACCCAGCCATCAAATCTTGAGACGTCTCTGCTGGCTACAGCACAGCGTCAGCATGCCCGACAGGATGCAGCTGTGGGACAATGCAACGGCTGCTATCCAGAGCCCTCATTCACACATATATACGCAAACCCATGGCACTCAGTATGTCCATGTAAAGAATGACAACTTCCAAGAAGACTGAGCTGCCTGAAGAATTCGTGTGTGTAACACGACTGCCAGCTGCAGTCAATGGATATTCATGTGCTTAATGTTACGCACAAGCTTAAGTGCCTCATTGGATTAGGGCCTGATTGCAGCACTGTCCTGCTCCTGCTGAAATCAATAGCAAAACTCCAATTGTTGCCACCCGGCCTCTCACATTATTCTTCCCCTTGGTCCCCCAACTCCTCCCCTTTTGCAAATCACCACTCAGAATGACACTGCTGGCCCTGCTGAGCCCATGAATGGTCACAGCAGCATGGGTTGGTCCTGGAAATGGTGCGCTCCCACCTCACCTCTGGGTGGTCTGGCAGAGGAAAGGAGTCAAATTGTTATCTAATCTGTTCCCACTTCCCCAGTTTACCACTGGCCTGAAATATTTGAAAACCCAAATCCCCATGCAACGGTATTTGATATTTCCATTAGCAGATCTCACGCTGTGGGCACATAAACATTTGCAGACTCTGAAGATGCCGAACTACTTATTAAACTGCAGTAACACTGGCTACAGCTCTCAGCGGACGCTAAAGGGGCTGGTATTTCAATCCATTTGTATAAAAAGTCATGATTTAAAGCATGGGCACAGGCTGGAAGATTTAAATTTAACCCTTGAGCTTCGACATGATAACAAATAAAACTCCCGGAGCACTCCACTCACAGTGAATTGCATCCCCAGATTTCAAAGACGAACAGAGTAACATTTTATGGCACAGTGCTAATGACTCTGCGCTCGTCCCCAATTTTGTGGCCTGGTCACTTGCATCTGTCTAAACAGCAGAGTGACCTTCAAGCTTCCTTAATGTTAAGAGTGATACAAAACATAGTAGCATCTCCCAACCTGGCACCCTGCTTATATCAAATCTGACAGCTCTGATGCCCATTAATCCTGTGGGCTCCCATTTTAATTTTCCCTGCTTAAACTTCCTTTAATGCAATAATCTGAAAGGTTGCTCAACAACTAGTAAGCAGCTTTTGACAGCTCAGCCAGCAAGGAGGGGAGTTAAAGCAGCGAAAATGGGGAAATTTCAGGGACAATGGAGTATTCCCGTCAAATAAAAGGAAAAGGACATTGTGCAGGTAAAAGCATGTGTCAGTCAATAATAAATAAATATGACTTGGTCACTTGTCCAATAGATTATTGTCCGTAGTATGGTAATATATGAAAGGCCTCCATCTGCCTGGTTGGCTATCGCCATGGTTACCTTTTAAATCAAAGAGTTTGAACGGCGAAGATGTCGTTTGTGATACTTAATCTGATGATAGGAAGATGAGAAAGAAAGAAAGAACAGCCACCCTTGGGATATATAGAGTGGGTGCTATCTATCTAACTAAATGTATCTTAGGGTTTTATATTCCTGCCCATCACTATCATATTTGAGCACCTTGCATAGCAATAGCCAAATCCTTAGTGGACTTCACTAAGTTTCTGGCACTTCTCATTTTGTTTATCCAACACATAGTTCTAAAAGCAGGTGTTCATGGATGTTTCGGGAAACAATTTTATCACTGTAATTATAAACTACAGTCCCAGTGATTTAACCAATGAAGTGACTAATGTAGCGATGTCATGCCATTTGGGCTAAGTAAATATTTTATGACATTATTTTAAATCTCTTCTTCCCTTTGGGTGCCTTGTGGAACAATCTACCAACTGCAAAAGAATCCTGTTCATATCAAGACTGCACTGCCAACAGCGGGTGAAATTCAGCCAAAGCCTAGGCAACATCCATGTCTCAAGAGCTTAAGTGGGACTGAAACAGAGCATAGCCCCGTGCTGGCCCTCTGCACAGTGGTGAAGTTCACCCACAAGAACACAAAGCTGCTGTTATAAAGCATGCCAGAGCCCCAGCACCTCTAAGCAAGCGGAACGTCTGTCACCCAGACACAATCACAGAGGAAACCAAGGCGTCTCCATTTGATTAAGGAGGATTTTGTTTCCAGACAGACTGAGACCCTCTCCCTGCCCCCACACCCCACCCTGCATTCAGGCTGAAAGGGACTGGAGAGCATTCCCAGCTTGTGACAGGAAACAACTGTGAGAGAGCAGGACAATGCCCCAAATCCTAGAGAAACCCCAGAAGGCCACAGCCAGATGCTGGCGCTGTTTGTGTTGGATGCTCTGCAGCTGCTGCTTCAGGAAAGAGAGGAGCTGACTGAGCCTGTGTGATAAAAACAAGGGTTTATTTTTAAAATAGTTATTTTATTTTTATAAAATAAACTCCTGGAAGGATACACAGCGCTGCCAACCACACCACCCCCAGGAAAAAAACACTTTTCCGAATTCCAGGAAACATTTGCTTCCTGACAAACAATCTCTTAGTGTTAACAGCAGGAGGGCTCCTGTTCTCTGTTGTCTGAGGCAGGGAGGAGAAATGTCCATTCTGGTAGCAGGTGGGACCTGAGCCAGCACAGGGGCACAGTGCTGGTCCTGCATTACGGAGCTGCTGCTTCAGGGCTGTCACGTTACTCCAGCCTCGTAGCAGGAGCGATGTCTGGAAAGGGCATGTGTAGCAGAGCATTTCATTTGTACGATAGGATTTATGCCTGCGCCTATGTCTCCTCAGATAGACTCACACTCTGCCCCCCTTTTTTTTTTTACCCTAGAGTAAGGAAACAAGGACACGGGGTGGTTGAGTTTTATTACTTCTTAGTGTGGAGGGCCTAATGTAGAGCACTCTATCTGGTACTTAACGTTACCGGAGCCCTCACACACCTCAGCACACACGGCGCTCAAGCTCTGCAAAGACCCACAGGATCAAGGCCATAAGCAGCTAAATAACCCATACTATAAACACCGCTTCTGTGTAGCCTTAATATCTGAGCAGCCATGCCTTAATTAGTGCAGACAACGGCTCAGACACAACTGGATCTCTGAGGAGATTCTGTCTATTCCACATCACACCCTACTGACCCTATTTCACAGCACCCTTGTGAGAAGATTATGAAGCTAGACAGTCTAGTCCCCTCATAATTAGAATGAGTAACCCCCACTACAAGGTTTTACTCCACAGTCTAACCTACCACGTACTGTTTCAGAGTAACAGCCATGTTAGTCTGTATTCGTAAAAAGAAAAGGAGTACTTGTGGCACCTTAGAGACTAACCAGTTTATTTGAGCATGAGCTTTTGTGAGCTACAGCTCACTTCATCGGATGCATAGCATATCGTGGAAACTGCAGAAGACCACGTACTATAATTGTGTGTGTGTGTGTGCGTATGCTCAAAATTCTTGGAGCAACTCCCTCTAGTCTTTCAATTTACTTCAATAGCCTAGAATCCTGGAGGGCATATTCTGTATTTTATTTTGAAGGGTGATTTAACCAGAAATCTCGGGCCTACAAATCCAATCCCTTGCAGTGATCATATTGGGGAGGGGTAATTTCACAGCCAGGGCTCCTGTGTATCTGTTAACAGGGTCTGAACTGGCCTCTCTGAAGCAGACCTGGCTTCTTACTCAACATTTTCAAGAACAGGCTCAGATCAGCAAAACTCAGCTTCAACAATCAAACCCCAAATAGTTTCCTTCCCCACTTTTGTATACAGCTATTTGATCCATTGATATCTGACCATCCAGGTGTGTCTCATGGTGGTGTGCATCACTGCTGATACTCCTGTCAACATGAAGTGATTGCTTCCCTCCACCGTTGGCTATTATTTACTGTCGCCAACTAGAACATCTCCAACGATCCTTCAAGACGCAACGTGACTCAGTGCCCAGTCTATTTGAGACCCAAGCTAGCAGCTTATGCCACAGGCCTGTTAAGACATTTGGAGCCAATATTTGTCAGCATGCCCTCCCTGTACCAATTTATACCAGCACTGAATTTGGCCCTGAAAGCCCAGCACCAAAGCCACAGAATAAAACTCAGGGAGAGAAACTGATGCTTTCCTTTTCTGAGCCCCCCAGCTTTGTCAGCGAAATAAAATCTGAGGCAGGGCCCCCCGCAAATTACCTCTCTCTTTGTCAGATCTCCCTACCCACGCATTGTTCAGCATAGCTGGCACTGCGCTCTGTTACCCCTTTTACAAAGAGTGCTTGGAGAAGTTCAGCAGATAGAACTGCAAGTGCTTCTGGACTAGGACTGTGTCTTCTGATGTGGTTGTACAACCCCTAGCACAGAGGGGTATCTGAGTGATATGGCAACAGAAACGTTAAATAGCAATAACGTTGCTGGTGAATTGCCCACACATACTGCTGCCTACGGCCCCAATGGGTGGAGAGTTTTACAGATGTGTATTTTAAATACCTGTGGATGTACATTTTTATACAGAGGAGCTTTTCCATAGTCCATCATTTTAAGCATCTCCTCTACATGCTGCTCCTTCAGATTTCTTTTTCAAATACAAGAGTCTGGATGCCTTTTCCATAGGTTCAAATTCTATTAAGTAGCCCCCTGCTCCTCTTACATCTGTAACTCATGGATTCTCCCCGTAAAAGCTGCTGCTCATGAGATCAGAGACCCAAGAAGGCCTTTTCCAGGGATTAGCTACTATCTTTAATAGTGGGTTCGACCATTACCAAGCCAGGTCCATCTATGGACAGGTCAGCTGCCCCTCCCCTATTCGTCATTAACTTTCTGATGCTGACAAGAGGTTAGACTTCCTGCACATCTTGGAGCCCAGCCTTAGGACCCTCTCATTACTTTTTTTCCCAGTTACTAATTACACATTACCTATATGTCACCAAGCTGATCAATATTAGTCAGAGAAATCGATAGGCGCACTGAAGTTTTTACTGCTTGCCATTCAGGGGCTGTGCTATCTGGAGAGAACAGGACTCTACTGATCTGAAAGGCTGGCTAAAAAAAGTGGGGGGAATGAATGACCTGGGAGAAGGGACCGTGCTGTTTACTAGTCTCTTCTCCCCTCTGCAGAGAGCTCCTGTTGGCCCTTTGCAGATAGCTGAATTCCACCCCAAAGCAACAGCAAAGTCACCTGCTGTCGAAGCCCTGCAGCCCACTGACTCTCAGAAAGAAACACAAGCCAACGGGGAGAGATATCAGAGAACACTTCACCAAGGACGAACAGAGCCCCCAGGTGGTGGTGTCAGAAGCAGCGAGGTGCCCTCCAGCCAGAAGGAGAGGAGTGAAATGGAAAGAGATCAGAAACACGCTGAGACAAGCACCCATTCCTTCAGGCAATGCTGTCTGGGCTAATCCTCAGGTTCCGAGGGAGCCATGCTGGAATTCAGTGGTCAAGGGAAGATGGGGTCATTAGCAAGCACTGCTCGCCCACTTGGCATGATGAGCCAGGCAGTGTATTCAAGGCAGCTGATAATGCTCGTGTTTAAAATGAGCTGAGTGAAATACCGGGGGCTTCCTTTATAATTACATGCCTGGTTCAAAAAGTCCGACTGCAGCTCTCTGAACAGGCGAGTCTCTCTCATCAAGGGCCAAGCCAGCTAAGGGAGGAGGTGAAAGTCCACGTCCTCCACATAGACTGGGCACAGACCAAGCCCCATGCTGACCCTCCAAGATACACTTCGCTTCTTCCAAGTCAGGTGGACAGCAGTATCCAGAGCCCAATACTAACCTTACAATCCCTCCCCACGCCCGCCTTGCAATACCCTAGGCACTCACTTTCAAATGACACGGGCTATTTTTAATCTGGGCTTTTTAAAGCTTTAGGCCTCAGATGGGTTTAAGAGAAAAATTCTTATCGAAAAATGAGAGATTCTCTCTCTGTGTGCTTCCCAAACCCCTGCCTGTGTTGTTCAATAATCACAGACAGGCAGGCTGCTTTAGAGAGTCAACTGTCTCCTTCCTCTCTCTAAACTGCTGTACTAGCCAGGCAGAATGCAACCTGAGTCGACATCTGTAATGCCCACAGAGATGCCTCTGCTGTTCACATGAACCTTGGCTCTGAAATGCCATCAGGTTTTACAGCAAGCTGCTCCTATGAGTACCAAACCGTCCCTGCCAAGCCTTAATAAAGTTTCCAAACCTGGGATTTAAATGAGGTTATACAAGGAGTTTGCATATTTTTTTTCTTTTTTGCAGGGGCGCTTATGAATATTCTGATTCTCTCCCAGAGCTGCTGGGAGGCGACTTTTTTGAAGTACAGAGACTCTTAGCTATGCAGGAAGGGTCAAAGATCCGTCACCCTCAGAGCTCTGCATGTCTTCTTCAGCAGAGGAAGCCTCTTCGGGCAGAATCAGAAAGGCCGTTATGTGAAATGAAAGGAAACCACTCCCTGAATGCCAGGCCTACGGAGGGGCTGGGCCTGGATCAGTGATCCTGCAGGCTGGGCCGTATCTGTGCCCCAGCCTGTGTGGGAAAGACCTGACCACAGCGTGACCTTCTCATGTAGAGCAATCTTTCAGGCATGCCCAGGTAACAGGGGAAAGGAGTAACAGGAGCATCATGATCGGGGTCTCACATCCAGTAACGAAACGCCAACAAAGCAGCCACCTTTAGCCACAGCAGGGTAAGTGGGAGGGGGTTTGTCCAGGAACAGCATGCTAAAGAGGGGTTGAATTTTGTCCCATGTAAGGCTCTGTCTTCTTTCCTTGAAGTGCGCTGAGTTTAACAGTCCTCTCATTACACATCTCCAGTACAACACGCCAGGCCTTTAGCATTCCCCAGTGCATGACTGTGAGGGAATGGGGAAGATAACATGTAAAAGAGTGAATGCCAGTGTCCCCAAATACTGAGTGGTCCAAGCTCCCTAAAAAGCCACCTTCCTTTCCAGCCCGCTGGGTCTGAATACAACAATAGCTGCTCCGTAGGTCTGTGAGACTTGCCTTCTTTCTATTTCATTATTCTGAAAAATACAGACTCGTAAGGAACCTAGGGGATGCCAAGAATCCAACATAAAGGTTTCAGGCATGGAAGCCTCGTCCAGAACGGTCAGTAAAGAGAAAGGAATAAGAGCCATTTTTTACATCAGGCCAACAAATGCACGCTCCATCCAATTAAATGGTAGCAAATCTCCAAGAAGAGAATTTGGCCCCACAATTACTGAGCTGTGCACAAACAGGTTGAAGTTAGCGCTCGTGAGGTTATTCCGTGGGACAAGGAATTGGCTAGATATAACAGAACTGATTGTCCAAAGAGAGAGTTTCATTCCCAAGGAAAATAGAGAAATACCAGCTCTCTGTCAACAATTCTGGAGTCACAGGCACCAGCTCCTTACTGCTGGCCTACAGGATCATGACTTATGTCTTTAGATCTCCACACAGACTAATATCTCACTCTGCAGGATAGTGGAGGCCTCCTACCCCACCCTTTATGACCCAGAAACGTGCGAGGTGCAGCCATCATGAGTGTGTAAAAATCGCATGGAAGAAAAAGATCCTTTTCACCAGGGACTTCCCAGTTGTGAACTTGCAAGAGAATTTTGTGACACCAAGATAGCGGTGGCTAATGTTTAGGAAGTCATTACTTCTTAGCTTAACTTCACCAAGGGACAGTTCTCTGCAGGCAAAAGTCACGATGAACTGTAACTCTCCCCCTCAACACAGGACAAGTGGCAAACCTAAGACACCAGTTCTCTAACACAATGCCAATGAAACCGCAGAGTCCCAGAGCAACAGCAGCCATTAAACCTTCATTCTTCCCCAGACTGAATGTAACAAAGTGCCTTCTCCATCCCTCCTCTCTGCCCGAATCCAGGTTCCCACGGCACCAATTAATGTTCATGTATTTTCAGTAACAGGATTTACTGCCTACTTGGTGGGAAATGACCAGCTGCTTAGAGGGCAGGGAACTGGCAGACTCATGCCTGGCAGAAACCATTCAACAGCTGACAGCAGATTATACAAGTTGTGATGGGTTCCAAGCTGTTGCTTGCCACTGCGTCTCACATCACAGGCACTTCCATGACCTCTGCAATTGCCCCTTCTGATGAGCATTTTGGGACCCCTGCTGAGGATAACCATAGATCCCACACACATGGTTTACTGCCATAATAGCATCTCCCCAGATGAAAGAAAAGACTGTTCCTACAGTATCCTTCCCCTCCACTCTTATCCCTCAGCTGCTGCTATCTGCCTCTCACCCCTATCATTTCCATCCCATTTCCTGCTGGCTCCCTTCCTCGCCAGGTATGATCCTTCCTCTGTTTTCCTCTTCTATCCCCTCCTCTTGTAGCAGCAACATTGGCATCTGCGATCTGCAGCCTGCTCTTTTCATTGTTTAGCATCTTGTTCTTCCATCCGTTTACATTATTCTCCCCATACAATCAAATGGTTTTTTTCCTATTAACTCCCCCAAATGATCACCTGATGCACACACAGTTCTTCTCTGCACCTTTGGATGGCTCCTTTGCCTCTTTCCATTGTAATCTATCTGTTTTGTCTTACTATGAGTTCAATAGTCATTGAGCTGCTACCCATGATGATTTCAACTAGGGACCTTTCAATGGAGTTTTGGGGGCCTTTTAATTCCAGGCAGAGGATTCAGGTGCATCTGTAAACTGCCTTCTCCCCCTTGTCCTTCTCCAAGCTAACCATACAAATGGCTTTTCAGTTCATTTTGGTGGCTGAATAAGTAACGTGAAGAAATACATGTGCTTGAGCAGACGTGAGCAAGCGATGCATAGTTCCCCTTCTCTGCTAAAGCTCTCCCATCCACTTCCTGGCTTGGGGGAGCAGGGCTGCCCCACAGCTCCCCCTGCCCCATGACTGGGAACTGACAGCGCTCCCTCGTCTGTCCATCCACTACAACCCTGGACGTGAGGCTCAGCAGGGAGATGTACTAACCACAGGTGAGGGTGCAATGCTGCGGAGGGCTTTGTATTCCAGCGTGACAAATGACTGCGACCAACCATCCTTGGGGTGCAGCAAGATCTTTGACTTGCCATTGGGAGGCCCGGTGAGTATGGAGCCACTTGGGGCAGGCGCAGGCCATGACAAAATGTGAGTGTTTCCCCGGGCCTCTCGCCCGGAGTCCTCCTTAATGCAACGCATTGCTGACTTAGGCAGAAACCTTCTTGCAAAGTCAAAGGGAATGAGCTTTGCTTCCTGCGACAGGCCTGGCCTTCAGCAACAAAATGCATTGGTCAGTGTCATCAGCAGCCCTGTGCCACAGGAAGAGTGCAGGGGACAAGGGTCTGGATGGCGGGTCTGGGTTTGGCTGGCAGCCCATGGAAGGAATGCCTGGCAGACATCTGCTTGCAAATTGCATAGCATGGGTCAGATCTGCTAGAGGGGAAAAGAGCATCTATGCCTCAAATGTTTTCCCCGAGCCAACATTCTCATTCAGCAACAGCCTCCTCAGTGCTTTATGCTGAGCTTACCTAGGCAGGTGGGTTTGCTGGGAGGGAAAGGAGCTGAGCTCAGCAGCACAGACACGGATAATCAACTCCCCATGGAGGGTGGGGAGCCATTAGGCACTGCCGGAAGCTCCATTACAAGCCATTTGGTGGGCTGTTCGCTTCAGGGCATCTCAAGAAGCATCCTGGATCAAAGGAGGCAGCAGCCATATTGTGCAGTCTTCTCTCCTACCCTGGCAACCTTAGGACAGCGACTTTGAGGGGAGTGAGTGTAAATGCAAATGCACAGTGCTGAGTGGCTACGTTACAGGGTAGGGCAGCACACCTTTTCTCTCCATGGCTCCTTACCTGGTGAGTCCCAGGGATAACTGTGCCCTTCGAAAGTAACATGGAAGGATTCCCTGGCTTACATCACCCACTCCTGCTGGATGTACAGGTGCTCTTTTTTCCTTAGATAACCCAAGTGCTTTGCAAATGCAGCTTATTGGCCGGATCTGACTCTCTCTGGCTTCCATAGACGTTGGATCTAACACACAATCTGCAGCACATTGCCCTCCAAAATGGAGGTAAAAAGAGCCAACAAACCTCTGCCTCTCTCCAGAGGACAATGCTGGATGCATACACTCTTCCTTACCTGCCTTCAGGCTACAGGGTTCCTGAACTTCCCTGAAGTCCTTCCTCTCAAATAATTCTCCACCCTTACAATTGCCACCCCTTGTTTCCAGACACCTCGGGAAAGAGACGAGTCTTTGCATATGCCCTGAGTGTCATGAGACAGGGGTTATTTTGGACCAACAGAGTGGGAGGAATTTCTGAAGCCCTGGAGCCTTCCCAGCCCCCTCTTTGTTTACACCACTGGGGCTCCAGCAGTGTGGGGCAGATCTACATTTTATCAGCTGTCTGTCTCAACTCAGACGCTTCCAGGATGGCCCCCATGCATTGTGGAGGCGTCTCAGGAAGAGTTAGCTCTTTGAGATCCTTGGCCTGGTTTTTTGCTTTAGTGTGGCCTACCGCTTCCAAGTCTTCCCATTTGCCAAAGCCGTTCTTCTTTCTTCCAGTCCTGCCTGCACACGCATGAGCCCCACTGATGAAAGCAAGCCCCTTGCAGCCCACAGGAGGAACCGCTGAGGCTCTGGAGCAGAGCTATTTTACACGAACATGCCTCTTTTTGTGCTGTGTTTGCAGATGAACTCACAATGCTCACCTCATTTGTTATGGGGTTTGCAAAAGAGCCAGTGCAAAGCCACGCCTGGCTTGTGTCCAAGTAATCTACAGCAAAGGGGAAAACAAAAGAAGATCAAATGAAAGTTTACGCACACAAAGAGAGGCTGCGTGCAGGTCTTTGATCCCTGCCAAGAAATGCACAGCAGTTCCTCCAGCAGCCCACGGGTAACTAGAAGAAGAATGTGTGGAGGATTCTCCCATGACTTAAATGAAAATCAAACCTCAACTTTACAAATGTTATCTGGCTCCAGTGCTCTGGGCGGCTGCAGATATGAAATGGGTGAAATCACTTTAGGAACTTTCACAGCCAGAGAAACTGTAAGAGAAACAAAACAGTGTATTCAGGAAACTATTTCCTAGCCTTCTATAGGATATTGAACAGAATTTATTTTAAAAACTCTGTGTTGGGCCAGTGAAGCAATTGTCGCTTCTGCAATTTCACATGCACTATATGGCTCAGTTTTACCTGCTGCTGGACAGATAGCTTCCCCTGCTCGCTCCATCCCATTGCACATTCTGGATCCCCTTATCTACCTACAACGCTTCATGCAATTTCTTAAGCAACATACAAAATCTACTTTGGGGCCAAACTGCAGTTGCCAGCAGTTTAATCCAATTCCAGACCCTTAATCCTTTCCTTAGTCGTGAGCGTCCCAGATGCTCGGAAAGCTGCCTTTCTTCACTGTGTTTATTCAGCCTCTGATGCTGTCTCAGATTCCATCCACTAGCTGAGTTCTCATGCAGCTCAGGCCATTTCAGATCTCAGAAAATGAAGTGAGCTGTAGCTCACGAAAGCTCATGCTCAAATAAATTGGTTAGTCTCTAAGGTGCCACAAGTCTTCCTTTCTTTTTGCGAATACAGACTAACACGGCTGTTACTCAGAAAACTTCTAGACTGCATGCTCAGATGCCCTCCAGCTGGAGAGTGGACACAATTAGTGTGATCAATACAAAGTTTAGCTTTGCTACTATCATTGATTCCTATAAAAATAATAATCAAAGGCATTTTTCAGCCAGGTTATATTTACAAATGTTACAGTGTGTCACACAGACCAATCAAGAGCATTTGTGATGCTAATAGGCCATTTCCTTGGAATCCTACTTAGTGATGTCATTATTCTTTGCTAGTTGAAACACAGTATCAACTGGAAAGGGGAGTGAGACTGTGAGTTAGGACTCCAGGCATCTCTTTCGAGATTAGCTGTATGATTTTATCCATCAACAAAAGGGGGATAACAATACTTCCCTACCTCTCAGGAGAGTTGTGAGGTTTAATTCATCAGATTTACAGTATCTATAAAGTTTGCAGAGATCCCAGGATGAAGGGCACTATAGCCGTGCAAAGTATTACGATGTTGCATTGATTGTCTATCTTACAACATGGTGTGTATGTTCTCTGCAGGGGTATGGCCAGTCCTGTTCTGATACCGGAGCCTCACCATACACTAGACGAAGACGGGTTAAGATGACCTGCCATGGGGACACCATCTGGTGGAGGAGAGTTCATAGGGCAGCATACAATCTCTCCCTGGCTTTGGGTTTTCACTTTCGGCTACCATGAATCAGCAAGAATACCAAGTGCAATTACATGCTGTGTCACATGAGAGAGGAACAATGCAGAGGGGAGTAACGGTACCTGTCCTGGAGATAAACTGTGTCCATTTTAGGCACAGTCAGGCTAGCACCTTTCACCAGCATTATATTTACCTGCAAGGGGAGGGGGGAATTATGTCAATTGAAAAATCTGTTAATTTGTAACTATACCTGGCTTTGGTCTTGTTCCCTGATATGGCAGTTGCTGGATGCTATTTAGGTTGTGGGGTTCAGAACAGGGAATGGGGGTCTCTTGTGAGGTTAGGGTTAGGGTGAGTGCTCAGGGATCATAGGGTGATCGGTGAGTCTGTTGTCTGTTATCCAGACAGATAAATCCCGTGTGCTCCTTTTAGCTGCCTTTCCTGCGGCAATCACTTGAAACGCTGTGCAATAGCTTCTCAAAGATTAATTTTAATGTTGGTCTATAAACATTATGCCCTTGTTCTCCAGCCCAGCACCTGATAGACAGAATCTGAATGGCAGCTGTTCTTACAGAGAGACTGGCATAGGCAAGACACAGCTGAGCATGGCTCTGTTCAGACTTAATGTCCTTTAACCAACATTCCTCCTTCGGAATGTTATAGCGCCATATGGCAAAGGACTTTTTCCTCATCTATGTTCTTTGTTAACTATCATTTTTAAAAGGACAAGGAGAAACAAATTCTCAATCAAAGAAGCTCGAAGTATACTGGCCTCTTATCTCCATAAATGGGGCTGAGGAAAGAAGATCAAAGCAAGAGGAAGAATCATGCCTCTTGGCAGGCAGAATGATTTTTCCTGTCTCAGAGAAGGAGAACACATTTTGTTGCCACTGATGCAATTTGTGGTTGCTGGAGGATTTAGATACCATGAGCCAAATTTGGCCATGGAATTACTTGAATTGACAACCAGGGGAATTGTATCTGCTTATGCCAGAGCTGAATTTGCCCCTTTATCTCTGGGGTATGCAGATATTATGGGCTAGTTTTTCAAAAGGGCCCAGTTTTCAGTAAGTGCTAAGCATCCTCGCCCCCCTAAAGCATCTCCAGCTGATCACTTTAGGAAAAGGTAGACCTGTGCCCCTCGCTCTGGCCCCAGTAAGTTCCAGGGGATCAGGGTAACGGTCTCTCTTGTATTCCTGCATCAACAGCTACTAAGGCAAGTGTGATTTTGATCAGGGCGAGTTTCCTGTCTGAACAGTCTTGGTGATCCCTTTGCCCTTCTCTATTCCTTGGGGCCATGTGAAATTAAATGTCACACCGCACCGTGTTCATCAGCCCATGAGATAGTGTGTCAAAAAGCCCCAGCTTCTTTTGCATTCCCAATGACCCTCAGTGGAGACCTCTGCCAACATGTCAGGTTTGGGTTTGTTTGGGCAGGCATGCTCCACCCCTCCCTCTGCCTTTCTCCCTCTTTCAAGTCTCTGATGTGGCCATGAATACTCAGCATCTGGAATGCAAATAGTGAATCACTCCTTCGCTCCCTGCTCTTGGAGGTCAGTGCTAAAGCTGCTGCACGTGGGGGCATTGGACCAGGACAGTTGACTCAAGCTTCTGGGAACTCAAGGAAAGGGTGAAATCAGAAGCTGGAAATGGTTACAGGACACACAGCTGCATTACGGGTCCTCTCCCTCCCTTTACAACCTGTTCTGTCCAGTGGAGTTTTTTGGAACAGGTTTGTTACAATGATCAGAAGCTGGCCCCCGTTCGGACACCTGAGCCACAGTGCTGTTCCTCCCTGGCAACGACCATGTGGCTGTAACCTCATTCTTACTCAGCAGATTAGCACCCAGGCTGCATTCACAGTCACACCTGCTGACTCTAGTGACAGAAATCTATTCGCACTTCCTTGCACTGCCATGAGCCCTGCAGAGCTCACCATGCCATGGGAAGTGAGTTGCATTCTCTCCTGGCTCACACATCATCAACAGAGAGTGTGAACTAAGGTGCAATTGCAGGGCTAAATTCTGCCCTCGGTTCCACCTGTATAAACCCATTGAAGACACAAGTATAAATGAGGGCAGAATCTGGCCTGCAGAATCTTTCTGGCTGGTGATGATGCACAAGCCAGAAGGAACCCAGCTTGGTTGTCAGATCCCAGAGCAAACAGGGAGGGGACAGAAACTTTTTTGTCTGGGTAAACTGAGAAAACTCAAGATGGAGTCTGAGGCAAAAACATGTCCTAGGCCAGGGTGCCATTTTACAGCTACCAAGCTGCTGGCAAGAGCTGCACTCTGAGAGAGCACCCAGACTTGGTGGGATGAAAATTACACAAATGCAGCCCTTCCCCCTCTGATGTTGATGTTGAGGACAACAGTGGTGGCTGGAGACAATGTGCATCTCATGTCTCCGGTAATTGGCAGCAGCGGTGCTTGCGAAGGGCAGTCATTCTATAGCTGCCCTTCCGTCCACCCCTTTCTGCCTCGTCCCCTCACCCCAGCTTTAATTCGTGTTCTCTCTTGGAAGCAATCCCCAGAGCGCCATAGCCTTGCCAGACCCGCTCGCCTTGCAATTCACATTTTGCTTTATCTGCACAAAGTTTACATAGTCTTTCCTTATGGAATTGGGGGAGGGGGGGCGATGAGGGAGGGGCTGCGGGGTTCAGCTGCTTAAAAATAGCAGCCAAGAGCCAAACACGAGGGCCTGATCCCTTGCAAGACACTGAGCACCTCCCCTCCTCCCAGCTCTCAGTGGTGCTGCTCTCAGAAACAGGCCCCAAACCTGCATCACCTGGTTCAATTCGGGCTCCATGTCTGAATTTTGTGAATGAAATTCAAAGCCCCGTGTGCCTATTTGATCAGCTATAGCTGAAAGGGCTGAAACGATTGAGCTTGGTACAGATATCTTCTCATTACTTTTGCTGGCTTCCCTGCTCAGATACGTGAAAGTATCTTTCATTGCCCCTGGTTGTCTATGCCTGGCCCTTTATCTTGAAGTTAGAGGGCTGGATCCATCTTTTTATTACACTGTATTCGTTTTGTTCCTGTCTGCAGAGCTCTGCTAAATTCCCTTAGCTCTGCAAAGTGGGGCAGGAGGATGGGGATGAGGGAAAATAGGAACCGAGTTTTAATTTCAAGAGACAAAGGTCAGGTTAGGCAGCGGGAAAGGAGAGTTTAACACAAATCAAGGGGGAGAAAGTTAATTTATTGATGGAGCCAGTAATGTTTATCACATTTCCACCTTTCAGACAATATCACTGCACGTGGGAGGCACCCGTCTTAGTGCCCGCTAAAGTAGCCCAGCCCCTTTGTAAAGCAGGGTTCAGGAGATCTAAACCTGGAAGCTAAGGATTCTCCAATTCCCCTTACACTGACAAAAATAGTGGAAGTGGGAACATGCCACCCTTGTCTTTAAAAAGCCAAGTCCAGACTGATTTTGCAAGGGGTTAGAAGCTGCTACTGATAACAGAGGAGAAAAGGATAAAGCCCAGAAAGCCACCCAACTAACGAGGATACGTGTCAAATCTGTATTAGAAGGGAGCCAGCGGGATTGGGACAAAGGCTGATTCAATATTTGTTCTTGTTTATATTCTGACGAGAAGAAATAATGTGTTTGCTGATCTGCTCCCTTCCACCAGGGAATCCCAGAGATGTAATAATCACAGCCACAAAGATGATGAATATGAAATTCTAACCCATGATTATTGTATTTATTATTTAACAACATAGGTCTGCACAGCACCACAGCTACTACCAACTAACATAGCCACCGAAAAGTGACCGGAATTAACACACACCTCTATTCAAGAACATAAAACAGCAGAGAAAAGCAAGAAAAAAAAATCTATTAATTCCCCTTCTCACACTTCACTAGCCCTCGGTCCCCACCCCCTGTACTGTTCCTCCTGGGTCTCGGGGAAAGCTGGAGTGAGGTATCTGAAGCGAATCAATTTAAACTGGTACTTCAGAGGCAAGTTCAAATGTGGCTTTAACAGCTTGTTACTCTTGTGTATTTACAATGCTTGAGCTCTCACTAATGTATCATATACCAAATAAAGTATAGATAGATGGAATGAACTGTATTTGGTATGTGATGCATGAGAGAATATGTCTATATACATATAGATGCAAATATACATGTACACACATTATGGGTACACAGTTTTTTACAAATGTCATTTATCTGTTAGGGGAAACCACACACACAGGGTAAAATCTTGGGCCCCTTGAACTCAGGGAGAATTTTGCTATTGACTTCAATTCATCCATAGTTTCCACTTGTGAGTGGCTAAAAAACTGAAAGCTCGTTGAAGGTTTGGGAACAGTTAGCTGGTGCTATAGCAACAAATGTGGCCGCATTATTTATTTATATTATGGTAGCGCCTGAAGGCCCCAACTGAGATCAGAACCCCATCGCGCTAGGTTCTGTACATACATAGAGTAAAATATCATCCCTACCCCAAAGAGCTTACAATCAAAACAGAGAAAGGAAGTATTAGTACCTCCACTTTACAGATGTGGAACTAAGGAGACACAAAGGGAGTAAGTGACTTGACCCAAGTCACACAGTGAGTCTATGGCAGAGCCAGAATTTGAATCCATATCTCCTGACTGTCAGCCCAGTGCACTAACCACAAAACCATCCTTCCTCTGTACGCACTGTATTTCCTAGGATCTCTAATGAAGTTTTATAGTGAGCACTCTTGGCTCTACCAGTGACAGAATCAGTCCTACACTTGTCCATAGCAAAGACAGAACTTTCCCGGGCAGAGACTCAAGAGATCATTGTTTCATGGCCTACATACAATTTATTCTACACAGTACAGCCACAATTATTCTACCTTAAAGAAACACCCTGGTGCCATGCAACAAACGTAATTATTTTCTAAGGGAGGTTCTCTCCTTGCTGCTCACCCTCCTGCTGGGGAAAGATTAATTTCGAACAAAGATTCCCACTTGGAGGGAGGGGAGAGAAATGGGGAAAGAAATGACAAAACAGAAGCGATGCATCGTGTCTGAATCACAATAAACTGCACATCTTACTTCTGTTGACTCAGGGCCACCTCAGTTTGAATAAGAATTAATCCATAGGGAAATGATATTAAAAGGCACAATATACAGCACTTACTGAGGCCCAGTGAGGGCTTCAGCAGCCCATTAGCTTGACCAAATGTACCTAGTACATTTTCGTTTGTCAATACTGCATAGAGGCTATGGTTTATGGCCAGCCTGCTCAATATCAGTAAAACACTCGGAGGTCCTCATTTTTATTTAACTGTCCCAGCCGCTTGCCTTTCCAGGGACTTTGCCTCATTCCCACACATTTTTGTCTGTCCCTAGCACCTGTGCTGGCCTCAACGCAAACTGCATCAGCACCAAATGCAAAGCCCCTCGCGCAGGGGGTGTTAACTGTGTGGGCTAATGGCTCGGGCACTGGCCTGAGGAGCCAGGCAACCTGGGTTGTGTTCCCAGCTTTGCCACTGATGTGTTGCATGACACTATGGAGCTGTGTTCTGCAGGGACTCGCTGCATTGCAGCCTATGCAGAGGGAGATTTGGAGGTAGTGATGGAGCTGTTGCAGCCAGTGTTACATGGATCTGTTGGTTGCTCCCTCCTCCCCACATTGCCTGATGTGGATTTTTGAAATTATTTGTATGACAGTAGTACTTGGTTCGGGGCCCATTGCGCTAGACACGGTCCATACACATAGTAAGAGATAGATCTTGCCTCAAAGAGCTTGAGGTATAAATAGACAAGACAGACAAAGTGTGTGAGTGGATGGAGAACAGGGTCACAAAAAGGAGAGAGAGGACGATGATTGACTGTAATCCATGTCCACTGAAGACAGGACAATAAGTCACAGGCTCAGTCTGCAGCAAGGGAGAGTTAGGTTAGACATTAGGAAAAACTTTCTAACTGTCAGGGTGGTCTAGCTCTGGTACAAGCTGCTGAAGGAGGCTGTGGAATCCCTGTCGTTGGTGGTTTTTAAGTACAGGTTGGACAAACACCTGCCAGGGATGGTCTAGGTTTACTTGTTTCTGCCTCAGCGTGGGGGGCTGGACTTGATGACCTCTTGAGGTCCCTTCCAGCCCTACAGTCTATGATTCTACACTCCAGTGGGTGAAAATCCCCCCAGGCAAAGGTCTTTATCAAGTAGAGTTGAGTCTGCTGCCCAGGATGGGGGGTGAAGTTGAGCAGGCAGGCAGTGAGATTATTCATCCCGTATGCATGGTGGATCTAGGCTCTGCAACCGGGTCCACATAATCCACCATGATGGGACTGGGGAGGAGGAGAAGACATGGCTACAGGATCTGTGATTATCTGGATTCCATTGCCCATGTGAGGGGCGCACAGCAGTTGCAGAGGAGACCCAGAGCTGCGCATGCAAATTGGCAGGGGTTATGTTGGATGCCACACACCCCCATTTCCCTCCACACAAATCCAGAGTAAGCAGGCTGTGCACAGGGGAATGGGCTCTGTGTGGGTGTATGTGAGAGAGAGAGAAAATTTCACCTAGAATTTTATATATTGTACAAGTTAATATCCAGAAGGCTGGAAGATCCCCAGCACATTAATGCTGCTGGGTGATAATGAATTGGCCGGCCGAGCTATTCCCGCATCCATATATCAGCCTCTCTTTTGCTGAACGGACGCTTGTAGAATTCCTTCATTAACAGCCCTAATGTTCTTTTTATCTTACACATTTCGTGCTGGGGGAAATTCAATGCACACTGTCATTTTTTAAATAGAGAGGGAGCCAGGATGATAGCAGGCTGATATCTCCTCCTGACCTGTAACTAATGACATTCTATGGATTAATGATTTAACATCCCAGAAGGGTGTGAATTTCATCGGCTGCCCTAGCAACCTAGCATGAGAAAGTCATGCTTTATTAGCAAATCCATTACCTGCAGGGTTAAAATGAGTCCATAAAGCAGCTTCACTGGCTTAGTCCTGAATGCAAAGAAGAGGGCATTCCTGTGGGAGAGTCTGTTTCTAGGTTCTGTGCAACACTGTGCACTCTTTGCTCAACAAGTAATTAATAATATTAAAATCTTATATTGCACTTTTCACCCACAGATTTCCAAGTGCTTTACAAAGGAGGGGACGTATCTCTGTCCCCTTTTTGGAAAGCTAGCAAGCTAGTGTACCTATCAGAACCCCATTACTGTAGTGTCTGAACATAGAATCATAGAATCAGGACTGGAAGGGACCTCAAGAGGTCACCTAGTCCAGTCCCCTGCACTCATGGCAGGACTAAGTATTATCTAGACCACCCCTGACAGGTGTTTGTCCAACCTGCTCTTAAAAATCTCCAATGATGGAGATTCCACAACCTCCCTAGGCAATTTATTCGTGTTTAACCACCCTGACAGTTAGAAAGTTTTTCCTAATGTCCAACCTAAACCTCCCTTGCTGCAATTTAAGCCCATTGCTTCTTGTCCTATCCTCAGAGGTTAAGAAGACCAATTCTTCTCCCTCCTCCTTGTAACAACCTTTTACGTACTTGAAAACTGTTATCATGTCCCCCCTTAGTCTTCTCTTCTCCAGACTAAACAAACCAAATTTTTTCAATCTTGCCTCATAGGTCATGTTTTCTAGACCTTTAATCATTTCTGTTGCTCTTCTCTGGACTTCCTCCAATTTGTCCACATCCTTCCTGAAATGTGACGCCCAGAACTGGACACGATACTCCAGTTGAGGCCTAATCAGTGTGGAGTGGAGCAGAAGAATTACTTCTCGTGTCTTGCTTACAACACTCCTGCTGATACATCCCGGAATGATGTTCGCTTTTTCTGCAACATTGTTACACTGTTGACTCATATTTAGCTTGTGGTCCACTAAGACCCCCAGATCCCTTTCCGCAGGACTCCTCCCTAGGCAGTCGTTTCCATTTTGTATGTGTGCAACTGATTGTCCCTTCCTAAGTGGAGGACTTTGCATTTGTCTTTATTGAATTTCATCCTGTTTACTTCACACCATTTCTCCAGTTTGTCCAGATCATTTTTAATTATAATCCTACCCTCCAAAGCACTTGCAACCCCTCCCAGATTGGTATGGTCCTCATACTTCATAAGTGTACTCTCTATGCCATTATCTAAATCATTGATGAAGATATTGAACAGAACCGGACCCAGAACTAATCCCTGCAGGACCCCACTCGTTATGCCCTCCCAGCTTGACTGTGAACCACTGATAACTACTCTCTGGGAACGGTTTTCCAACCAGTTTTGCACCCACCATATAGTAGCTCCACCTAGGCTGCATTTCCCTAGTTTGTTTATGAGGTCATGCGAAACAGTATCAAAAGCTTTACTAAAATCAAGATATACCACGTCACCACTTCCCCCCATCCACAAGGCTTGTTAGCCTGTCAAAGAAAGCTATCAGGTTGGTTTGACACAATTTGTTTTTGACAAATCCATGCTGACTGTTACTTATCACGTTATTATCTTCTGGATGTTTGCAAATTGATTGCTTAATTATTTGCTCCATTATCTTTCCGGGTGCAGAAGTTAAGCTGACTGGTCTGTAATTGTCCTTATTTCCCTTTTTATAGATGGGCACTATATTTGCCTTTTTCCAGTCCTCTGGAATCTCTCCCATCTTCCATGACTTCTCAAAGATAATCGCTAATGGCTCATATATCTCCTCAGCCAGGTCCTTGAGTATTCTAGGATGCATTTCATCTCACATCTGTAATGTGTTTATCCCCACAGGGCCAGCCCTAGACCAAATGGTGCCCCAGGCGAGGAACGTCTTTGGCACCCCTCCCTCCAACTGTTAAACTTTTGAATACCTTATTTTTTGTATTGTATTTGAAGCCCATTTCACGACTGTGATGCACGATTTGTCTACATGATTTATCCCTGTCACATATACACTTTCACAATTACACAATAAAACGAGGTTAACAATATCACAGCTGGGCTCTCACTTCACTTTGTTCTTGTATCTCACTGACCGACTGGCTATGCCCGGCCCCTCTTATTCCCATGAGGGCCTGGCTGACAATGTTCTAGAGGGTTCAAGGAAAATGTAGATCTCAGAAAGCCTGGAAGGTTCCACAAGATTCTATAAAGGTCCAGAACATTCTAGGAGGTTAGTGAAAAATGAAAGCACATACAGAATACCTGAAACATTTTACTTCAAACATTCTATTTTCCCTTTTGTCGCTAATTCCAAGCCCGGCACCCCAGGTGGCCGTCTGGGTCACCTGCCCCTAAATCCAGCCCTGTATCCACAACACCCCGGTGAGCAAGGGAAGTGCTGTGGTGCACACTTTACTAATGGGGGACTAAGGCACAGAGCGACTAAGTGACTGGCCCAGTGTTGTGCAGGACATTCGTGGCAGAGCTGGGGATTTAATCAGGAACATCGTTCCTCTCGGAGAAGGGGGAAACTGAGGCAGCGAGTGGGGGAAGTGATGTGCCCAGTGTCCTCAGCCTTCTTTGCTACCTACTAGACCACATGTTCTCCAGGATAATCTCCCTCCTTTGCAGTCACACTAAATATGCCTCATCTCAACCCAGGACGAAGCAAGGCTGGCCCCTTTGCAACGTCTATGTTGAACGGGTATTGGTAGAAAGTGCTGCAAAGACAAACTCAGCTGTCTTCCTGCTGCGTCACCCTCTGGGGTCTCTGTAGCGGGATGGGCAACATGGCTGTTTCTGAAGGTGTATGATTCCTTCCGGGGCAGCTCAGCATGCTGTGGCACCACCTCTAGGACTGAAAGGGCCTTTCCAGGCCATTGCTCCATACTGAATCCTGACTTCAGACTGGACTCAGCTGTTTGGTTGGGCTCCATAACACTTTCGGCGAGTGATTCTCTCCTCCCCAACCATCTCCAGACGGTCAAGGCTTTTCACCAGGGACGAAGCAAAGCCATGAAGCAGCAGTGGGGCTGGAATCTTCTTTGACTCCAGGGCCTTGTGATTTCAGTCTTGGGTTGGTTACTGACCCTGTGAACTGGTTCTGCTGCATGTTCCCTCTGAGCACTCGTCGATGCATTTATTCCATTCCTTTGCTTTTGCCCCCCTGCGGAAAGTGCTGCCAGGCCTGGAGAGAAGAGAACGCTAACCAAGACTGGGGTACACGGCATGGGAAATTCACCACCCGAACCATGTTCTTCTCCAAACCCGTTCCTGGGCCAGAGCTGCTAGGTGGGAGCGAGAGCCGAGCAGGATGCAGAGCTGGATACATGCGTTTTGAAGTGTGATGATCTGAAGGTTACCACTGCCCCAGAGCTAGGGGACGGAGCAGTGGTTCTGAGCACTGGCTTCCCTTGTTTTCTTCCTGGAGCACTTGCCCCTGGTGGTGCCTTCATAGTCTCTGATGAAGGCTCAGGAAAAGGCTGCACAACAAGAAGTCTGGACTCTCCCTCCTCCCATCTCCTGAGCCACTGAAAATGGTACACAAAGCTCTAATCCTGAGGCCAGTTAGCCTAGCCGCCCACCAAGAAAACCTCCTCTTTCCCTCTGCGTGAGACTTGGCCCTCTGCAGGTTTTCAGCCCAAAAGGCTGGAGGACTTCTTCAGGGATGACCCTATGTTCACTTCTTTATTTACCCAGCACCTCCAGAATGGGTGAAGGCCGTGTGCCACAGGGACATGCCCTCCGCCAGGGAGGTCTGGGCAGAGCCCCTTCTGGTCTCTATCGATGCTGCGTCATGCGGCAGAAGAGGCAAATGAGGAAATATGGGACAGGCAATTCTGAGATGTTTTCCTAAAGGGCTGAGCACTCACTCCCTGAGCCCAGGAAGCTTGTAACATGCTCAGGACCTTAACTCAGGCGCCCTGCTCAGCTGCACATTGCACTGCCATGGATCGCTGGGTTCATCTACTAAAACAACGAGATGAGGAGTCCAGTGGCACCTTAAAAACTAAAGATTTATTTGGGCATAAGCTTTCATGGGTAAAAAAATCCACTTCTTCAGATGCATGAAGTGAAAGTTACAGATACAGGCAGATACAGATGCCTGTATCTGTAACTTTCACTCCATACATCTGAAAAAATGGGTTTTTACCCACGAAAGCTTATGCCCAAATATATCTGTTAGTCTTTGAGGTGCCACCGGACTCCTCGTTGTTTTTGTGGATACAGACTAACACGGCTACCCCCGATACTTGGGCTCATCTATGACACTAGCTAGCAATCAAATCAAGAGCCAAGTACAGCAACAAAGTATTCTTGATACCGCGGAGCTCTCCAGGAGCCAACCCTGACTCTCCTGCAACAGACCCACCCTAGATAATACTTTAGTCCTGCCTTGAGTGCAGGGAACTGGACTAGATGACCTCTTGAGGTCCCTTCCAGTTCTATGGTTCTATGGAGGATGGAAGGAACAAACTCATCGATGGCTGGTGGGTAGCAGAGAGGAGGCTCAGAGAGCACGGCTGCAGCAAGAAGCCACCTTCTCCGGTTCCCAGGGGAGCACTTTACCGGGGGCATGAGGCGCCCTTAGATTCTATTTGCTGTCCCCAACAACTAGGAAGTTCAGCAGCAGAGGGCAAGGGCAGGCTGCATGAGAAGCCTGGCCTCTGCACACACAGATATAATAGCGAGCCATTTGGGGGCAGGAACCAGAGCGATTCTGACAGGCGAGCAGCTTCCTTCTTCGTTTTCATTATCCCTTCGGCCGAGCATGAACAGTCATCTTTAATAACAGCCTCAGTGCAGTGGGATGGGAGAAACGGGTCTGTCCATCTGCTTTCAGATCAGATCCCACAGGAGTAGTTCATATTTAACGCTGCAGTGAGGGTACCGTGTAACAGGATTTTCCCTCGCAACACGAAAAAGCTGATTGAATTCTGCAGGTCAGATGATGAGGCGTATCACGTGGAAATTCTGCTGGATTTCTGGGGCAAGAGGAGATCTTCAGGGAAGTGTGTTTATTCTATTGCACAGACACACCAGTGGGTTTGTCCTCCTGCTTTAACTCTGGATCACGGTCAGAACCAAAACCATCTATTTCTGCTAAAGTCCTGACAGCAGTGGTCTTGAATCAGGATGTTTTCACGCAAACACTTGAGCATTCAGGGAGCGATTCCCTACACACACACCTCCACCTCCGCCAGCCACTTGTCTTTCAAAGCCTGGGGTTTGCAATCTCTATCTGCCTCTATGGGACTTGCTGGTACCTCAGTACATCCATGACTGGGGAGATGCGATAGGTTTTCTCTGTACGCCCCTGAGGACGCCCACCCTGATGGGTTTCTAAAAGGTACGCTATGGCACTCTCCATTCAGCTATAAACCCTGCCGGTCAACAGCTGTCAGGCACTCCCTGAGAACAGTGGGTGTTGGTGTGAATGGCACAGGCTGCAAGAGAGATTTATAGCTGGAGAAAGAGATTCCTGGTCCCAGTCTCTGCCCAGGAGCACGCTGGACCCAGTCCTTGAGGGGCAGGGGATGCTCGGCTGCTGACTGCAAAGGTGCAGGAGACAGCACGTAATGCATTAAACAACGGTGTGGGGAGGTTGAACGAGGGCACGCCTCTCTGCTCACAACAGGAACACAGGCCTTACAACACTTCCCCCCCTTGGTTTCACATAAGAGACCGAACCGAGTAAACTGGCTAAACTGCGATTTATCTCCTAGGGAGGGGCCTAGGTGGTTCAAATATGACAGTGAGGCCACTGTGCCGGCCCCTGCACAGCCTCAAGGGGTTCTGCGCACACAGACAGGTGTATGGCAGTGGGTGCTTCCCTGGCAGGTAACTAAAGTTTGGCTCTGGGTGTTTTCTGTCAGGACGTGGCATTTATTTTCAGTGCCCTTCCCGAAATCTCTGAATTCATCACCTGCCATTCCCTCGACGGCATCTGTCTGGGGTACCTTACTTCAAGCCCCATCCCAGGGGCAGCTTCCAGGAGAAGACCCCTGGAGCTGAACAAAAATATATCAGGAATGTCATCAGCTTCTTGGGGAATGGATTTTTTTATTCTGACCAACAAATTAGGAGCTACAAGACTAAACTCTTTCTTTCTTTCTTGTAGAGGTTTTTAAAACCCTTTGGAAGGATGTTAATGGGGTACAAAGAATTAAACACAAATAACCACGAAGATAAAGTGGGGCCATTCTGCCCAGGCATGCTGGGGTAGTATAAGGGTGGAGTGGGGAATGGGGGCGACACAAGGCAGTGTGGGCATAAAACTAGTCTGTTTCAGGACAGCTTCGGTACAAGGAACAGAGACATCACAAGTCTCCAGAGATGCAGTTACATGCAAAAACTTTTAACAGCAGTGATGGTAAGAACGTGAATGAAATCTGGACACCCATTATAAACAGGGTTTGGGTCTCAAGAGGCAATATTTTTAAGCCCTACTAAATGTCAGAAGTTGCTTACAGTATTTTTCAATTCTGACACTGTTAGCAAAGTGAACCTGTGTTCCCTTGTTTTGTGCGTAGCAATTAATGCTATGAGTCTTTGGCTAGTTAGTTACATCACCAAGGGGGTGTCAGGCATGAAGAATGATGGGTTTGATTGTGCATAGGTCCTTGTGAATCAGCAGTTCTTCATTCAACTACTGGCTCAGAATCCTGCTTCACACCATACATGAAGTGTGTGTGCACATACGTACACTTTTTTGAGTTCACTTAAATTCTGTGTATGGAATTTTATCAAACAAAAATACGCAAAGCCACAGTGAGAGCTGTCATTTGTACATAACAGAATGGATGGCACACAGAACTGGGAGCCAGGAGTCTCCCATCTGTGGGCGATCATTGTTCAATCCAGCTTTGTCCAGTTTACTGGGTTAGGGTCTTTTTGTTCTGTTGGTACAACGCCTAGCACAATGCGGTCCTGGTCCGTGATAGGCTGCTAGTCGTTATTGCAATACAAATAATACTAATAGAGACATTGTTCTCCTCTCTCCCGCCCAATGGATAATGTTTTATTTTAATTAAATTGTAATTCCTATTACAAGAATCAATATGGTAATTCACATAAAAGATACAATATCTAAAGCAAAGCGTCGCCTACTGGCTAATATTTACTTACCTCATAGGGCTGCTGTGGGAATTAATTAGTGTTTGCAAATTGCTGTTAGATACTCAGATGAAAGATGCCATGCAAGTGCAAATTATCCTCACTTATTATTATTATAGCAGAGTGAGGGAGAAGCAACAGACATGCCCTAACAACAAGAGTGAAGAGTTACCTCCTGACGTGTACAGGGGAAAATACAATTGAGCCCAGTGAGCTAGTTTTATCTCTACCAGAAATTTGGCCATTCTGCCCTCTGTTACAGTGACTGCACCAGCACAGAAGGCAGAATCCAGCCCACCGGTGCGTTCACACACAAACTAAACCAAGCCAAGAAGCTCAACAACTGCTTCAAATTCAGATGCCAATATATCTGAAGAAACAGAGGCATATCTGAGTTCAGTGGGACAATACCATAATGTAACTCCATCCCTTCATTAGAGTTGAATGTGGAGCACAACCTGCCAGAACATCTGGCAGATCTCATCATGTCTCACAGTGGTCAGGTGTTTTCCAAGCTTTGTTTAGGCCCCTCTTTATGAAATGGATCTCACCTGGGCTTACCAGACTGTCCACAATTATAGCATGATCTCTCTGTTGTTCTAAGGAAAGCTACAGCAAAAGTTGGGTAGAGAATAAATAATAAGAATAAGAATAAAAGGAAACCTGTGAGTTGAGATGTTCCGAACTGGCTGGACAGAATAAAAACTATTAACAGAAGGGAGCAGCAAATTTCCTGGTGATACAAATAATTTCTACTAAGAAACCAGCATTAGAAAAAGGTCTGGTTAAGACGACTCTTGACAAACATTTTTGTAAGCAAGACTGCTGTCCTGAAGAGCTTCTGCATTGCAGCTTGGGCCTTAATGTTATTTTCACATGTATTCGCATTTCCATGTATGCTAGGTGACTGGCACGTTGGCTTCCTTTGAAGCATTATCCGCTACTAGGTGGAGGATGCCAGAGCTGATGGTCCAATTTGGTGTCACAAGACCCGTAGCCAAAATCGACAGATTTGGGTGCCCAAAGCAAGACATCAAAATCTGTATTTAGGCACCTAAATAAGTGGCCTCATTTTCCGAGGCATGAGCATTCACTGCCCCACTGAGGTCAGTGACAGCTTTGGCCAGAGTTCCTGTGCGGTGAATTGTACTGGAAAATAAGAACACCATTTTAACCACAGAGGGCACAAGAGAAAACATTGAGGGTGGGGTCCAGGTCACTTACCCGCTGCTGTCTGCATGTAGCCAGCCAGGGTGCACACTCGTCTCTCACAGAGCCCGCTGGGCAGGAATATAGCGATGATCGCCAGCAGACAGCTGATGGCCAAGAGGGCACAGCCTCCAGAGCACAGCACTGCACTCGTCTGAAAGGACATACACACACAGGTGTTAATGGGACAGCGAGCATGAAAACAGGCAGCCCCTGAGCTGAGCGCTGTTCGTCCACCGGCCCACTTGCTCAGCTCAGAAATCAAGCTGATTTTGGGTAGTGGTGGCATAACTTACCACTGCCCGTCCAATTGTCCTACTGTTTCACATGCATAAATTGCCCTGGGTAACCGGCATGTTCTAGACTATTGCAGGAGAAGCCATTACTTAACACTGCCTTTCCCATGAGAGGTGGTGGGGTCTGACGCCTGGGGGGGCCTCATGTCCCGCCATGCAAGACTCACAATGCCCAGCTGTACCTTTGGAATCTTAACTGCCCTCCAAATATTTTTTCACCGAATTAGTAGCCGGAGTGCTGACTAATAGAACGGATTTTCTTTTAATCTGACATCATGTCTCTGGTCTCCCAACAGAGCTTTTAACATTTATTCTGCCCTGAAATTAGAAACAGAGCACTGTCATACTAGGCTTCCCCCATCCCTTCCCTTTCATGTTATGGTGCTTAAGTTCACTGTTAAATCTTTAGCCCATGGTTCACCTGTCACTGAGTCCCCTGGGTTATCAGTATTCAGGCTATAGTGATAATAGCAAATGTATTACATGCATGACGGGATTATGTAACGAATACAAGTGCCATTAGATGCTTCCGATGCATTTCAGCGCCTCCACTGTTAGATAAAATGTATCTAGTTATCGCGTCCATGCCTGCAAGTTCTCTCATTAATACGTCCTTCTCAGAAGATGCCCTACTCCTGTGAAGTGGGACCTGCTACTAGGCTAATTCCATTGCAGCATTCACCTAAAGAAACGCTAGTCCGTTATCACTCTGGAACATGGGCGGCATTGCCTCCCCTAGCACAGCCCCCCCCCGACACCTGGGCCGTGGTGCATCCCCCTCCCACCTCTGACCAGCTTTCATAAGTCTCTCTCTCTCTCTCTATTCTGAAAGTGTCTCTAGTTATTTATTATGATCAAATCAGAGCTCAAGCAGTGCAGTTATTATTAAACATTTAGATTATGGTAGCATCTGCAGGCCAGCCAGGCGAGGGACCCATTGCACTAGGGGCTGCCCAGACATATAGTAAATGATGGTCCCTGTATGTTTATGGCACACAAACAGAGAAGTTAGAAAAAACATAAAATACTTTTGCTGGAAGTTTGCAAGGTAACATGACTTTATTTCTTAAAATCCAGAACCTTAACAGACGAGAACCCACAACAGAGAGACAAAGCAGGCTGCTCCCTAAGGCAGAGCGGTACAACTCCCCACTTACCCTAGGCTGGCTCTTTGCAGACTGACTGCTGAAAGACCCAGATTGGATGCTTCCCTACAACAGCCCCCAGCCAGGAAGCAAGTCCAGGAAACCCCTCATACTTACAGTGATAGCTTGTAATTTTCATACTGTATCCCGGGGTAGTCAATAGGTGGACCGCAGGCCAAACTTGGACTGCCAGACACTTTTGAACGGACCCCAAAATCTTTTTATTTACTTATTATTATTATTATTGTTATTTTTTTATTATTTTTTCTGGAGTCTGGAACTTGACCAAGAAATTTGGACCTTACAAAAAATAATTGACTACCCCTGCTGTACACAGCACACCCTAAAGAACTTACAGCCTAAACGACAAGACCTGGCAGGTGGATGAGAAACAAGAGGGCAGGGTGGGAGATAGCATAATAGGCTGTGCACAATTCTTAGCCAATCGCAACTCGCCACCCTCCTAGCTGCTCTCAGAGCAGAGCAGGTGGGTATGCCGCTTGCATCTTCACAGGTTCGCACTGTCCTCTGCCAGATGACAGCCTTGCCATTTAACATTGCACCCTGAGGGTGCAAGTTGGAACAGCATCTAAAAATAAAACCCCAGCTAATTCGTGGTGCAAACAGATAGCACTGGGACACAGCCATCTAGGATGGGATCAGGAACAACTTCAGAAGACAGCCGGACTGGGCCTGGGCCAGGGCCAGGGGATCTCTCCTTTGTTCCTCTATGGCCTGACTGTGATCCCACCAGACCAGAACTGAGAGCTCCTGGGATCCAGGGGAGACACTCCTCACCCGGCCACATCCCCAGCACTGCCTCAGGCACCATCATTGGGCATCGCTCAGTCCAAAGTGGATCAAAGCAGTGACCTCAAACTGCCCTCCAAGAGGTGGCCAAGTAAGATTAAGGGTACGTCTACACTGCAAAGGAAAACCTGCAGCACTGGGTTTCAGAGCCCAGGTCAACTGACTCGGGCTGGTGGCGCTCGAGCTGCAGGGCTAAAAATAAGTGTAGACATTTCTACTCAGGCTGAAGCCTGAGACCCTCCCCCAGAACCAGGTTTCAGAGCCCAGGCTGTGCCCTGGACCCAAATGTCTATACTGCTATTTTTAGCCCTGCAACCCAGGTCAACTGACCTGGGCTCTGAGACTCTGCACTGCGGATCTTTTATTGCAATCAGGACATACCCTAGGTGACAACAGTGCCCCCATGACTGGAGCAAGCTGGAGACCTGGTTCTGCCACTGACCAGCCTGGGCAAGACACTTCCCCCCTTGGTGCCTCAGTTTCCTCATTTGTACAATAGTGGCTGGGGATTTCAGGAGCCTAGGAGAGGGTGCCTAACTCTCTTAGGCCCTTAGTGACAATCCCAACCAGTGATATTCTCTCCCCTCTGTAAAGCGCTTTGAGCTCCACAGAGCGGAGAGTTGTTGTTAAGCTGGAGAGTGGCTCAGTCTGGACAGGTGAAGGTACAGGTGGCAGGCAGAAATCAGGTTACTGCAGCTCTCACCTGGCCAGAACATAGGCAAACTGAGAAGAGAAAATGTCACTGCATCCCGTGGCCGTCAGGGGGAAATGGGGGGAATAAATCACAGCTGCATGGGCAAGGAGCCACACTGCAAGCCTCTCATCAGTTGGTGCCTGTGATTGCTCAGCACCACTGGGTACCAGACGCCAAGACACGTGTGTGCATTCCAGATGAGTTCCTGAAAACCACCCCAGGGTAAGAACAGAGCAATAATTTTAGCTCAGGAGTTTGAACCCAGCATGTAACAAAAAACAAATATGTGACGTGCTCCCTCCAGACAAGAAGCAGCTGTTCCCATGCATGGCAGACAAGAGAAGTGACAGGGCCATTTTATGCCCCAAGGGCGCTGGAAATGGGAATGCAAATGCCACTGAAGACCGAAAGCAAGATCTGATTTTGCATGGGTCCTGAGCCTGCTTGAACGGAGTTAAAACAGGCAAACAGCGGGGTTTAGGATGACCAGACAGCAAATGGGAAAAATTGGGACAGGGGGTGGGGGGTAATAGGAGCCTATATAAGAAAAGACCCAAAAATCGGGACTGTCCCTATAAAATTGGGACATCTGGTCACCCTAGCAGGGTTATACTGGGAAAGCTGACACACCTTGAACATGGTAGCTGTTGTCACAGCTCAGCCTCCACAGGGCACTGACCCACACAAACAGGAACCGAGACTCACAATAACAAAGAGAGAGATTGTGAGCACAGGCCAGTGCTTAAGAAAGTGTGGGTTTAATTTCTGTGAGGTGTATACAGCTCTCGCTAGCCAGGGAGCATTCCCGAGGCTGGTTCTTTCCTGTAACGAACATTGACTGCAAACATAGGTCCAATAATTCACTGACATCGCAGCTCTACCTTTGATAGAGACATGGAGACTGCAGTGTCCACTGGACTTGCTTTTTCCCCACCATGTCCCTTTGCTCCTACTCTGAGCTGTGCTGAAAGCATCCAAGTCTTGGCTCCTCCAGCACTCCCCCTGTCGGTACCAGTGACAGGGCCATCCCGGTGGTCCTAAATTTTCCAAGCTAGGTGCAACCCTGGATGTAGCAGAGGATCTGATGTGAGCGATGGTCTTCATAACGAGAGGTGGTCCAGAAATAAGGATGGCAGGGCTGGGTGGCATAGACTGTTACCCTGGCAGTGCGGATGGGGCTGCTGGTACGTCCAGTGTATAACATCAGCTCTGAGTCATTGTGTGTGCCGTTTGCCCCAGTGACACTTCTGGTTAAAAATGCACAATTTTCTTTTCCTGTTCCAGCTTCTGAGCAACCATGGTTACCATAGAAATAAAACCAATAAAACCCTTCCTTTCATTCCCCCCGCCCCCGACCCCACCGCCAAAGAGGTTATAAATCAGGATCCAGAACTAAATAGTCTGTTAAGTGCATGTTAAGATTCAGGACTCACGATCAAGCAAATGCAGGGAAAACAGCAATTGGGTTTGTTCAAGAAATCTTATGGTGCTGTCCAAAAAGCCTAATAAAAATTCCCCTGCCCTCCAGGAACAATGACCCAGGCAGTACAGATCTGACTTGAAAAGTCTGTCCCTGCCTTGTAGCTATCACGATATTTGCAACTGAGATTGCACGTTCGCTTGTTATTTAAGCCAAATGTACCAAGAACAGGTTCCGCCCTGCTGGGATAGCAATCAATGGCAGCAACATGATAGTAACAAAATGTAGGAGAGCAGAAATGGACCTTCTCCTCTTCTGCCAAAGGACACATGTTAGGGTCAGGTTCAGCTAAATGGGCAGTGGGGAGACAGTCAAAGCTCTAAAGCAGGGGTGGCCAAACTGATCCTGAGAAGGAGCCAGAATTTACCAATGTACATGGCCAAAGAGCCACAGGAATACGTCAGCAGCCCCCCAACAGCTCCCCACGCCCCACTCCCAGCGCCTCCCACCCACCGGCAGCCCTGCCGATCAGCGCCTCCCCCTCCCTCCCCGATCAGCTGTTTCGTGGCGTGCAGGAGGCTCTGGGAGGGAGGGGGGAGGAGCAAGGGCACGGCAGGCTCAGGGGAGGGCACGGGAAGGGGTGGAGTGGGGGCAGGGCCTGTGGCAGAGCCAGGGGTTGAGCCGTGAGCACCCCCCGGCACACTGGAAAGTTGGTGCCTGTAGCTCCAGCCCCGGAGTCGGTGCCTGGACAAGGAGCCGCACGTTAACTTCTGAAGAGCCGCATGAGCCTCCGGAGGCACAGGTCGGCCACCCCTGCTCTAAAGATTCAGGGGGAAAGTTCTGCTCTTGCAAAGGAGCAAAAAAAGCTACGGCAGCAACCCACTGCTCTCCTCATCCCTTTGCAATCCACGCCAGAGAGCGATCCGATTTTCCCTTTGAAGTTCAAGTCCATGGGTTAACACCTCCCTGCACCAGATCATTTCTATTTGCCTCTCTCCAATCCACTTTGGATTCCTTTCTACCCCCACCTTCTGAAAGTGACTGACGCGGGCTGCCTTTCACTCCCCATCGCTTGCGTTCCTTTGTTCATGGGCATAGCACCACCTCGATAATAAGCCTAGGTCCTGAAGGATTTATAAAACATAATATACCCTCTGCTTTGTTCAGACATGCAGTGGCATAGGATGATTTGCACACCAGAATAGTGCTTTCCCCATCTGCAATTACACAGCTGATGCAGTGCTGGCAGGGCTGTTTTGCTCACTTCACTCCGGCGTCAGCTTCCAAGAGGAAATTGTTATTCACAGACACTGCACTAGACCGAACTATACTGTTGCTTTGCCATTTTCCACTCGGCTTCTTCCCTTCTCTTTTTTATTTTAAGAAGCAGTCACTAGAGAGGTGTTTCTCGTACAGAAAGAGGGAGTGTTCTACGTACACATGGTAAGCCAGTCCCAGAGAATTTACCATTTAAATAAGCAAGGTGGACACATCGCAGAAGAAAAGATTAGATTATAAAATCCTTAAACCGTAATCTGCGTTTGCCGTCCCACTACGGCTTGGCAGGGACGGCATAGGCCAAGTGTTCCATTATTACAGAATTCATTTAGGATTCATGGCAAGGCCGCCAGCCGGTCATAAAGAATTCATTTGCTATTCATGCCCACGTCACGTGAACGATATTTCCACAGGTGTTCATTCCATGATAATTTAACACTAGAGAAGCTCCTGCTTTAATGGACACTTGAAATGTTGCCACTGGGGTTCCAACGTTTTACCAGGGCTCGCTGTAAAACATGCACTTCTCAGGGTATCTGTCAGAAATCATGGAAGGATTCTTTAGCCTCACTGCGCTTTTACAATATAAGCCTTTGGAAGCTCACACGTGGGATGTTTCCCTACCAGAGTATGCCTCCTTTGATCACGCATGCACACTGCTGTGCTGTTGTTTTGTGATGGCAGGTTCGCGTACACACCTTGGGCTGGGAATGCTGATTTGTTGACGTAGGGCTCCGCATGTACGCTGGGCCGCAGGCAGTGGGTCACTCTCATAAATTCATTCCTGGGCATTGAGCTGCACTTACTGGTTTGTTATTGTAGGGTGGCGTTGGAACAGTGGTGTGTTCGTGTAGGGTTGATCACGGGCGCTGGGCATTGAGGTAATTCCTTGTGGGGGGAGGGGAGGAATAATATTAATTGTGAAGCACAAACAAATAATGGAATGGACTCTGCAACCCCCCTGAACTGAGCCCTCGCCTGTGTAAGTGCCCCCTAGCTGCTTTGGCTTTGGGCTCAGAGTCCAGTTTCACCCTGTGTATTGCCAGCAAGGCCTCAACACCCCATCTTACCAGGGGCCCCCCGAACCCAGGCTGACTTTCACAGATCACCCCTTGGTCTTCTGTGACCTCCCCAGGCAGAAACTGCCCCCCCTTGGAAAACAAACGGGCTGACTGTGGGGTGTGCGCACTGCTCCACCTCCTCCTGCAGAACCACAGCAGCCGTAATTACCCCCGAAATCCCACCACTGCTGCCGACCATTCAGCTCTGTGTCCGGCGGCGGCTCCGCTCTGGCTCCGGCAGAACGGGGACGGAGTGAGCCCAGAGGTAGCTGGGCTCTGGGACAGTGGAGGCAATTCCTCCAGGTGCCAGAAGCGACACTCTGGGGAGAGTTTTCGAGCAGAAGGGAAGAACCACGTAGCTCCCACTTTTCCTTAGGACACGCTGCGTTTGCCCCCGGTTCACTGTTGCTGCCCTCTTCCTGCTGTTGCCACCAGCCCTGCTGCTGCTGCAAACATCCAGCTGAGACCGAATAAGCAGGGAAACACCAGTGTGTGTCACAGCGAGCGTGCACTGGGGATGAGGGACTGGTGGAGAACTAGAGGCTAAACTGAAGAGAGAACCAAACCCGACCTACTAAGAAGCCAGATTTCCATCCCCACCTCTGACGCCTACAGATCTTCTCCTTCCTCTCATGAATCTAGTCTCCCATGTCATGTCTGCAAATCAACGGAGAGCCCTAAACTGCAGCAGAGGATTTGCGCAAGGGTCTGAGACAGGACAGTGAAAGCTTTTCCTCCTGGTGCAAACAGGGAGCAAGACGAACAGACAGGTGTCTGGAAAGGGAGGGGAAAGGAGAGGGACTCTTCCCCTGCATCATTCCCATAAGCGCAGGCCACATGGAGTTCTCCCACTGCATTGTCGCTCTCTGTTACAGTTAAAGCCACGGGTGGATGCCGAGAAGGTAGAGCCTGCTGTCTCCTGGACTTACAGTGGGAGATGCCGCCTGACCCAGACTGGATCTGAGGTCGGGGCTGCAGCCCAGCTACAAATGTGGCAGAGGGGTGGCCACGCATGTGGCTGAGACGAGCGCAGAAGCCTGATGGAGCCCGACAAAGATGAGGCGCGCATCCCCATCACGTCACTCTGCAGCCGGGCACCTTTCGTCTCCAGCCTGAACAGTACAACAAAGGGCAGGATAATCCCACAGGCAGACGGCACAAGCGGAGAGGCACCAATAAGGTCTCGATAGCTGGCAGCTTTGAGCCCCTTTAAAAGCACTTCAGTGGCAAAGGTTATTCTAAGTAGAAGTTACCCCAGGCAGGTAGCTCGGAAAGTCTGTTGGCACTCAGGAAGGAAAGCCCCGTCTGCAGAAATCAGCACTGGTGTTGGAGCTTTGGCAGGGGGGCCCTTGGCAGCTCTTGCAGTCCTTCTGGGGCCTTTGAGGGAGGTCACAGAGCCCAGAGAGCCTCCCTGGGCCAAGCGGAAGTACTCCTGTTTTCCTATAGCCCTTGATTAGCATTCCAGCATTCCCCTCCCCGGATACTGCCCTTTGCCTTTCAGTCAGTGGTATGGGCAGCGTCCTGGGCCAGGCCGACACCCTCAGCTGGTGGCCAGGATCAGGCTCAGGCCTAGGCTCATTGTGGGCCCTGGAGCCCTTCATGGTGGAGAAGAGACAGGACTGGATTGCAGAGAACGTAAAGGGGACACAGACACCGAGGCTCTCTCTAGCTCCATCACTGACTAAACCCAGCCAGTGTTGACTAGCGTCTCTGCTGGGCCTTTTCTTTCTGCAGATCTGGACCCCTCTCTGGGCCGGTGGGTCATTGCTAATATTTCAGGGCTCCACCCTACCCCTAAAACGTAGCGGGTGCAGCCCTGGAGGCCCCAGTGCGTCGCCAGTCAGATGTGGGAAAGTTAACCGGGCAGGTGAGAAAATTTGTGCGGTGGGGGAACAAGAGCTGTCTAAGGCCAATCCCTGTATCCCGGGGGGTGAGCCCACCTGGGCAGGGTTAGCCAGCGGTGCAAGAGAGGGATCCGTGCAGAGGCCACTCTGCCAGGGGGATGATTTTAGCCTCAGAAGCTCATTTATCACCACTTGCCCTGGGTGAGCAATGGAACCTGAGTGATGCTAGCTCACCGATGCTGTCTCCATGAGAGCAGCTCATCTCTTGAGCCAAATGCTCACTCGCTTCTCCCACCGATGGGCATTTCTCCCCCAGCTGCTGCTTTCCCTCATAGCTCAAACGTTCGCCGAGAAGGTCAGCTGCAGAACCAGTCAAGCGGACAACCGGTTGGGCACATTAGCTTGTTTGTCTGCGAGCTTCCAGGAGCCACTGCTGGGCCCCTGCGGCCTAGGGTTGTGGGCCTCAACAGACACTGTGCTACAGCCATCCACTCCTGCTGAGCCTGTCTCCAGACAAGCAGTCCCCAGTGCACGGCTGGGTGTGAGCTGCTCGGCATAAACATGCCCTGCCGCTGGCAGTATTTCTAGCTCGCCCCATCCCCAGGGAAGCTGGGTTTGAGATCTGGGAGGCCTGACCTTGGGCAGCCCAGGGTGATGTTAGCAGGAGACAAGCTGGGAGAGCAGAGATGCAGGAAAGCAGCTTCTTAAATGCACGCGTGGGAAGGGTGTCGTTCCCCCCCGCCCCCCAGGTGCAGCACAGTGATTAATAATCCTGCTGGTATTTATAGCTGGGGGCTCCACACAAGCTATCCAAATGCTACCATGGCAATAGATTATTAATATGCTATGTAAAACCTAGAGCCGACAAGAGCCTGCAGGGCAGGTCTCTGGCAGGGGCTGTCCGACAGCTAACATGGAACGGAAGAAAGGTCTTCGGGCACCATTTGAAAGCAGGAAAAGGGAGAATCCCAGCAGAGCTCAGCTAAGCAGGGCAGGACTGGTGTGGGGGCGGCTGCTGTCATTAAAAGAACACGTCAAACCCAAGCCGTGGAATAATGCTGGTTGGCAGAATCAGGGTTTTAGCCACAAAATCCCGCCCAGATTCCAGCCAAGGTAATGCCACAGACTTTCCCTCTGGGGGCAGTGAATCTGGGGGTAGCCCTGCCGTTAACCAGAGGTGGCATCATGTCACTCAGACCTGTAGCCCTGCTGAAAGGGAAAAAATTATGGGGGGATGGGTTACCAGCCCCCTGCATTGCACTCCACACCCACGCGATGACACTCACTACTGATGACGTGCTGGTTCAGTCCCTGGGAGTTCAGACAGTGATTTGGGCAGCCTCGTGCCCTTTCTGCATCCCAGGGAATGGTGCCCACGACCCAAATACACGAGACAAACATATGAATCACTTGAGCAAGGATAGCTGCTTCGCTCTGATGTCTTTTGAGCTGCTCAGATCCAAAGAGACGAGTGATCCTCAAGGCAGAAAAGAATCCAGGTCAGGAAGCATCCACTAACGATGAGGCATTATCTGCTCCTGCACACTTCCTGCCCCCAGTCGGACTGACTGGGGTGGCAAACGCAGACCGCATGCATCTAGGTTTATGCGTGCATCCCACACACCCCCAGCCAAGTGTTGGAAAAAGGCATCACAATCCAGCAGGAGCAGTCTGACAACTGCTCTCTGGGCTGCTCCTGCGGCTGCTGCCGGGAGCTTTTTCCTTCTGCTCAGGAGATGGCTTTTCACAGATCTTCCACCTCTCAAGCCAACCGCCCCCTCCCCAAAGTCTCCAGTAACTTCACTGCAGATGCCCACCCACAGGTCTGTATAAGGGAAAGCTGGACTCTTCCAAAGGGCTTAATCCTGCTTCTCACTGAGTCAATCTGCCTTTGTCTGCCGGTCGGTGCTGCAGGCAGAAAATTTGCTGGTTTGGTGAAAATCCACAGCTCAGCAGAGATTGATGCAGGGCTGCAGCGTGGTCACCTGGCTACAGCAGTGGCCTGGGGAGGCACAAGACCTGGGGTCTTGTCCCAGCTCTTTTCCTGATCTGTTTTGTGAGATTGGGCAAATCCCTTCCCTACTCTGTGCCTCAGTTTCCCCTCCTACCCTTTGTCTGCCTGGAGCAGGGATGGTCCCTATGAGTTTGCACAGCACCTAGCACAATGGGGCCCTGATCTCAGCTGCAGCCCCTAGGCACTACTGCAAGGCGAACAATAATCAAAGCAGGTTGACTTGAAGCTAAGGAGTCATAGTGGTTGTTTCAGGAATAACATCTTTAATTTCTTCTTTGAAGCAGGTTCTGCTGGGCCTTTTGCTTTGCAGTTTTCATCCAATGATGTAAAAACACCCCCCCCCACATCCCACCCATTCATCTTCTTGCCTCAGAATTGGGATGAAGATCTGGATTTGTTAGCATCGGGCCTAGCACTGGCAGCTACGGCCTCCCCAATGAAATATTTAGACTGATGAATATTTCACGGCACAAAGAGGTCTCTGCGAAGCACTTCTTTCTCCTCACTTATGTCAGGCACATTAGTTTTAATGATCTAGGCTTCCTCTTAATTATGTTAGTACAAATCCCCTACAATCTCACTGTTTCTTCTGGAAATGATCCATGAGCCACTCAAGTTCTTACTCAGAGCTAAAAGGCTGAGGTGTGAGTGGTTGGCTTGGGGGGGCAGTGGGTTTGGCCACGTTTCCAGAAGGGGAAGTGCAAATGGGACCAGTTTATCAATGAGCCAGTAGAGATAATTGCATAAGGGCCTTGGATTGGGTTTTATGCTAAGTGCTATGCAAGAGCTAGGTAGGATAATCGTTATATTGAGTAAGAAGAGGCCAGTGGGCTTCACATTTCTTTGGGGAGATGGCACATATCTTCAGACATGCCTGTGTTATGCGATTGGACAGTGCCTAGCACAACGGCATCCTGGTCCGTGACTCCTCGGTGCTATCGCAATACAAATAATTAACGATGTCCTTGCATGACATGACTCTTGGCCGCACACTAGGCGGTGGGGGAGAAATGGCTGCCACTCACTCCTGGGCCAACAGAACCTCCCTGTTCCCAGTGTCTCCCAGACATGGAGCTAGGACCTCCTGAATCTCTCCACAGGGTCAAGGGGCAGGAGTGAAGCCATGCGGGCAGCTCAGGCAGGATGGCACTGACGCCACAGAAAGGCATGTCAGCACTGGCCCAGACTAGGACACTGGTGAGGCGGGAAAGCAGCTTTGTTGCTTTCCAGGAGGAGGAAGGGCATCCTTTTGCTGTTGGCTCCCTGTTCAGCGGGATAGCCCTCCCAGAGGAAAGTCAGGTCGGGTTCAGGGCTGGCCTGCTTCCCTGTATATACACACACACACATGATCAGCTGCTCTCCCTGAGGGGTGAAAAGGGCTTTAGAAACATTCAGAACACCCCTAGGGAGGAGATAATTGTGTAGGAACAGAGATAAGTGGCTTGTCCCAGGTCCCCTAGCAAGTCAGTGTCAGAGCAGGCCTAGAGAACCCAGGAGTCCTGCCTCCCTCTTCTGTAGTCTGACCACACTCCTGCCCAGCCCAGCTCACCAAGCTGCCACTCTTGGCCAGCAGAAGAGTCTAGAGGGAGCGTGGAGACTCTCAACGATACAGCTCAAGTGCCTTGAGGTGCAGTGATTTGCTGCTCCTCATTTCCGGGAGACAGGAGTCACATGTTTGGGGGAGAACAATTCACCCATTCCCAGAATGCTGTGTCACTTCTCGAAGAGGATTTCCAAGTGTTTTTCCCACAGAGCTTTGGGCATCTCCTTCTCTGAAAGTGCTGCAGTATTCCACCAGCAGTGCTCCCAACTGCTATTGATGCGGGATAGCAACCTATGGTAGGTCCAGCAGGGAGGTATTTTCTTTTTGTTTGTAAGTAAGAGTCTATTCTGTTGTCGCTCATGCCCTCGGAGTAAAGGAAACAACAAAGAAGACAGGAGGCCACCGAATGATCTGCTTGCAGAGTTCTTCAATAATTAATGCACATGCAACGACATGATAGGATTAAAGCATCCAGGCCTCGTGGTCAGTTTGATGCCGCCTGCCTTTCAAGCTTGCACCTGGAAGGAGCCTCATCATCTCGCTGGTGAAGTGTCGTTTGTTATTAGGCCAAACCAATGTCTTAAAAAATCCCACAGGGAAAGAGAGATGTGGCAACCTCCCCCCGCAGCATCATTCCTATCAAACAACTGGAGGACAGTGGATTATCAGCAAAGGGGTTTATATATCAGAGCTTATCCCTATTGCATCTGCATGAGTTGCTTCCCTGGCCAGGACTATTGCTAAGGGCCATACCCCTGCCACAAACTGTCCATGCGCCATTGTTCTCCATCAGGGACAAGAGTCTTCCTCCCACCAGCTGGAAGACGTGCAGGGAATCAAGCAGTAATAAAACAGCGTGACAGCAACTGGCCCAGCACTGAGCATTAGAGGCAAGTTGGGCTCAAAATAAAATACATGAGAAGGGGAGTCGAATGCTGGAGAGGACTGTATCCAGTGGGAACGCCTTCAGATCATAGTATTCTGGAGGGAAATAATAAATAGAACTTTCAAGACAACTCCATTGAGCTCCCGCAGTGATTCTGTTGGGTTACAGTCCAAAGGAGAATTCTGGCTCGGGCAAGGACCCACGGCAAACACCATTACCACTAGCAACCAGATGTGGGAGAGCTCGTTTTTGGAAAAGAACGGATCTCCCAACGTTAGTAGCGTGGAAAAATAAAAGATGGGGAAATCCTTTTCTATGGAAAAAAGTGACAGACAGCCTTAAATCGGGATCACGTAGATTTGATTTTTTTAACTTTACTTTTATAATTTTTATATAAAATATAAACACATAATAAAACACAATCGCTATGAATACATGCACAAGATGGAAATACCATATAGATAACATTCAGGATTATTTATTTGTAAAAACCTGGGGGGAAAACCCAACAAAAACAAACAAACAAAAAAACCCAGCGTAGAAGTCATACAGGGCATCAATCATTAAAGTGACTAAATAGATAAATCAGTGAGAACATAACCTCTGAGTATCAGGGACTAATATATACTAAACTGAGAAGTGTGCAATCGTTTCATGTGTAACCAGACATCATCAGATTTTTTCCAAGCGTTCCTATTAGACAGAGTCATTTTTTCCATTATTGTCGCAGTAGAGAGCTCACTAAGCCAGTCTGCGTATGAGGGAGGAATTGCAGATTTCCATTTTCTCAGAATAACTCTTTTGGACACTAAAGAAGTTACTGCAATCCATTAGACAAGCTTGGAGAAGGAAAGTTAGCAACACTTACACTCTTTAAGAGCGCGCTGAATATGGTGTTCCAGAACACATGCATTTTTGACAGGTATAGTGTGTGGCTGGCATATAGTGTGTACAGGTATGTGGCTGTTTGCATCTCTAACATTCACTGAGGGCTGCCAATCTAGCTTTAACAAACGTGCAGGAATTCAGTAGTACCTTAAACAATATCTTGTTCTGGAAGAATTGCAAGGATAAAGAACTTTGAGTATCTTTCACATTAAGCCAGACATCCACCCCAGTTTCTGCTGTGATAGGAAGGCAAAGTTCTTTTTCCCATATCAAGTAGATTTTATAATGCCCAGTTACCATTTTTGGAATCAAAACAAACTACACAGATAATAAATGGATCACCTAACCAAAATGGGTCTTTCAAAGGGTACCAAATACAGACTATATATAAGATTTGTTAATACTTGCCTGGAAAGGTCATGTATATTCATGACAAAAAATACACAATAGATCCATAATGCTGTCTACGTGGCAGGCAATATCCATGCAGTATACTGGGGAACAGCGAGCAAAATTGCAGAACCTCTCCCCCCACACACCCTCTCTATGGCGGCTATTAAAGAAAGCTCGTTACATACAGGATAAAGAGATCTCAAGCCAACGCTGCTACAGCCAAACAATTAAGCTGTTAAAGCAGAGGAAAGGTGGGTATCGGCAGCATTACATGGAAACTGGCTCATTTCAGCCGCAGCCTTTTAGTTAAAAGACTAAGCAACAACTGGTTGCGAGTGTGCACCTGCAGCTATGCTTGAGAAGTCAGCCAGGCAGGGCCCCAATTAACTGGAACTATGGCTCCCTCAGGGAGCGCTGCAGTGGAGTCGTAGTGCTTTGGGGAAAAAAGAATAATTTTCTCACTTCTTGCCAGTAAATAATACATCAACATGGCAGATCAGAAATGAAATTATCATTGGAAATGCTGGGACACGTGCGTGCCAGCTATTAATAACATGTCTGCCCGGCACCTCTGTCCACTTGATTAATTATGTATTGAAGAGAAGGTAAGCCACCACCTCGCTCGGGGGTTTATTTGGTGTAAATTAGGCGACGAAATTCACTCTGATCTGTGTGGAAAACAGTATTGCGAAAGCATAATTAAATAGATGGAAAGGCACCTTCCCAGGTGTATGAAGGGAATGAGGAATAAAGAGGCTGTCAACAATAAATATGACTGCAAGATCACATTGGTGGGGTTGCGTGCATCCGACATGTTGCAGTAGCCAGGAATCAGAGAAGGACCCTTGTCCGTGGGGTGAAGAGAGCATTCCCAGCAGCTGCATGTGCAGAGCTGGGAGAGGCCTCCCTTGATTGAATGCTACACTGAGGTGGAAGTAGCCAAATCAGTAGGAGCCTTGCTGAAGTGGTGAGCAAGGCATAGAGGAGTAACATGGAGCATCATTGTCTGAGGGCCAGAATCTGCCTGTTGAAACATTAGTCTCTTCTGGGCCATCTTTGAGAGCACACAGATCAGACGCAGGGCTTGGGAGCAAGGAGACGTGGCTGAGAACAAGGGATGGCCATCAAGGGGTACAGCTGTATGCAAGGCAGCTCTTGGGTGTGTGGAGGTCATCCATGGAGTTTGCTTCCGACCTGACTCCTTTCCAGTCTGAGATTAAATACACATATGCCTTTACTCTCTAAAGTGCGGTCAGATTGCTAACCCATTGGCTAGTCACTTCCCTGGTATTAAAGTCAGCAGCTTCACAGAAAATCATTTGCATTTCTTTTTTATCTGAGCCTTATCATAATCTCCTCGTGCCGCACAGCAGCCCCTGCTCTGACTCACCGATAAGCAGCGCGCCCTGACACGTGCAGATTCCTTCCTGCCCAGTCGGCATCGTCAACTCCAGCACCACAGGTCTCCAACCCAGCCTCTGCACTACCCCTAGTTGTGGGCTTCTAGTTCAGCACCATGCTGATGGGAGAGTCCAGCTGGGAAGTAAGGACACTTCAATCGGATGGCAAAACCTTTGGGGTGCTTATATTCGCCCTTCAGCACATAAGTGCCTTTTTTATGCCAATTTTAGAATCCAAGGGTGGGACTTGGGGAGCTCTTGACTGGGATGTTGCTTCAAAAACTGGACGCTTGTAATCTTCAACTGTTCTCAATGACAGAACAGCAGGCCCACCTTAATACCTCACCGTCATCCCCAGACTCACAGCTATGCACGCAGAAACCAACCAGAGGGTCACACATTCTGCCTCAAGAAAACCCTTCTGACTGCAGTAAATGAAAAACACTTAGAGATCAGCATCTGTTGACACAGGTCTCCACAGGACCACAGTCGAGTCACGTGAAGAGGAGTGGTAGGATCAGACCCAGTGAGCATCCAACACCTTACGACAAGAAACCTTTGACAAATGTGTTGGGCCAAAGCCATTCCTGTGGTTTAATTCCAGGAAAGTCAGTGCAGTGACACTGCGGAGTTTTGTTTCCCTGAAGATACCCCCCAATGCAGTGTATAGGTAGGTTTACTCCTCCATGAGGAAACAACTCTGCCTGACCAGTATACATTTCCTGTATTCCTCACCCTTCATGGCGAAGGATCTTTGCATGCAAACAGGATCTCTGTCAGAATTAGTCAGCTCCTGCTGTTCATTTCCTGCACAAGAAGGCCTCATTCTCTTGTTTGTGACATCATCATCAGGTCCACTTCAGCCATACTGTGATGCCACAGATGGAGCGTTATGGCCTCAGGTGCAGAGAAAGCAATAAGAACAGAACGCCTTCACAACGCAGATCCCGTTAGCATGCAAAAGCCTGAAAGGAGAAGAGGAAAAGACCCAGCAGGAAAGAAGCTGAATTGCTTCTATATACATGGCTTCTCCAAGGTTACCAAGCTGCTCTTCAAAAGCATGATGCTATAACTAAAGCTACAACCGAAATCAACAGGCGTTCCACACGCAGAGAGCTGGCGGAGCAGACCACCATGAGCATGGTACTGCCCAACACACACCTGGTGTATGTGTAAGAACTCTGAGAACAAACCCTTGTGGCTTGCACAGGTCACCTTTCTTGCAGCTGCACAAACCCCTGGAGATGCTTTGCATCCAAAGAGAGCCCAAACTGTTGCAGTCTATCATCAAGTTCTCAACCATCGCTTAATAATAGTTAGCCCTCAAAAGGGACATATTCATCACATGGTAGTTATTAAATGCTGAGTGGAGATGACAGGCTGGGGCAGCAAGATGTATAGGCTTTAGACACGGTGATTGTATTAGCCTGGTGATAGATATCTACTTTACCGCAATGGGGGGATATTGCTTCATTTCAGAAAGATGAATAGGCTGCAGCCCAATGAAGCCAGAGGTATTAGAACCTGCATAAATGTGCAATTTAGCCTTCCCAGCATCTGGGGGGAGTAATGGTGTGTGCAGTCTGCACAACACACTGTGGCCCGGTGTCAGCCATGCAAAGCAGAAGAAGCGTGAGCACTTTCCCCCTGTGCTTTCATCTTGGCATCGCCCCAGAGCTGAGCCCCGGTTCCCCTCAGGATAGGAGGTTCCCATGACATGGAAATCTGGTTCTGGCAGTTGAATTCCAGCTTGGCCTGACTGATGGCTCAGAGCAAAGATCACGACAGAAGCAAGCAAAGCAGCTGCTGAACGTGTAAGAAAGCCAAGGGTTCGTGCAACAAGGCACTGGATATTTAGTGTCATGTGCCTTTCTGCAGTCCTCTGTTTAGGGACTTGGTGAGAGAACTGGAGAATTTCGGGCTTGGAGCTTCAGAATGCAGCCTGTCACATGACAGCAAACCACCCACTGCCCCCTTGCTGAGTTGAACCTGTGAGGGACTGAAAGAACAAGCTACCTCGCTGACACTTTACCCCTTGCCTTCTTATTGTAAGCAGCCCTGACCGGGGATGAATGAGCTGGGCTCAGCACCTTGGCCCGAAGGAGAAGGAGATCAAAAGTTCTTGCAGAAGCTGCTTTATGCACTTGTTACTCATCTAAAGACATTCTGGTAGGCAGTTCATCAGCAGAGATGCTAGAATGTCCTTCAGCATCCCAGGCAAAAAAATCCAACCCCTTGATACCTATACGGAGATGCACACACAAAACTCTGTATGCACAGCCATGCACACAAACACGCCGGACCTGCATGAATGCGCCAAGTCTTTATATACCTCTATGCTTATGTAAACAAAAGTGAAAAAAAGTCATCTTGCCATGAGACAGAAGCAGCACCAAGGGGCAGGGCTGCGACCCAAGAACTAATTCTAGTACTAACACTGACTCTCCAGTCTTGGGCAAGTCTCTTCCTCCCTCCGTGTGTCAGCATTGCCCTCTGTGAAGGAGGTCACTCTTCCCTCCTCACTGGCATGTTGCAAGGACTGGCTACTACCCACAAAGTGGACGGAAGATGGAAAGAGCAATATGAATACTAACTAGTTGTAACAGGACTGCAAGGTAGTGAGTCCAAAAAGCAGCCTTCTGTCCCAGTCACCCAGTGGGAGAATCCCCATGCAGGGTCCTGGATTTTCCACTCTTCTGGTTTGTTTCCATGTCTTCAAACTTTCACTGAGCATCTTGGATGGGACTTAGACTAGGGTGGGGAGGGGAAACAGCCCCATGCATAAAACAAATGAATAAATTACTACCCTGTGTATTATACAACAGACCTGATCAGGAGAATAAGAAGTTAATTCCCTGCATAGATTCACCAATGGCTTTGATTTGAAGGGGCAGTTTAGGAACATAGGATCTGCCATACTGGATCAAATCCATCTAGTCCAGTATCCTGTATCTAACAGTGGCCATGCAAGAAAAGAACCCCATATCAGCAGATGTGAGATAATCTGTCGCCTGCACTGGAACTCATCCTGGTCTCTGATCATTAGAGATTGTCTTAAGCCCTGAAGCACAAGGTTTAATATCCCTTCCAGAATATGTTAGCGTTAACTATCATAACGCTGACATTCTTGTTGTAAAGATAAAGTTCCATTATATTCCCGGCCTTTGCATGGACTAGTCCAGGATTTCAACCCAGGACCTCTCACGCCCTATACCAGAACTGCACCACGAGACCAACAAACCGCATTCAAAGAAAAATCAGAAAGTGTAAGGGGAAAAAATAAAAAAGGAAAGATATTAAATACTATTGGCTAGAAATCATCTCCTTCATTCTGGGGAGATTTGGCCTGTCTCTCTCTGTTTGTGGCTGTATCATCCTCAGCACCAAAGGAAAGGATTCAGGAAACAGGATACAGTTGAAGGGCTGGTACCAAAAATAGACAAAGAAAAACAAACGTGATCCATCAAGGCTGTTTGTGAAAATCCAGCTCAGTGAATTTCAGGAAAAGGGCCATTAATCACATGATAAAGTACAGCTACCATCAGAAAAATGACTATGTAGAAATGGCACCTGGCGACCCAACAGATCTGCTCCCAGCACGTATTCCTGTCACATCGGCTCATTTTACTGACACAAACAGATTTGTTTGCTTTCAATAGCCCTGCAGGAGCACTGAGCCAGCTTCTGTTCTGCCTCCCGCATCATTCTGAGAGTCAGCGAGGCTCCAGCTGCAGGACAGGGGAAGTCAGGGGCAGAGAGGCAGCTTGAAAAATAGTCTCCAGACTTCTGTCAATGGAGACAATTTGAAACAGGCTCAACAGAGAAGAACAAACAGGGGACCTCACAAGGTCGCAGGCAGAGTCGCCTTTCTGACTCTAAGTGGCTCTTTGGAACATGCTGGCCAAAATCTTCAGCGCGAGATGCCCTAAAGATAGGCATCTAAACAAACAAACAAACAAAATACAGGGCACCACCAATCACTTTGATGGGTCCTGTCTGGAATCCTGAGGGCCCTTTTGACACCCCTCTCTATCAATTTTTCCTTATTTAAAAAAATTTGCATTAAAATGGTGCCTCGAAGCAGAGGAATGGCAGTGCCCCGCCACTGCACAGGGCACTGTATGTATCACTGGAGAGAGTCCCTGCCCCCAAACAGCTGACAGCCTAAATGAACAAGGCAGACAAAGGATGGGCAGGAAAACAGATGCACACAGAGAAGTGATTAGACCAAGGTCACACAGCAGGTCAGTGGCACAGTTGGGGACAGAAAGCAGGTGCCCCAATTCCCAGTCCAGTGACCTCTCCACTGGCCTTTTCTCCTGCAGTTTAACTATGCCTTCCCCAGCCACATTGTTCAGTCATTGCAAAGATTTAAATGGACCCCTCATCGTAGTATCAGGGCAGCTGCAGATTAAGGCCTGTGTTTATACAGACACTCCCTTCGAAAGCAGAACCATGAATCCTCCAATGCAACCATGTCTCTTTCTCTGCCACGCTAAGGAAGAGGGCTGTGCCACCATCTTCACCTCCTACTTGTTTATTACACAGCAGGTGAGAGATGCTGAGACGCTCCTGAGAGCAGCCCTTCCCCTCTCCTGCTCACTATTGATCTCTGAAATCCTGCGCTCAGAAGCTATTTGAGTTATTTGTCTGCCACTGTTAAAAGACATAAAAACAGGTCGTATTTTCTGTGCCCGCTCCCAGGGAGATTAATTGTTTATCCCCAAACAAATTAATAGTCCCTCTGTGGAGCTGTAAATATGCTTTTATGTAGCATAATAAATTCTGATTAACAACAATCCTATATCAATTATTTGATTACCTTTGGGGTCTGACATGCAGGCTGCAGCAGCTCCAGTCATTAAAAAATAAATCTGCTGCAGACTCCACTTCAGCTAAAATACTCCCCCTAAAAATTAAAAATTATTTATAAAATATTCATCCCAGGGGAAAAATACTTAATATTCCTAAATTTAAAAAAGAAATCCATTAACCTGTCCAATGACATACAGCGCCCATGGCTGGGTTATGGAAGTGAAAAGAGGAGAGAGAGAAAGGAAAGAAGACAGATAAATTAGGTCCAAGCAATTGGAAAGGTGTCTGGCTACTTGGAAATAAATCGATGCTTGGTCTTTCACACCCCAGTCTTGCAGAGAGAATGCCCACTGTAGAAACTGTGAAGCTACTCAGGAAAATGCTTCCCTCTGGAGAACAATTGATCACTGCCCTCTGTATAATAGCCTTTACCGAATTGGAAGACTGTTATCAGGTCCCCCCATAATCTTCTTTTCTCATGTCTAAACATGCCCAGTTCTTTCCACCATTTCTCACAGGTCAGGTTTTTTAAACCTTTTAGCATTTTTGTTGCTGTCTTCTGGACCCTCTCCCAAGTTGTTCCCATTTTTCTTAAACAACGCGGAAGCCTCACAAATGCCGAGTACAGCACATTAGGTGGACAATATGGACAAACAAGGCGGGAGGATGATGGGACAATAAAATGAACAGTATTTAGCAGAAGTCCTGGTACACCAGCTTGCCCAACCAGTGCCAAGCGGGAGTGGCTTGTACTGCAGAGGAAGGTTTGAAGGAGGGCTTGGAAAGGTGGCAGCTTTCCCAGCGTTGATGGGGAATTGTTTTCCCATGTCAAGGGATACAGCAAGGGAGAGCGTGGGGGTGTTTGAGGGAGAAGTGGATGCTCTAGGCTCACAACACTGGCAGAGTGAACGCAGGAATCAACAGGTGCATTAACTAGTCGAACCAGCAGGTAGGGTGGGGCTATCCAGTAGAGGACCACTGAAGTTTAAATGCTGAATTTAAGTCACGACACACAACTCCAACACAGGCCTCCTTCATTTTTTGCCAGCAACTCCAGAGAATGCAAGTACCAGCTCGGGAGTTCTAACCTAGACTTTACTCTAGGGGGAAGGTATTTTCATGGCAGCTCTCTGTTCCATAGTTAATTGGAGGAAACGATCAACGGACACAAACCCAGCCCTTCCCTTCCAGGAGACCTTTGGCTTTTAGCTTTGTTTGTTGCTTTCTCAGGGTCTGACTGAAGCAGACATGATAGGATATTCCCCAGCCCCCCTACTGAAGCCTGACAACAAACTCAGTTCTCTCAATGGCCTGAAATGAAGGGACACCAGAGAAAATGAGAACTGTAATAATCAGAGCACTAATCTCTGAGTCAGCGGTGCCAGCTCTCACGAATTTATCATGATATCTAGCTGGACTGCTTGCTTGCCTCACCTTTGCCTTGTCCCATTAGCCGGGGTCAGCAGTACAGACCCATACAGCATGTGTGATCAGCACAACTTTTACAAACTGGCTGGCCAGGCCTGATGTTCCTGTTTTGAAAGTGTTTTTCTTCTCCTAGGTGGTCTGCCTGCCATGGCTGACAAGCTCCACCTACCCAACAGAGACAAAGGGAAGTGAAATTACTTGCCCCAGTCACCCACACTCTCGCTATATTTGGTGTTTCCTCAAATCTCCAGCTCCTGGAGTCATGTGATTATATACGGTTCTCAAGTATCTTTTTTAATTAGTTTCCAAACCTTGTGATAGCACAGAAAACCTAAAATATGTGGCTCCAAAACCAGAAGGTAAATAAAAAGAACCCAAAACTTTATTATGATTTAAACTCCTCTGAATTCACGGGGGCAGCAAAGGTGCTGGCTGGAAAGCATAGCTATAAATTGGTTCCTTCAGATTCCAACCGGCAAGTAGATTTTGGAGCAAAGCACCAGGTCCATTGGTCTGCTTACTGATCCTCCAGTAGAAGCCAGGCACCAGTGGAATCATCCTATAATGGCATTTACTGGACTTTTCACTGTGGAAAGGGCTTCAATTTCAGGCTATTCTGGAACACCGGAATCAGGGCACACAAATCTCCCAGCTAGTATTACCACTGTCCTATTTACTCTTATTAATAATACTTTGCAATTGCATAATTACATGGCTGTGTGGGATAGGAAACAAGCCACACCCCGTGCTCTGCCCACTAGGCCACAGTACCTCCTGCAATGCCAATCACAGAGCATGACCCCAATCCTGCAAACAATTAAGCACATGCATAACTTTACACTCACAAGTAGTCCCAATGAAGACACACAGTTACACACCTGCTTAGGAGCTCACAGGATTGGGACCTGACAATAGATGACTTGCCAGAACAAACTGGGAAAACTTCCTGATTGTTTCCTTGCCACAGAAAAATAAAGGTTGAAATAGTCTCTGGCCAGATTTTCCTATTAAAATATCCCTCACTTGGGCTGTATGATGTGCTCCATGCAGAGCTAAAATGTAATGCCAAGTTTTCAGAGGCGCTTCAGCTCAAGCTCTAGATTTGTCCCTGAAGTTTTTGTGTGTGGAAACTTTTCCATGTGCAAATCCACACCCCCACATTTGCACATGCAAGTCGGGAAGCTGGGTGTATATTTACTCAATCTGCACATTCAAATGCAGGGTTTTATACAAGAAAAAATCTGTTGATATGTAAATAGGGCCTGAATGAATGCTTCCCTGACAGGTCGCTGGGAGGGGGAGAGACTTTGAGTGTGTTTATGTAAATACAGTTTGCTCCTGCTCTGCTTAGATATTCAGCACATAGAACTGTGCCAAAGTAATCAATTTTCGCTGGTGTTGGGTACAAATCACTTTAGTACTGAATACAGGAGGGAGTGAAATGCTGTTATCAAATTGTTGTAATTATTGTAGGAATACAGGGAAGCAGGATTGTGCTTAACCTGTCCCAAATGAGGGGGGTCACCTTCAGCTGAAAGGATCTTGTTAAGCCAGAAGCTCGAATGCCAGAGCCCTGTGACAGTAAGAGAACTGGGGACAGGTGTCCCATCTAGGAGACTGCACACCATCACCAAGGGTCCTTCCTGGACTGGTTTAACCTGTTCTTCCCCACTGTTTAAAGAAAGAGCTAAATGGGCTTCATTAGGAGCCTCTTTGTTCTTTTAAATGCTCAAGCAGAGATAAAAATCAGTTGTGGTGGGACCGTGTTTCTGCTAAGAGCTAAAAATCACTGAGAGCTGAGATCACTTGAGATGGGGCTCTGTTTCTACAGTCTGCAAAGAGCTGGAAATTACTAAGAGACTGATGTGCAGAGGTCACAGCAGAGAGGCCGGTGGTCGCAGAAGACAGCTGGCGAACGAGTGGCTGGTGAGATGGAGAGGTGCAGCATGCGGCCAGCAGGGCGGCTGCTGGAGAGGTGTGGCCAGCAGGGCTGCTGGCGGAGAGGGCCAGAGCAGAGCCCCATAGAGAGGGGCGACAAGTGAGTGCTCCAGCAGCGAAGTGAGCAAGGTGCCTCTTTACACCCCCCCCCTCCACCCAGGGTGGGAGGTGAATTCTGCAGATGCACCTCTGAACTCTGGGTCTGCACTGGCCAAGGACAGCAGCTGTGAATGGGGTGCACAGAAGGGATGGGAACGCTAAAGGGACTTTTGGGTTGCTGGACTTAAGAACCTGAGGGGAAAAGGACACTGCCCAACTTACTTGGGGGTGGGTCTTTTGCTTATGGTTTATGTTTATGAGCCCTGTTTGTGGTGTTTTCCCAAATTAACGCCGAGTTACTTCCCTCCTTTTATTAAGTTTCTTTTCAGATTCTGTGCTTGCGAGAGGGGAAGTATTGCCTCTCAGAGGTGCCCAGGGCTGGTGTGTAATTGTCCCAGGTTACTGGGTGGGGGGCTCGAGATGGTTCTGTATTGATGGAAAGAAACCCCTAGATATTGAACCCGGCCCTGGTTGCTGCTGGCTTCGCCTGGCAGAAGGGTTACAGATACAAATGTCAGAGGCTTCCTTTAAAAACATGGCCTTGTAGTTTCCACCCAGTGCAAATCTTCCCCCTCACCACTCCCCCATTCAGTACAGTTCCTCTCTGTGTACTGGCTCAACCAGACCCTTCACTACTGGTTTAGTGTTCTCTTTTTAGTAAGAGAAATGCACTACTTCCCTATGATGTAATCACACTTGACAGGGTACTGGTATTGATAGAGGTTGGAGTTGACACCATGTCACTGTCAGTAAACTAATCAGAATCCCAGCAAGCCAGAGGGTAATCGGAGCACGCAAAAATTAATTCATTATAAAATAAAGCCAGGGGGTAATAAATAAAAAAAAGAGTGAAGGTCACAGAGATACTAGTATTTCCAGAGTGGCTATCTTTTCTCTGACCCTCTACTGAGCCAGAAGACATCTGCAGAGCCTTGGTCTAGTCTGAGGACAGATGGTCAGATGGACACTGCAAAGCAGAGATGGTCAAAAATATTTCACAAAAACAAAATTTTTGTGAAAAAAATTCTCACTTTTTGCAAAATTTTTCTTTTTTTTTAAATCAACTTGGAAACAAAATGTTCAGGGTTGCTTCTTTTTCTTTGTTTTTTATTCTCCTCCCTTTCCCGTGTCAAAATGGAAAATCAGAGAAGGGAAGAACACACACACACACACCCCGAAAAAAAACCAAAACAATTTTAAAACTGAAATTTTCCATGAAAAATTGTTTCTTTTAAAAACCAGCAGAACAAAAATTATTTCAAAATTTGTTTAACTTTTCACAAAAAATCATTGCTATTTTTTGTGCAGGAGTGGGACAGGGTTACACTTTTCCCTTTGTCAGGCACCTCCAAGTCAAACAGCTGTTCCCCTCCCCCCCCCCTTGAAAGATACGCAGGCTAGGACCCTTCTTTCTCCTTGAGATTCAACTAGCTTTGAAGTGTCTCCACAATGTGACCGATAGCTGTTTTAGGATGTAGCCCCCAGCGGTCCTGCCCTTGCAGCCATCAGGTGAGCTGGCTGATTGCACCAGAACCTTATCTCCCTGCAGCTACCAAAGAAGACACAGAGATGAGGCTCACGTGTATGAACTGTAACGAGTAGAGCTGTTCAGGAACTGGCATTTCCATTTTGCGGGAAATTCTGTGATTTCAAAACTTGTTTCATTCTGAATCAGAGAGAAAACAAAGAATGTCTAGGTTTCCAACAAAACAAAATTTCCACACAAAAAAATTTGATTCTGGACCAAAATGTTTCATTTCAATTTTGACACTTGTAAAAAAAAATTAGAAAAGGAATGTCTAAAACAAACCCTGAAACGTTCTGTTCTGAAAATATCGAAACGGAATGTTTCAGCCGTAGCAAAACACCTTTTCCATTGTTCCCCCCCACAACAAAATGGCATTTCCAATGGAGAAAATGTTCTGTTGGAAAATTGTCAGCCAGCTCTACGAACAATACAGGGCAGGTGCAGCCATCTGACTCCTGGCCAAGTGGAAGCACAGATTCCGGTGACGCGAAGTCTGAGCCTAATCAAAACCGGAGACACAAGCTAATGGGTCAAATTTGTCCTTACTCAGTCAGATTCCCAGTCAAGTCGATGGGAATTGCAGGTGCTCAGAATCGGGCCCTAAGTGCTGGAGAGTGCAGAGGAACCTCCCGGGAAGACTGCAGATCATTCTCCAAACACAAATAAATTAGCTTGGAACATTGGACATCTGAATAGATGCCAAGTAACAGTGGAGAAGGACCATGCTTCTGAACTGTGGAGCTGCCCCACTTAGCAATTCCAGGGAGGCATATATGGGGCCCTGTGGGTAGCGCGCTACTTCTAGGCACCAACTCAGGAACATGAGAAAGGGCAGCCCAGCCCTCTAGACCAGCAGTGAGCAGCCATGTGCACTGTGGCGTTATGTCTGCAGGCTGCCTAGGAGCCAGGAAGGGGCAGACACAGAGCGCTCTGACACCTGTTAATGGGTCATTAGGTGGTGGGCTGGAACTGACTGGCTCCTAAGAGCCCTGCGGACTGGGGTTTGACACCCAAGGTCTCTGACATCACGGTACTGCAGAGGTGACAAATTTATGATGTGACCACCATTTACCCCGAAATCCTCCCCAGGTTGAATCCCAAGAGTTCTCTGAGAACTTTCGCAGCCAGGAAGAGGTATATGCTCCCTGGACTATACCCCAATCTGGCTGTGGGATTTATGGGTGCTTGCTGAAGCTGGCTGCGTTGTCTCCTCTGTGCTGTGCTCCCCTGCAGAAAGTAGTTCATTCATTAGGATGCTTAGCAGTGAGGTTAGTGAACCTTCCCCAAGTTCTCACTGGTCAGGATGCCCCCGCCACTGCAGAAAGGCGATGGGCCCCCTGTGAATTATGGCCCTGCTGCATCATTTCCCAATTCCCTGCCTCCCAAACCTTGGGGATAGAGACGGCGTCTACGGGGTGCGCTAAAGTCTTTGTACAAAAGGCTTTATTTCCCCCGACTCAGGAGAAACGGACACAACCCAGGAGGTTTCCAGCCACGTTCCTCTAATCATCTGTCTGCCATGTCTTGGTGCCATCAATTAGAGTTGATTTTTAATCGATGTTACTAAGGCTTTGCCTACCGCTAACCTTATTAAAAAATAAATCAGCCATAGGAGGAAGTGCTGACGGGGGACCCAGGGGTTTCGGTTGAGGTCCTTGCAGCAGCGTTCTGAGCAGCCCTGGGCTGGCAAAGAGAGATTCCTGTTTGGAGCAGAGAGAACAGGCAAAGCCTCATCTCTACATGTGGAACAAGCCTGCTGGGAGTGGACAGCAGCCGAGTAAACGCCGAGCCATTAGCTCTGCAAGTTAGGGGTCGCGGTGGGAGAGGGAGGCGGCCTGAAAGGGGAGACACTGGGCATGCAGAGCTCTGCTCTGAGACCACACAGCTGTGGATTGATACACCCGCTTCACCAGGGTACTGGGGCAGTAAATACAACCAGCTGTCTCTTTATCCAGCCGCCATACATCCGCTGACAAGAAATACACACTGCGGGGTCCAGCTTTGAAGATCATTTGGGACCTCGAGTCACTGCCTTACAGAATCAGTGATGGGGAAGGGGGAGGAAAGGAGGGTCTCTCAAAGGTTTTGGAGGTGCAGTACCCAAATGTTACCCAGACATTGTCCCAACTGCAGAAGTAGACTGAGGAAGCAGGACTCCCCTTTGGCATGTGCAGCAGGAAAAGTCAGGACAGAAACTGCATGACAACGCAGAACTGTTCTGAAAACTACCCCTATGCTTTTGAGCCCTAAAAATGCGGATTAAGCCTTGGGAATGAATCTGAGCAAAGGAGCTTCTTGTTTAACCTCCTTCTGGTCTCCCATCCCTCACCAAGACCCTGTGTTGTCAAAAATGAACGTGCAGAAAAAATGAACTCTAAGAGAAGCCTTCACCCACTGCAAACACCTAGCAGCCAAAGAGGCCAGGCCAAGAACGATGCCAGGGAAAGAATCCAGATGTTAACATCTGGGTCCTGCTGAGGCCAATCTCGTTAGTGTGGCTTTAGATGCTGGGCTCATTGCCAGGCACCCGACAGAGAAAAAATAATCATCACTCCCAGCAGCCAGGCGTTGAACGGGTGCTAATTGAATGTTGAAATTAAAGGCTTCATAGCAGGGTGGATAAAAATGGATGATTTTTTGGACAGTATCAAAATAATCGGATTTTTTTATTTTGTTATTTAAATTATAATACGTTTTTCTTTTTGAAAAACTTTAAATAAACCTGTTTAAAATGAAATCTGAATTTAATACAAAATATGTTAAGGCCTAAGCTTATTATAATCTCTTAGAACATTTAAATAAAAAATAGATATGCTGAATCTATCAGCCTCTATCAAAAACTTTGAGTTAAAGGCTGTTTTCCTATATAAAGAGAGAATCAGGGGAAAACATCTAACTTTTGAGGTCAGGCTTTATAAATATGGCACAATATGCCATGTACTGTAGTAAGGGCTTGATCCTGTGAGGGACCGAGGGGCTGGGCTGCTGAGGGCAAGAGATTGGCAAAGTCGTCACAGGTGTTGGGACCCGGTCTCTGACTGCAGGAGACACCCACCAGCACATGTCTCATCAGGATCATCCACTGAGTCCACCTGGGGGCGGAGGGGAAGCTCCTATTTTATAATGTCTCCCTACCTGGGCTGTGATTGGCTCAGTTCTCAAACTATGAACAGTTCTGACCCCACCCACCATGGAAACAATGGTTATATCAACCAATGAGGATGCACCTTCCGTTAGAAAACACTTGAAGTACAAACGGAAAAGCTGATTAGAATTGACGGTTTACATCAAGGCTTTCAAGTTGGTGATTGAAATCGCCTTGATTAGAAATTGGTCCAGTAAAAGATATGACCTCACCCACCGTGAGTCTCCTGATTTAAATCAACCCTCTCTGCTGCAAAAGTATCCGCAGTGTTGTAAGCAAAGAGGGCGAGAAACGATCAGCTCAGCGCGTCTCGGTAGGGCGACAGAGGGATCAGAATACCAGGGCAACGTGCTATGGGCTTTTCACAGCCCCAGCGCAGGACAGCCCCACCCGTGGGTGTGTGGCTAGGCTGTAAATGCAGCCGTAACAAGAACCTGTGTTCTGGCCAGGTGCAGAGAGCAGCCTCTCGTGAGCTTTTTTTGGGGGGAGAGGAAATACACTGATTTCCTTGGGAAGTCAAAGTAACAAGCAGCACTTCCACAGCCCGTGACTGTCATCGTGGTTTGCATAGAAGGGAAACAGTCACAGCATCCAAAAAAAGGCTTTACTTTGCGGGGTGACCAACCTCAAAAGTTGGTAGCGCTTCCTGTACTCTGGTGCCACGGATGTCACGGCCGCGTATCTGCCAAGGTGGAATCCCCAGCCGCCCCGGTAACAAGGGGCTGTGATCTCGCGGCAGCAGGATCTTGTGGTTAAGGCTCCGGAATAGGATTAAGGACACCTGGGTTCAGTTCCAAGCTATTCAACAGACTTCCTGTGTGATCCTGGGCAAATCACTTAATCTCTCTGGGCTTCTAATCAGCTAGGAAGGAGTACTGCCGAAAACGATCTGGAGGAGGCTATAGCATATCACAGACTAAGTGAGAGTCAACCGTGTCACACTGTTGCGAAAAAAAAGCAAACATTCTGGGATGCACTGGCAGAGTGTTGTCAACAAGATACAGGAAGTAATTCTTCCACCCTACTCAGCACGGACACGGCTTCAGCTGACGTAGTGTGTCCAGTTCTGGGCACCACACTCCAGGAAAGATGTGGACAAATTGGAGAAAGTCCGAAGGAGAGCAATAAAAATGATAAAAAGTCTAGAAAACATGAAAAAAAAACCAGAAAAAATTGGGGTTGTTTAGTCTAGAGAAGAGAAGACTGAGGGGGGACGTGGTAACAGTCTTCAAGTACATATACAATTATTATAAAGAGGAGAGTGATAAATTGTTTTCCTTAATCACGGAGGACAGGACAAGAAGTCATGGGCTTAAATTTCAAGGGAGATTTAGATGAGACGTTAGGAAAAGTTTCTAACTTCTCAGGGCAGTTAAGCACTGGAACAAATTACTTTCGGTTGCCGAGGTTGGGAATAGAGGCACGCTGGTGTGGCAGGGATGGTCTAGCCAATACTTAGTCTTGCCTCCGTGCAGGGGACTGGACTAGATGGCCTATCGAGGTCCATTCAAGGCATGGGTAGGACTCGTTTCCTCCCAACATCCAACTCTTGAAACAGTCACCTGAATGTACAAGATTAACCATCACCACTAAAAATCCGTACGTTTGCAAGGCCAAGGGGCAGCTCAGCTCAGCCAGCCCTGACACTGCTGCATTCCTCTATCCCAGCAGTTCTCACAGTGTGGGTCAGGACCCCAGAGGGGATCGCAACCCCGTTTTAATGGGGTCACCAGGACTGGTGTTAGACTTGCTGGGGCTCAGGGCTTCAGCCCTGGGTGGCAGGGCTCAGGTTACAGCCCCCTCTCCTCAGGGCTGAAGCTCTTGGGGTTTGGCTTTGGCCCCCCTCCTGTCGTCTTGTTGTAATTTTTGTTGTCAGAAGGGGGTCGCAGCGCAATGAAGTTTGAGAATCGCTGCCCTATCCCCAACCTAGGCAACCCTGATACACCTGTAGCTGCCTCCCCCCGCCTGAGTAACCCAAGTGCGGCATCCCCCTTTCCACCCGGACAATTCTGATGTACCCATGTCACATCATACTCCCTCCTCCCTGGGGTAACCCTAATGCACCTGGACCCATCCTCCCACCCGGCCAGTCTCAGTCAGACTCATTTTCCTCGTCTGAGCTGTCAATACCAAGATATACAAACCCCTCTTGTTACTGTCCCGGCTGCCCGACTTAACAGGCCACGTAACATATTCCTTCTGGTAAAGAGGAAAACTCCGTTTAATTATTCAACGTCAGATCAGCTGATGGCTCCCTGGGGGATTGATCCTGGCTGAGGCTTTTGTTTGCTAATGAGGCCAGGTTGGCTTTGCAAAGCAGTGGACAACATCCCACATTATCTCCATCTCTACCGCAGAATCCCCCCGGCCCGCCCCGCCCCAAGCAATCTCTCCCCTCCTCAACCCCTCTTCCTCCTCCTCACATGCGGAAGGGGGACACAGGCACATAATATAGCCATGTCAGTGGTGCACATGATTGCTCCACAGTGAAGGCGGGGAGGGGGCCAGAAGTCCTTTTAAAAATTAGTCATCTGCTCCTCCTCAAATATTTGTGTGAATTACGGCCCAGAGATAAAAGTGCAAACGACAGTACTGGATTTGGAAATCCTAGTCAGTGAACGGATTCCATTGTGCGCTGAAATGCTGGTACACTGATCCACTGCACTGTCATGGCACCGGGGGCTTTAAGAGGGGATACAGAGCCCTTTCCCTCTAGCCTGCTTATTCCAATCCATCTGAGGATTCTGAAGTCCCTGCACTCCCCCAGCTGCTTGGCGTATCACTAAAACCACCCCTGCAATCGGCACTGACCACCCTCATGGGTTGGCAGCTCCGGCACAGAGGCCAAGAGCAGAAAGGCTCGTGGTGACTGAGCTCCTTCTCACCCTTAGAGGCAGGTCCTCATGGCGATCAGACAAAGCCTCTGTAGCTTGCATGGTTTGGTCGGCCTCGCCACACAGTTAATACTCCAGCAAATGCAGGGGAAGATTTTGGGGTGACATATTAAAAAAAAGAGCGCATGGGCAGGCACTACCCAGGCAAATAGAAATGAATCCAGCAGAAGGCGCTCTGGAAGGGGTACGTGCAGCCTACTGGAGAACAGCTCAGCTGCTACAGACACTGTGATACAGTCAGATTCAGGATCTGGACTGGGATTATTGCAATACCAGACGCTTCCTTCTCCTGCCAGATGTTTTTCTTGCGGAGGGAGATGCTGAGTGTATGGCGGTGGGTGGATAAACCTAACAGCTTATTTATATCTCCCCCGCCCCCAGTTTCAGCACCAAACATCCGCCATCTGGCCAGCATTAGCGTCACATGGAGGAAGAGAAGCTCATACTGTCCTGTCTCCTCCTCCTTCCCTCTGGAAACCCTCTGACACTCCCGAGGCAATTTCCTTCCCTTTGGAGTCATCTGGGAGGTTTCTTCTTCTTCCTGTTTTATTTTTCCCCTCCCTGCCCCCCACACACCTGAACTGAAAAGCAACTGTGTGCTCATCACCTTCAATCAGTGCTCAGGAAGCGACCGATATTATCCAAACATCATGACAACTGGCAAGAGCTGCTCTCAACTGGTCAAATCATTCCCTTTTAATGAAGGAAAATCCTACACATCCCCACCAGGACGTGTTCCCCAGAGAGGGACACGACTGGTTCATATTTACATGCTGCAACAACAGCAGTTGGGGGTGGGGAGAGGAGTTTGATAAGACCCTGGAGAGAGCCTGGACTTGACTCTTCCCTCTATCTTTGGAGAACAAAATCCTGGCCATGAGTTTCAGCATAAGCAAATCCATTTCTCCCCAGAAGATCCGTGCTTTGGGGGGGGCATTTCATCCTGTGCCTGCTCATGCACTACGCTAGAGCCGATACACACACTGTAACAAGCAATGTCATCAGAAGGCAGAAGAATGCTCCATTCCTGATTTCTTTTATGATGGGTTAAGGGCCTAATCTAGAGATGCCAACCACCCACAGCTCTCAGTAGAGTCATTTGCTCCCAGGATCAGGCCCTGCAGGTGTGCTCTGTGGGTACTATATTAAAGGTGAGGTTTGCTCCAGGATCACAAGTCACCTGTTCCTCAGTGACTATGCCAGAACAAGGCAATAGGCACGTGGAGGGCTTGAACATGGTTGATACATACTGTTAGCTCCAGGTAGGGTGGATCTTTTAGATACTCTCAAAGTTTTCCTAAACCCTCACTCCCCATTAGCTCTTAGTCCACGTTTCAATAGATTTGGGCTGAGATTTTCAAAAGTGACTAATGACTTTTGGAAGCCCAAACTTGAGACCTCTTAGAGTCCCGATTTTTCCAAAAGTGCCCTGCACTGACCCTCTGAAAATCAGGCCTATTTAAAGGGTCTCGCTCTGGACACCCAAAATTGCTAGGCACTTTTGAAAGCCTTGGCTTTAAAAAATAATCCAGCTTCCTGTTGAGCCAGGGGAACCTGTTGCTCTTGGGTGAGCAGCAGCTTCAGAGTAAAGCGCGTGCTATTCTTTCAGAGACCGTTCTTACAAAGCCCGCACCTCACGCCCATGCTGTTCCCCGGGGTATTTCACACATTCATAATGGCACATGCATTTTCAAGTCTCCCAGCACAGTCAGCGCATCAAGAGAGGGATTCCTCTCAGAAAGCTACATTTCCCACGCAACTCCAGAGCGACGGACGGGTTTGATGACTACCTGCTTACGCAATGAGTTAAACTTCTCTCTAAACAAAGTTACACCTTGTACAATCCCTGCACTGGAATAACTCCCCTGTTTTCGAGCTCATCAAGTTATTCAGCACAAATGAGAGAGAGGTTAATGCCAAAAGCCAATTCAAGCAACAACAAAAAATGCATTTTTATTAGGGAATAAGTAAGAGACAGATAATACAGCTGATCAGTTACAGCTGCTTTTTTTCCAGGCCCATAGTGTCTGGGGACAAAGGACAGCAGTTACTAATGGTGCTGTTTTATCTAAGAGGATGATGGATGATGGTGGAAGAGAAAGAAAGGGGAAAACGAAGACATTAGCACATCAATGGTGGGCCTGTGACCTCCCTCAAGAGACGCAAAGCGACTTAATGAAATTTTAATTAGACAGCATGCAGTGCACTGTCACTGGGTACCAGCTCAGACCTTTTCACCAGCAGGCTATGATTATCTTTGCTTGAGATGAGTCCTTTCCGAGTATTAGTGGCAGAGCTGGGCTAATCATTCTAGGCGTGGAGCACTCACCACAGCTCACAGAAACGCTCCTGTCTTGCTCCTTAGAACAAAGGCTCATCAGAGAGGGGATAGAATGGAAGGTGACTGCAGCCAACTGCCTTCTTTGCCTCCTGCAAGCATCTCAATACAGTCCACAGGCCTAGAGGTATACACAGTGGAACTGCGTGCCCCTGAAATGTCATCCATGATGTTCAGCAAATCTCACACTGTCCTCTCCTCTGAGTTGCCACAGAATGTGTGACGCAACACTTAATCCGCAAAATCTTGACCAGTCTACTCAGGATCCCTGTTTCTCAAGGGTCGTCTTTAATGACTCACCATTTGTTTGTTTTGCCCTGATGACTTCTGTTATAAAAGTTGAACATTCTCCATTCACTGTGCACCTTTTCCAAAGTAAAAGCATTGCCCACCGATGGATGTAGCCAGAGCTTGACCTCTCAACTTCATGTTGAAACAGAGGTTTCCATTCCACATTGAACTGAAGTTATCAAAAATAATTCTGACATGGGCCAATCTGGAGTTTCTAGCCACTTAGATGTTTCTATGGCTCATCCCTCGAGCATCCAACCAGCTCACAAACAATTCATCCACCATGCCCCGGGAGGTGCTATTAGTCCCATTTTACTCTGGAGAAATGAGGCCCAGAGTTTGTGACTTGCCCAAGGTCACATACGGAGTCTGTGGCAAAGCTGGGAATTGAAGCGGTGGTCTGGACTCCCAGTCCATTGTCTTAGTCACAAGCCCATGCTTCCTCTCTGCAGTTAGTTTTATCTCCGTTAAGTTTTCTATAGCATGCCACAGTGTCCAATCCAAACGGAAGGCCCACTTCTCCAACCTTGACGTCATGGATAAAATAAAGAGCACATCACAAAACAAAAGCAACAGCCGTATACAATTTTGCTCCTTGCTGAGAGAAATGGGGAAGGAACCGCACATCATTCAGGAGAGTCATATCACTTGATGCATCACTGGGAGGAGCTCCAATACCTTGGTGACGGTGGGTGTTGTCCAAGAACCTGAACAGAGTATGGTCTAATTCCTGCCAGAGTTGCTCTAACTGGAACAGACTGATGAAGTAAACAGCGGATTAATGTTTCCAACTTTTCTTCACAACCTTTGACACAAATTGAACCTTAGTTATTGTTTGCTGATTAATGAAATGACCGGAAGGGTAACCCAGATGAACACCTTGCTTTTGACCCAAACCTTCAATGTTGCTTAAGCTCTAACTGCATGGATGAACAGAAATAAGCCCTCTGTGGCACTCACAGCCACAAGATATTACTGAGGCAAAGAGTCAAATACAATTAACAAAAGGTGTAATGAATAATAAGAGTATCATCAGCAGTTGCATTAGGCAGGATAGAAGTTTAACCAGGACAAACCAACCACTCAGTACCTAGCTGTAGGAAAAAACATTGCCCCATAGGCCTGGTATTGCAGAATGGTCCATGATGGTGGTTTTACGCTGTCCTTTCAGTCATCCGGGACTGGCTGCTACTGGAGACAGGTGACCCCCTGTTGACTTCACTGGGACTGCTCAGGTCCTCCAAGCTCAGCACAGGCTTAAGTGCTTTGCTCAGTTGGGACCTGGATCCAATACAGCAGTTCTGTGTTCCCATTATCAAGGATATCTTCCATTCAGTGAATATAAGTCACAGAACTCCGGATGCCTAATCAAACAGCATAAAATCCATAGCTAAGTAATATGCCTAGAGAGGAAGACACTGGTTTCAGAAATGCTGACACGCCCCTCCAGTCTCCTGCCAAAGCTGTACAAGCATAATTAGGAATCAAAGTAACTGACAGCAGGAGCCCGGAAGAACCCGCTCTCTTGGGAGGGTTCTTGTATTGAGGACTCAACCGATTCGTGTGTTGATAATGCCAAACAAGTACTGATCCTTCAAGCTGCTCTGTGTGGGCGCCTCATGAGCCAACAGGACACTGCACAAGTGCAGGGGGTCAAGTTCTTATTGTTATTTGTGTTGCGTTAACACCTCGGGGCCCCAGTCACGGGCCAGGACCCTGTTGTGGCAGGCGCTGTACAAACCCAGAACAGGAAGACAGTCCCTGTCCCTGACAATCCAAGTATGGGCACCTACTGGGATTTTCAATGGTAGTTAGGCAGTTGGGTGCTTTGAAAATCCCACAGAGCACCCATCTGCAACTTTAAGCACCCAAATACCTTTAAAACCCTGTCCCAAAGTGACCTGCTAAGATCACAATGGGAGTCAAGTGGCAGAGGTACAACTTGGAGAAGCTACACAACTAGAGTTGATTAGCCCCAGGTCAACACTAAAAGGATCCACGGAGGGATTTTGCCCCCACCTTCCCCTCCATTGCTGTATGTCCGTCTAGTTTTCATTCCATGCCCATCATCGTGGTATCTGATCAACTAGCTAGGTGCATTATGAGGTTTGATTTGACTTTCTCTGAAGCCTGAGCATTGAATCCTGCTAGAGACAAGATCTCAGACTTGATCAGACCAGTGGTGTCACTGGGTCAGGCAAATCCTCCATTCCTAATCTGAATTCCCTAGTTTGAGCTCTGTGCTGACAGAATGTTCATCCTCTTGTAGATTCTTCAGAGGCAAATGGTCAATGTGTTTCCAGGCTGAATATCAGGGGCTGATCAACTATTTTGTTGTTTTGAATGACATGCTTTGCAAAGCCTGAAAATAAATTGGAGACTATGGGGGGGCGGGGGGGGATAGATGTTTGAGATCAAAGAGCACTTTCACTTTCAAATTGCAGCACTTGACATAAGAGACAGGCCAGCCTGATGTTTCCATTGGAAAAAAAATATATAAAGAAACTCTCTCAGAATACAGAACTACTTTTGCCTTCCTCAGAGCCCGAAATAAGTAGCACGAACTCATAGCGACTTCCTGTGTCCCTGAGGAGCGGGAGCAAGTCTCCTTAACTCTGAGAGGCTGACAGTGCTGCACAGATTTAAGGCTCCGAGTCACCAAATTACTGTACAGAACTGACTGACCAAGACCCTGACACGGGTGACCCTTATTTACAAGAATAGCTCTAATACGGATTCCGCTCGTAAACTGGTTCATTGACTGCGGAGCCTTAAATCTGGGCAACAACATGCTGTCGTCTTTCCTTACTTGACGAACACCAGAATTTTGATGAGGGGACTGGGTCTCAGTTTTGATGGCGTGTTGGTCGCAGATGTACCAGCCATTTGCAGCAGGTCACGCGTTCCTGACCTGCCAGTGCAAGAGAACCCTGTGTCTGCAGCCTGCATCATCTCAGCAACAACCGTCTGCGTGTCAGGGCAGAGATGGAGAGAGAGACAACAGCCACCTTTTTGAGGAACCCATGCTTTGGGTCTGTGTGTTCCAAGTTCTGGTTTTGTAGCAAGCTTGGAACATGCCATACCCAAGCAGGTCTATCACCCACAAGATTTTTCCCTTCTTATGTGTCTACCCTATGCATGCCCAGGAAATCATCCTGTTCCTTCCACTTAGGACATGTGCACCTTAGAGCTGCACAAGTGACCCTGAGCAGGCTGGGAAGGCCGTACTTCTTAAGGGGTGATAGAGTTAAACTAAAGGAACCCTGGATATTGCAAAGCTGCAAAAGTAATTATAGAGAAGGCAAAAAAGCCAGCAATTCCAAGCAAGCAAAAAGGCCCTCTTAAGAGAAGAAAGGCATGGTAATTAACCTCTAGACATGATTCAAAGCATCATTTGTAGGATGATTAACATAATCCCCCAAGTGCAAACACACAACTCACATTAACGATCATTTGCAGAGTTGAACGCTCCCCCCGCCCCTTTGCAAAATCAGCACATTTGAACGGGGAAACATTTGAAATGGGGTAACAGCTATCTGGGTAAGTGGGAAGAACAGTTCATGTAAGCAGCAGAGCGAGTGCTTCTTCCCCATACAAACCACTAGGCTGACCCGGCAATACTGACTCCCTATAGGGCCCTTTGCTTGCAAAACACAGTGCTTCACAGCCAACCATTACCAGATTAATAAAGCTTATTTCTTACATGATACTTTTCATCAGTAGACCCCAAAGCAAATCACTGCCTTTAATGTACTTCTCCTCAACACCTCTGTGAGGTAGGAAGCATTATTATCCCCAATGTGCAAATAAGGCACAGAGAGGCTAAGTGACTTGCCCAGGGTCACAAAGAAAGTCTGTGGCAGAGCAGGAAATGGAACACAGGTCTCTCACAGCTTAAGCCAGTGCTCTAACCACTGAACTATCCTTCCCCCATTGGCCAGGCTGCCCGATGCTCATTATTTTATTGAGACTCTCAAGATATTTTGTGTTTCTTCTTTAAAGCTCCAGTTCCTGGAGTCAACTGGAAATAGGAATCTCAGCCTTCATTCAAAAAGAAAAGTTTCTAGCTCTCAAGGTTTAGAGAAAAACTTGAGAACGTGACCTGAGTGAACTCTGAAAGCTCAGAAAGCAGAAGGCAAATAAAAACAACCCCACATTGGCTTGAAATCAGGAGATTTCATTTTTTAAAAATAACCAAACAATGAGTTTGTTAAACCCTGACTCATGTTTGGGTTTGGCAGCACTGCGCTTCTCCCAGTTCTTGTGAGTTTATAAAGCCCGGGGCCACTCCTACAATGGATTGTAAAGGAAGCCAAAGCAACCCTGCTTCTCAGTGAAGATCCCAGGGACTTCAATTCCCTTCTACCTGCTTGTACAACCAGTACAAAAGGCATCTGTGTCATAGCTGGAAGCAGTCAGGAGGGCGTTTTCTTCCCATTCCACTGAAGCAAACTGCATTGTTTGTATGCTGTTCTTAATTAAATATTTCAGAGGGGTTAATAAAAGGATACTGGAATGTGACTAAGACCTTGTGTACACTGTCTCCCCCTCATACCTGAATATTGTTTGTTCGGAGTGAAGATCCATTCAAGAAGCTCTGAGCCTTTGTATTCAGTTCTTTTCTGTATTTCTTAAAAGGATATTACAGCCCTGAAGCTCTGGGTAGTGGAATCTCGTTGGAATGAATCACTATTGTGCTTCATTCTTATCTTTAAAGTTAGGTTATTACCTGAAGGTGTTTATCTGAATGACAAAATTGTACACAGTTGTATAAAGGCCAAGTTTTAAAAACTGAATTATTCTTTTTTTTTTTTTTTAAAAATCCTTTACTGCCCAAACAGGAAGCATTATGGTTAGCCTGCTCCACTCTGTGCAATATACAACTGGGGTACTTGTTATTCATGACAATCTTAGAGACCACTGACCGTTTAAACACACAATAGCCTATGGAACTTGCTTCCTGCAAGTGATAACAGTTTGATTCCGTGACAGCCTGAGAAATTCAACCACTAAATGCCCCATTGTGTCAAGCACAAGGCATGACCTTCCCCGGATCCGTCCCTTGGGTGGGATTCCAGCGACAGAGCAATGCTGCGCAGTTCAAAGCTCATATGTTTGGAAACCTGGAGGAAAATTATAGTCAGAGCCTCCACCGTTACAAGCAGGGAATAAAAAGAAAGGAAACAAGATGAAGAATGAAGGGGAGGGGAATAAATCATCGCTTTGGTGCTGAAACGCTGCTTTATTTTGGGTGTGTTTCAAAGGGTGTATCGAGTGCAGAAAGCTCCTGCCACACAAAGACAGCAGACCTCTCAGTAACACAAAGAAGAATCAGTCCAGGTAACTTTTGTCTGGCAACAGCAGGGGTAGCACCAGCCAGGGCAGAATGAGCAGAGAGGCATTAATCTCCCACTGCGCGGACTGCGGCGAGGGGGACAGCTCCCACTGAAGTCGACGCGTGCAAAAGACAGTTTTACACAGCCCGAGTTGGAAAATCTTGGAAAGACTCAAGGGGTGCTGTGCTGGTACCACCTGCCGTCTCTCCTGCACGGGTACCGTGGTAAGAACCAAACTTTCAAATAGGCAAAACCTGTTCCCTTTCTTTCCCCATTTTCTCCCCCATTAGCAGGTCCACATTTGCCTGCAGTGTCTATATCTGAAACCCACTGATACAGGGGTGGTACCAGGGGGTTCACCCCGGTGAATGCAGGGGAGGGGGGAACTCAGAAGTTTAATCCTAAAGTTCTTGCAAAGAGATGTGCACCTCCATTCGCTCCGCTCCGGGCAAGCCGCAAGAACCAGATAATTGCCCGAGTTTTCGGAAGAAATCAGATTAAAGCGATCTGCCTGGCCCCCCACAGCTCCCAGGGGCCATCACCCCGCTCACACACGGCTCTGTATGTAGGTCCGGTGCCCCTGAGCCTGCCCCTCCCAGCGGCTCCTAAAATAGATGCTTCTGGGGAAGCAGGTGCTAATCCTGGAACCTCCGGCCGCCCTAATTGGATTGGGCTGGTTTGGGCAGCCCGGCTCATGGGCTCCGCGCTCCAGTGCGTTGGATCCTGAGGATCAGCGCCAGCTAATCCTGCCCCTGGAAAGCTCCCTGGGCTGACGGGGCTCGGAGGCGATCCTGACCGTGCCTACACCTGTCCTGGGCCAGCCTGGCTCCCCCAGGGCCATTCCTGATTTCTCTTCCCTGCGGGGAGCTCAGAGCCTCTGGAGTTTGAAATCAGTTTCGGATCCACAGCCCGCCCGCCCTTTGCAGCCTTCAGCTCCTCGGTCGCCTGTGTGCATCAGCAAGGCTGTATCCCCTCCCCAGGGTGCAGAGCTGCGCCTAAACCCCCTCTGCTGCACTGCCCGGCCGGGCTGTATCCCCTCCCCGGGTTGCAGGGCTGCGCCTAAACCCCCTCTGCTGCACTGCCCGGCCGGGCTGTATCCCCTCCCCGGGGTGCAGGGCTGCGCCTAAACCCCCTCTGCTGCACTGCCCGGCCGGGCTGTATCCCCTCCCCGGGTTGCAGGGCTGCGCCTAAACCCCCTCTGCTGCACTGCCCGGCCGGGCTGTATCCCCTCCCCGGGGTGCAGGGCTGCGCCTAAACCCCCTCTGCTGCACTGCCCGGCCGGGCTGTATCCCCGCCCCGGGGTGCAGGGCTGCGCCTATCAGACAACCAACGTGGGGGAGGAGGGAAGGTGCATTCCAAACCAGCAGCGAAGCCACCGTTTAAGCCCAGGGAGCCGCCTGCCTGGGGGTCAGGCAGACCAGCCGGTTCCCCCCACCCCGCCGCTGGGCTCCCCCAGCCCCTCACCTGCCAGGCGCTGGAGGGGATCTCGTGGAACGTGCCCAGGCCCCCGAAGGCGTAGCAGCTGGACACCTGCTCCAGCGCCTCCGAGCAGTGCCACAGCAAGCCGAAGCTGACCCCGCCGTGGGCTTGGAGGAGATGCTCCTTCACGATCCAGGCCGGGGAGAGGAAGCTGAAGCTGCAGGCGGCCACCAGGCAGGAGGATAGGAGGACCCAGAAGCAGCCCACACAGCTGAACATCCTCTGAGGCTGGGGAAGGGAACCTGCAGCCGGCAGCTCCAGCCCAGCATCCACGCAGCCGCCTGCTTTCTTCTTGCGATCCAGCAGCGAATGCATCTGGGGGGGCTGGGGCCGGGGGGGGGAGGCAGCAAGGGAGCTCAGGACACCCCCCTGGGCAGCCTCACATCAGCATGCGAGCGGCGGCGAGGGCTGGCACCCGGACAGGTCCATGGGAGGAGGCGGCGGCGGCCGCCCCGGTGCAGTCCCCCCCCCGCCGCTGTCAGCTCGGATCCTGACTGCGACGGGGCCGCCCACGTGGAGCTGCTGCTGAGGCCGGAGCCGCTCGTGACACCCGAGGCCGCCTCCGCGCCCGGCTCCCGCGGCACATCCAGCCCCGGCGGGCGCCGCGGGACTCCGGAGAGGGGCGGGCGGGCGGCCGGCAGGGAGCGAGGCTGCTCTGCCGGCTGCTGCCACGGGCAGGTGTCCCAGTCCCGGGCCCCTTCCTCCCACCCACAGCGGTGGGCGTCTCCTTGGGCCCAGCCCCGTCACGTGGCGGTGGGAGAAGGAGCTGGGGGGCGGGGGCCGGAGCCACCCCCGGCTCCCAGCGCCCGGGCTGCCACCCCCAGCGCTCCCGGGAGCAGATGCGCCCGTGCGCAAAGGCGCAGCGCCGGCTCTCCCCGCCGCAGGCGAGCCAGGCGCGCCGCGGGGGAGGCCGGGGTGGGGCGGGCTGCAGAGGGGAGGGGAGGTGGGTTAGTCACGGGGCGGCTGGCTCCCTCCCTGGCCCATGCCATGGGGCTTTCCCTGCCTCCGGCCTGCCCGGGCGCGGTGCCAGGCTGGGGAGGCAGGAGCGCGCCAGGACAGGAAAGCCACCCGGGGCCCGTGCAAAACGCAGCAGCCCTGCCCGGCCTCGCAGCGCAGCTGCCTCCTTAACGGTAAGGGGGGGGGGGGGGAAGCCGCATATCCAGGGACGGCCCCGACCTTTGAACTGTGGGGTCCCCCCGCTACCCGAGCGCCCCCGGGGGAGAGGTGCAGAGCCACTGGCCAGCACCGCACCCAGAGGGGGTAGTTCTGTGCCAGGGCTGCCCTTTGCCTTGTGCTGCCCCATCTGCAGCCCGCCCCGGGGCGCCACCCGCCCAGCCAGCCCCGCAGCGCCCTCTTCCCCTTTAAAATACATCGGGCTCAGCTGTGCCCCCAGCCCAAGGCACACCATCTTCTGGCCGGGATGCCCCAACCCCTGCATTGCCCCGCGCCCCAGGCATTCACAGCTTTGCCTTGCTGACGATCCCATGGCGGAGGGCATGTGCCAGTGCATTTTCTGATTTCCCTGCCTGCCCTTCTGCAGAACCCGCAGGCCAGTCCGCCTCGAGCAGCAACGGCTCTGCAGGTGCCAGCCCAAAGCACTTTGCAAACAAGCAGGGGCGCTGGAACTAGGTGTATAGTGGGGGTGCTGAGAGCCATTGAACCAAGCTGTAAACCCTGTACATGATGGAAAACACTTCAAGCCAGGGGGTGGAGCAGCGCCTCCAGCATCTATGAAGCAAGTCTGCTGTGTGCACCTAACTCCCCCTTTCTCTGATGGGGGTCTCACTACCATCAGCTTGTAGGATCAGACCCTATAGATATATAGGCATCCCCACCTCTGGGGTGGAGGATATCAACCAACGTGCCTGCTGGGCAGTGCAGGTGAAATTTTGGCCAGGGAGGGAAAGGCAAAGCCCTTCTCTAATTGAAAGGGCCATGGGATCTTTAATGTCATCACAGAATCTCAGTCTTTGAAAGATCTCCTCCAAAACACCATCCCACGGTCCACGCTACAGTCCCTTCCGCGGAAGGATAAAGTCAGAGTCAATCGTGTTGTGATTTGACCTTGTGACTCCCGGCTTTTCTTACCTGGTGCTCCATCCAATGGCATTCCCTGCTACGTGGAAAAGGCTTGCTGGCTTCTGCTGCTTTGTCCTGTTCTTCATTAGCAATAGTTGCAGAGGGTTTAATTAATGAAGCGACTTAGATGCTCTCGGGTACCATGTTGTTGTTTCCTTATTTAGCCTGGAATTTGTGGAAAACAGCAGATCTGAAGTTAACCTCAGGTTTGCCAGACCCCCAGGGAATCACTTCACAGGGCTCTTCTTGTGTCCATGTGCTTTCTAAACAAAAAACAGGAGAGTTGAGAACTACCCAAGGCTGCAGGATGTTTTGCCCATGCTCTGCGCCTAGCGGGCTGACTTGCTTCTCAAGTGGGCAGGGGCTGGGGATGCCAGGGCGGCATCATGCTCAGCCCAAGAAAGAAGAAGGCATCATGCATTGGAGTGACACCCTGTGCCTGGCACTCAGTGTAACTCCGGTGGTGTTTGGAGGAAGCTGCACTTAGCTCTGGTTGGCTAAAGGAAAAGTCATGGCAAAATGGGCGGTTAGCAGGTGCGGAGGGCCAGTGGGGGAAATGGGATAGCAGGTCTGAGTGACGTGGACTAAGCAATGCTATGGTCAGTTCTATAACAAAGGCTATTGTTAAATTTGCCTTTGTGCAGGTTCCACATATCACTTGTGGTACTGAACATGGGGGTCTTGCACATCCAGTGTCTGGGTAACATTGAGGGCCCTGTCCTGCAAGCCTGACTACACCCATGAATCAAGGAAACTAGTGCCAGGCTGAGTAAGGCTTCATTGGATTGGGTCCTGACATTTGGGGCCACGACCTTCAACCTTTAGTTGCACAACTTTGGCATTATACATATAAGTAGATCACAATTATAATTATTATTTTATCCAAGTAGTGCCTTGTAGGTGGCAGATAATAGATTTTCTAAACACTTGGGCTTTTTAAAACGTAATATTAATAGTGTATTGACAGTCTGAAGTGTCTGATCCTATAACCCCACATGTAATGTTACTCATGTGAGTAGTTCCATTAGCTTACGTGGCATTACGGCTGTAAGTAATGTTACACGTGCATGTAAAGTGCTGGCAGGATCAGGTCCCAACAAACTGTCAGGCTTTATGTATTTTGGTAGATGAAGTTCCTTGTTACTGACAGTAGGGGGCCGGCCAGCCCTGCGGCCATTGGGGGGGCGGTGGGGCTGGCCGGCCGCTGGCCTTGCTGGCAAAGCGGTACACATCTTTGTGAAACTTATTCAACACAAGAATGGCCATAGTGCGTCAGACCAAAGATCCATCTAGCCCAGTACTCCCTCTTCCGACAGTAGCCAACGCCAGGTGCTTCAGAGGGGATGAAGAGAACAGGCAATCGGCACGTGATCCACCTCGTCGCCCATTCCCAGCTTCTGGGCAACTGAGGCTAGTCTTATACAGATACAACTACACAGTTTTGTTTCAGGGGACAAGACGTCACGTTTATTATAACAACACAATTTGATTTAAGACCAATTACGAATATCTAAATACCTATGTATATAAATACACACACAAATATTCTGCAGCTGCTAGATACTTACCAATCCTGAATGTAGCTTGGGTTCGTAGCTTGTGGTGGCTAACTGGCCGGGAAAGCCGGGCACAAGGAAGGGCTGGGTCTCTGTTGGGCGGTGCACCGATGCCCTTCCATGTTGGCAGCAAAATGTTTCCCTCCGAAGTCTTCCGTCTCACCCATCCTTTTTGTAGGCTTTAGTTTGAATCCAGAGTCTATAGGTCTTGCTGTGTCACGCTGCCTCTGGGTTTGGTATGATTGATCACCCGTCAATTGCAGACATGACTTCAGCCTGGGATCTGGCTTTGATGTTTCTTCAGTTGTACTTTTGTTCTTTTCTTTTGAGGGTGGACTCCTCTTCCTTTGTCAGGGTTGTTGTCTGCATCTTCAGCCGTTGATGTTTACACTTTATTTCATCAGGACAGGCTGGGGCTGGAGGTTGATTCCATCATCCATCCATACCTCATTCACACATCGAAACTACACTAATCAGATTACAGCAGGGTTTTGCAAAAATGAAGTGAGCATTTTAAAATGCAGTTTGGGAGAAGTTAAAATGGAGTTTGGGTTACAAGATGGACAAGTGTAAGGAATGGCAAACAGTGAACAGAAGTTACAGTGTTGAAGCAGTGCAAGTTTCAGTGATTTAAGCAGCAATTGGATTGAATGTGAAACTCAATTAGCCAGTTATTGGGGTACCTGGTTTTATGAATGAATGTAGTTTCAGACATGCTGCAGTTAAAGTAATGCAAGAAAAAGCATTGTAACAGGGTTTACTCACCACTCTGCACTTCCTCATGGCCAGGCACGGCATGACAGTGTGCTTGTGGGGGACTGTCAACAGTCACTCTGGGGCTGTGGGGGTTTCTTTCAGAGAACTCATATCCCTCCAGCCAGGGCACAGTCTTTAGCGCATTCCTTCCAGGGTCAGCTACCCAAACTAAAGTTCAAAACTCTCTTAGCAGAAATAAAAAGCTTCCACCCTCTCCACAGCTCTTCTTCAGCGCAGTCACATTCAGCGTGCAGCCCCCTCGCTGGGCTCACCTACCCTTGCACGCCACTTCCTTGGGGCTGGTAGGGGAATCCAGTCCCAACCTCCATTCTGGGTTACTCCCCAGGGCCCTGTACTGCACAGCTAAGTCAAATCCTCTACCCATAGTGCAGTTTTCCCTGCGCTATTTCCTTCCTCACCTTTCCCTTCTAGGTCTCCCAATCTGCTCACTCAAGACCCTGCAGGCACCTTTTGACTCCCTGCATTCTCGTTCCTCCAGCCCTTCCTCAGCTGGGCCCACTCAGTAGTTAAACCTGGAATCACCTCATTTCTCTCAGGTGGGGCCCATTCTGTAATCAGGGCTGGCTTAGTCCGGGGCTCTCTATTATTATCTCAGAGCTCTGGATGATCTCTGAGTGTTGATCTCTCTCTCTCTCTCTGTATATTCTGGTCCCTATCAGCATGGTTCCATCACAGCCACCCTGCCAGGCCTGCCCCAGGCTGGAACAATGGGTGCTGGGGGTGTGACGCTTCAAGTAGAGTGACCAAAAGCATGCTCTCATTCACATACTGCGTTTGCAGTTTTGTTTATTTGCTTTCAGTACCCCGCAACATCTTCCCCTGGGATTTCACCCTGGTGTGGAATAACGATGCCCAACACCCCTGGAAAGTCATGGGAGAATGGGGAGCATAGCCCATGACCCCTGGAGTACAATTCCTGAACTAGAGCTCATGTTGGATAAATATGTACTTATATACGGTCCCAATAAGGCGGGACTGGATCGTGCAGCCGCCTGGCTGCTGTGGCAAGCAGGCTGGCAATGGCAGGCAGCAAAGAGTCAGTTTGCCACGGAAATAGATTCACTCAAGGACTGATGGGATGAGTTGGAGAAGGAACGGGACATGTGGAAGGCGCAGGCTCTGACTGCTAGCGCCCAGGCATCTTCCCTCTCTGGAGCCGCAGTGCAGGTGGTGGCAGGAGAGGAGGAGCGGGAGTGGGTGGAAGTAGAGAATGCCGCTCTGAGCCAGGCAGTAACCTGCCTGAAGGATCTGGTCCTGGAGGGGTCCGCCCGGGGGGGGCTTATTCAGCCCGGGTCGCCGCCGTTCCGGTGAAAGCCCAGAGGGGTGTGGGACCATATGATGATTGGGATGGGGATATCTGGTGTGATCCGGATCCCCCGGATGCAGACCCTGGATGGCTGGACCCCAGACACCGTGTTGAGGCCGTCTGGAGGGTGGTCTGAAACCATGGGCCTGCGCCCGCAGGGGACAGGGCAGCCCCTATACCGGACACACTGTGGCAGAGACCAAGTTGACTCCCGCACAAGCAACAGAGTTAGCAAAAACCCTGGATGGCCCCTCATGCTCCGGGTTCAGCTGGTGAGCCCGGGATATGGTGACCCTCTGAACCTCGCTGAGACCAGACGGGTGTTAAAAGCCACGTCCGAGTTGGGAGGAGATTTAGCAGGGGCGGCTCGGCAGCAAGCCGGTCATGCCACACACAATAGCGTCTTTGATACGTTGGCGGGGACGGCGCCTGCCGTGGGGCCACGCACGTTGCTGGTAGAGTTTGTCTCGGCAGCTGCTGCGCCTGGGGAGGACCCCGTCCGGTCCGTAGAGAGAATGGTTCTCCTGGCACGTTTGTGTGGCCGGGGTGTGGCTGCCACAGCAGGAGGGCAGGTGCTCCTGACCACAGCTCAAATAGCTCTGCCTCCGGAGGAACAGAGGCTGATTGCTCAGGGTCTCCCAGTCCACGCGCAGCAGGCCATCAGGAGATGGAGGCCCGGGGAACCCGCGGATATGGAAGGTTTATTTTTTGTTTGGTTCTCTAATAATCATTTTGTTGTTAAGTTTTGCGCTTGATACATTGGTATGGTGAGTTACATGTTCTTGTATTGTTAATTCCACTTTACCGTGGTACTCCTGCAGATCTTATTTGTTGCGTGTACTTAAGGGTTAGGGTTGACTTTTATTCTTTGATAGCTATTGCAGCATCAAACTTGGGCCTCATTTCGTTTGTCAGTGTACCCAATTATTGTCAGGGTGATGGTTTTATTGTAGTCCCAGTTATTATAATTGTGATGATTTGCATTCGTGTTTATATTATATCTAGCGTTTAGTCAATTGTAATGGTTTTAGTTATATTCACCTGGTTATGACTGTTTGGTTTGTTTGCCACAGATCACCTGTGCCCTACAATGACAACAACTACTGTAATAATCATAGATCAAGGGGTGAAGTGTTGTTGGAGCAGCAGTGATCTGTATGCCTTTGCTCTGCATAACCTGTACGCTCCAAAGGTCTGTTACACTTCCGCCCACCCTTTTGTCTCCTCTCCCTCTTTGAATACCTGTGAAATGGTTTCCCCCTCCCACTCCCTCCTGGACTGCTTGTGGGATGAATGGCCTGGTTGAACAGCTGGAAGATCAGAAGAGCTCCCAGGTAGACAAGGTGTCTGGGACACTAATTAGGCAGCAATCACATACCCAGTGCATGGACACTGGCCGACCAACCAGACGCGGCCAAGTCATCTCTAGTCGCAGGTCATGAGGAGCAGGTCTTTAAAAGGGGAAGGGGCCACGTGCTCAGGAGTGCGCTCACAAGCTTGTACCTCCCGTGAAGGCCCTTCGCCCGGAGCGCCTGGCCAGTGGTTTGCCGCATTGCATTCCATCGTGCCTCCGGAAGACTGACCTCCATCGCCCCGTCCATTGCCGCACTGTGGGACACTTACCTGGAAGGATCCTGACATCTCCAGTGACGTGCCTGTCCTGGGAGCGTGAGTATGCGAGTGTGAGTGTGACCCAAGCCCCCTTCTTTTCAGCTTAGCTATCAGTCTATTAAATGCACTGCTTTCTGCCAGACTCTGGTGGGTCGTTAGTCCTCCCTAAGCTTACTAGCTGGCCCAATTTCAGGTAACAGACTTAACCAGCAAATTCAGCGGCTGGAGGCATGTTTGAGAGCACAGATGGAGAAGGAACTAAACAACCCAGAAAGGGAGGACCTCCAGCTCACCAGTTAGAGAGTGAAACAATACTTTCAGGGGATAGATGCTTTCCCAAAAGGAAAGCAATACAGCCTGTGTGCCTGGGAGATCATTTGCGTGGAAATACCCAGATGTTTTGTTCTGATTGACAAACTCAACTAGAAGGCTTAGTAACTAAGGTACCGTACAAATCTTTTGCTTGGAGTAAAGGAATTAATATTCCGGTCAATTATACAACTGAACAGAGATAGCGGATATTTTATAACACTGCATATACAGGAACTGATCCTTCTTCTACAGGGGCAATGGCCAAATAGAAATTGATTTCCATGGCAGCAGCTTCAGGCTCTTCCCGTCTTTTGCTGGAAATGGAGGTGCAATTACATGGGTTTATTTTTCTGTGTTTCTACTGTTATTGAGGTTTGCGATTCTTCATAATCTCCCACATATCAGGTGCTGTTATGCACTACATCACTGGCAGTCCATGCAACAAAGTACATATATTTGGAATCCTTCGGCACCTCACCAGTACTTTGGTCATCAAATAATGATACTTCTCCTCCACTCCTAAAGTACTCTGACTTCTACATATGTCATGTGTTTCTATTATGATCATGGTTGCTATTCATTAATCCGTCCTCATGAGGACTATTTCTAGTATTCCAAGGTTTGAGAAGCTTCCTAGAGACTTTTAAAAACAATATGAACATACTAAGTGACTTGCGAGCTTCTGTGCGGAAAAGATATTTTCATTTAATTTATTGAGATCAGTTCAATGAAAATTATATTTTTTCCCTTTGTGTTTCAACTATTTCCTATTTCATTTCAACTCTGGATGCTGCAACTACAGAGGTTAAAACAGAAGGAGGCAGTGGAATCCCTCCTCTCTGCTGATTCTTCCCACAGTGACTTCTACCACCCCATAACGCTTGACGGATTATGCAATGTATTCACTCTGTCCTCATCCTATACCACAGCTTGAGAAGTTTCCTAGTGACATTTATAACATATGTGAACTGAGCATAAGATCTGTAAGATGATGAGGTGTAGAAAGATATTTTCATGTAATGTATTGACATGAATACAATGGAAACATTTATTTTTCCCTTTGTGTTTCAACCAAATTTCATTTCATTCCAGCTGAGGTGCAGTGACTACAGCAGGAGGAAGGAGGGGCGGGTTCATCTGTCAACTTCCTCGTGGAAGTGGCTATCGTTCCATCTCCAGACTCAGCAGATTCTATGGTTTCTGCACTGATCAAAAAGATCTCTCTCGAGACACAGAGATCTGCAGCATCTGTCTCAGCTCTGGTCCCATTAGATTCCCTGCCCCTGTCCTTTCAGTGCCAAGTAGTATTTTCGGAACTACTATCCACTGACACAAAACTTGGGAGAGAGGTGGATCCTCACTAGATCTGATGCCACCAGCAGGTTTATTACCTAAATCCAACATTTAAAATGATAGCAATTTTTAGGCATTATTCTTGTTAATTCTGAAAGTTTAATACATTCTGGTGGTTGGTGGCAAGGAGCACACAAGCCTGAATTGGGGGCTCTGGAGGGGTGGCACCAGCTGGTCAGAAAACTGAGGGATAGAATTGCTGACTTGAGTGTACAGAAGCCTAATTCATATGGCTTGATTTGTTTGTGTGCATGTCGGGCGGTGGGGAGGGGGGTGTCTGTCTGTAAGACTTGTGAATTCTAGTTGATATTATGAAGTTGTTGTCGTCATGAAATTTCCACATACATACACAGAAACCCCTTTCTATGTGTATCCATCTTGTTGGACAGGACCTACAGCAGGTACTCACTAGGCTGAGGACAATGGGAAACATTCTTACGCTAAGTAGGGAAGCAGTTTGGCCAAGGTGGCGTTAAGGAGAATGGGGGTTAGGAGTGGAAGGTTACTGAAGGTCGACAAAGAGACAGACGACAAAAACCAAAGGTTCTAAAAGAAATCACTAGGGGAAGACCCACAGGACATTTGGGGAAGAGGATAAACTGGCCAAGGTCAGGTTACCGGAGCTGGGGGGAGAAGGCTCTGTTTGGGTGCCTATAAGTGATACACTGCAACAGAAGGATGTTGGATGACACCAAGTGACCCTGATCCAGGCCCATGGAAGGGCTTGGTGCGTTGAGGAAACTGAGGCAGGGAATTGCGTGTAGGGTTTACAATTTTTCTTCCAATCTGTGTATTTTCTACGTGATTAAGTAAATAGCACTAGTGTATTAGAATCCTGTGCAAAGTGTCTGGGTGTTAGAATCTACAACGGGGTGGCCAACCGGAGCCTGAGAAGGAGCCAGAATTTACCAGTATACATTGCCAAAGAGCCACAGTAATACTCAGCAGCCCCCCACATCAGCTCCCCCGCTCCGCTCCCAGCGCCTCCCACCCAGCGGCAGTCCAGCCGATCAGCACCTCCCCCTCCCCCTCCGCATCTCCTGATCAGCTGTTTTGTGGTGTGCAGGAAGCTGTGGAGGGGACAGAGGAAGAGCGAGGTCACGGTAGGCTCAGGGAATGGCACGGGAAGGGGTGGGGTGGGAGCAGGGCCTGTCGCAGAGCAGTGAGAACCCCCCAGCACATTGGCAAGTTGGTGCCTGTCGCTCCAGCCCCGGAGTCGGTGCCTGTACAAGGAGCCGTATATTAACTTCTGAAGAAGTGGCTGTGGCTCCGGAGCCATAGGTTGGCCGCCCCTGAGCTACACTTACTACATGGTCCCTGGAAGAGGTAAACACCTAGGGGTGTACTTCTGGGAGAGAACATGCTGAAGCACATTCTGAGCTTCAAAGACGTCCCCGTTGACATCTCGGACAGGCCCTAGTTGTCAGCTGGCAGGATTGAACCCTGGACCTTTGAATCTTAGTGTACAAGCCTTGGCTGGAGGAGCTGAAAGCCACATGCCTCTTAAACCAAGGTTGTGGCAGAGTCCTTCATCTCAGATGGTTCAGGTGGCGGCCCTGGCCTTGCGGCCACAGTCAGCACCGGCCCTGGCCTTGTGGCCATGAAAGTCAGTATGTAGAGCTTTCCTCCGGGTGTCTTCTTCAAGGACCCAGAATATCCACAGCTACATGCTGAAATGGAACCTCAATGATGGGGAATGGCTGAAGAGGGGCCGTGCCCTGGTCTTGGGCTTTCCCACCCTCTGCCACACCTCACGATACCAGACATAGGTAGAAACGTCCTTGCCGATTCCCTCCCAGTGGAATGACTTCCCCAAATGGTCTTTGGTCCTGTTCACCCCGGCATGGCCACTAGGGTGATGGTGGGCTAAGCTCAAGAGCTTTTCTCTCTACTTAGTTGGAACTACCAACTGTCTCTGAGGATGGCAGTCCTCCTTGTGCCCACCAGAAAGGGTCTCCTTGTGTAAGAGTCCTCCTTCTGCAACAAACCCGGACCTATTAGAAGAGCTGAGAGGTGGTGGGTTGCTCTGGGCCGCCGTCCAAGCTCCCTTGAGGCTCTCATCCACTTCCTGCTCTGCGTGGAACTGCTCCCTTGATGCTGGAGATATTAGTTCCTGGCTGGGTTGTGGACTTGGGCTGGGTCCCCCGGGAAGCGATGCAGGTGACGGGGGTGTCTCCGTCGACTGTGAACCGCTCTCCGCTGGCGCACTAGGTGGTATTTCAGGCTCCGGTTGAGCCCCTTGCGCCGGTTGAGCGGCTGCTGCGGGTTCAGGCTCCGTGGCGCCCCTTGGTGCTGGCTCCCCGGACTCTGGTGGGGTTGTAAGCACGGGCTCTGGTGCTGACTGCTCCGCCCGTTCCGTCCTTGCGGCCATCGGGGGGCCGGCCCGCCACTGGCCTTGCTAGTCTCTAAGGTGCCACAAGTCCTCCTTTTCTTTTTGCGAATACAGACTGACACGGCTACTACTCTGAAACAAGTGAGTGAGTTTTCCTAACAACTATGGAACACTGTTAATGTCACCCACTTAATGAACGTAGGTGTAGCATGCAGGCCATGCAGCGTTTTTACCACAATAATATTAAAACTCTGTGATAACAACAGATGCACACACATATCAGTTCCACACTGGGCCTGTCTTTCTCTTACCAACAATGGATCTTACACTTCCTTGTTTAGCAAAAAGTTCTGTCAGTAGCTGACTCTGGATCATCATGACTTAAATGTAAAGGATTGTTTACATTTCTTACCTGCCTTCAGTTACCAGTGTTGTTTTTTTAACTGCATGGCAACCTAAACTTATGTGTGTCTGGAAAGAGTGATAAATAAACATTTGTCTTTCTCTCCATGTTCCACCTGAGAGAAAAGCTGAAAGGCTGTGCCACCTGGCCTCAGAATTGATGGGCAATGTCAAATATCACGTCAGCGAACTTGTAGCTTCATTTAAGCCCCCAAGCTGCAGTTAGATTCAAGCAGGCAAACCCTTATTTCCATGCTGAATCCCATTGACATCAAGAGCACATGGGTCCAGCTGCACGGATTCAATTATAGGATTGGGGCCATAGTGATTTAAGGGCAGCTTTTTAAAGGGCAATTAGCCACACAGAATGGAATTCTTTTTTAAAGCCCAAGTGGTTTAGAAGCACACATGCTATCACATTTCAATTGGATTCATGCTCCTAAATCACTTGGGCCCTTGTGAAAATTGGCACCCACCCTCCCAGCTTCTATTGGACATCACTGGGAGATAGTCACTTACCTTCCCTTTGTGCCTGTGAAAATTGCCTCCTTCATGTCAGATAATTTTCTACATAAAGTTGAAAATGCAAGCAGGGTAGAAATCACAAAGTGGTTGGGTTGCAGGGGATGTTGATTTTTCGGAAAATAAAAGCCGGACACACCCGCGTTTCTCTTCTGCAGAGTCATTTTGAATATACCATTTTGTAGAGAACGTTCAAAATCCTAATGATGCTTCTGAACTCCATGGATAGATCAAGCTTTTACTGTCAAACTTTCAGGCCACTCCTGCCCGGTCCCTTCATTTCTGTTACACGTTGCATTGCTTTTCATGAACTACAGGAGAAACTCGGCCTTCACCGTTGGAATTATACCAGGCAAAAGCCACTAGCCACCTACCCGGGCGGCACAGGTTGTTTGAATCTGAATAGTCATCTCAGGCTGCTCTGATCAGGGCACAGGAGGCAGTGTCAACCGGCTAGGAGGGCTAGAAAGAGCAAGTAAACTGGATCATGGCAAGCAACTGATGTCTTGTTATGCAACAGTGTCCCTGGGGCGGGTTTCAGGTCAGAGCTGCTTTTGGAAATTACTTTCACTTCCATCACTGGCTCAGGGAGAAAGACTTCCCAGAGGCTTCAGTTTGCAGGGATGCCTTGTCCAAAGACCTTCCCCCTCAGCGTGTGGATATAATTATGTGGGTTCACAGGTTAGTGTCTGCTTAACTTAAGCCCTTGGAGAAGGAGCAAGGATTGCTCAGAGGTTCTCCGTGCAGGTTTTTCCTATGCACATGCACAATCACTGCTGTGCCCTGCTTCATAAGGCTGGCCCAGACTGCAAAGGTGCTCAAAGATGTTTTGCAAAAAGAAAAGGAGGACTTGTGGCACCTTAGTGACTAACAAATTTATTTGAGCATAAGCTTTCGTGAGCTACAGCTCACTTCATGGGATGCAAGATGTTTTGGTAGTTCTCAAGTAAGGTCACTAGCACCCTCTGGTGGTTTGTAGTGAGGTTTCCTGGGTAGCTTCAAATAGGCTTCTTAGGCATTCCGGAAGGTTCAATTCCCATGATGTGGAGTGACAGAGAAATTATTAGCCCTCTCACTGACAGAGCATCTGATTCAAAATCTGGAAATACATATGGGTCCCACGTTTGAGTTTAGAATATTTATGATTTTCTTGCATGTGTCTGTATATTTTTCACTGGGCTTTTTTACTGCCTGACGAATCCGTGGACGGGGCCAAAATAACACAACTCCTCTCCTCCTGGCATGCTGGATTGGGGAAATACCCTGGGAACACCATGTCTTGCACTGTTTCTAACACTCTCCCTGCATCATAATAAAATCTTTGAAAGAAACATAAACACAGACACCAAGATATTGGCTTTAAACGGAATGTCCCTGTTTGGGGCTTTAATCAGGTACCTACGGCACCAAAATGCACAGTCCTAGAAGCAGCACTATGGTTCTGACGCAAGGGTCCTCAGAAGCTGGGAGGGGTACAGATCATGGATGATATCTTATAAATACAGATTTCAAGGGCAAGCAGTGTCTCGTGTTACCAGTAGACTGCCCAAGGGGTGTCTTTACAGTGGGACAGAACACAGGGGAGGTGACCAACTGACCTGACCCTCCCTGCCCAGTGCTCTCTGCCCTCCATGCCTGGCTGGGCCCCTGGGACGGACCCACCTCTCCTGGCACCTGGCTCTGTATCTTCCCAAAGAAACATGGGCGGGGGCGGGAATGCAGGGTCACATCTCCCCCGCTCCCAATTTCTGCCAGGGTTCACGCCAGAATGTGGCCAGCAGCAGCCTTTTGGCACTGTGCGGGAGGGAAGGGACAGGAACTGCTTCCAGTCACGGGGGGGCGGAAAGGGATGACTTGGCCTGTGTCTCTGCAGAGCTCATCTCTTCTCCCACCACTCCTGTGTGTCTGGAAGCAGCTTGTGTCCTGCCCTCACAGTGTCAAAAGGCAGCTAACAGCTCCAGGCTGCTGCTGGCCACTGACATAACCCAGCTGCCTCCTGTCCCCTGGCTACAACATGGGCAGGAAGGGGTTAAGCCCTAAGGATGCATTGTGCACCCCGGTCCAGGGAACCTGACTTCAGGGGCTTCAGTGAACCCGGCCAGAGAGGTGGCTCAGCAGGGGAGGGTATCGAGGGGACGGAACAACCCTGTGCTGAGCGGGTGAAGAGGGTGCTAAGCCCCTGCTTGGGGGGGCTGTTGTGGAGCCTGTAGGTTTGGGGCGTGGAAAGGCTGGAAATCGCTTCCCTCTGCCCCTGCCACTCCAGAGCATAGCTGAGGGGTGGAGAGGCTTCCCCGTGCCAGCGCTGTGCGGGCCTTTGGCACATGCAGGGCTTGGCTCCTCCTGGCCAGCACCCCGGGCCAGAGGGTCTTGGGCTTTCCCAGGGCACCAGCCCAGCCAGAGGCAGTGGGGGAAGGAAGGAGGCTGCTGGCCAGGCTGTTGGTGAGCTGAGCACTCCGACCAGGGGCTGGTTCTCCAGATAGTGCTGGGAGCGGGATGCGGCCACCACGGGGGATATGGAGGAGCAGCGGGGCTGGAGGGGGGGAAGGGGTAAAGCAGGGAGAGGACAGCAAAAGGAGAAGGACATGAAAGGCCGACGGGTGGGCAGCAGAGGCGATATGTAACTGGCCGCTGCCTGCCGCCTGCCCACACTCACCAACCACCACAGCTCACAGTCAGTGCCAGCCGGAAACGGGACGGGGGGCCCTGCTGACCGAGAGCCGGCACGCAGCGGAGGCGGTGCTGACGGACCAGCAGGGGGAGTGGCCGGCCCCGTGCACTGCATCTTCATCTCACCACCAGCTTTGCACACCAGTTCTCGGCCACTGGACCCCATTACTTACTGCTGGCGGGTGGGTGGCTGGTGAGCAGGGATCAGGCCAGCAATAGATCCGGCAGTAGTGATGTGGGGGGGAGAGACAGAAAGTACGGGACAATTTGCCTATTTTTAAGAAAAAGTCAGGTCACCGGTAGGAGGGCTTAAATACAGGACTGTCCCTTTAAAAACAGAACGTCTGGTCACCCTAGTTATATCCAAGACCTCCCGGTTCCCAGAATTCAGCTGCTCAGATTCCTGCCTCGCTCTGGTGAGTGTTTTTCACCACTTTGCTCTATACTGCAGTTTTTCACCCACCCAGACATTGCAAATGAAATGGAAAACCCAGCACCTCAGACCTTCCAGCCGGCCTCCTTCTGGAATCACTCCCCATCTGGTCGCGCCTTGCACTCAATGGATCAAGACAATGAGAGGTCCCAGTGTTTTAATTCCGGCTCGGCATCATTCTTTATCAAGTCAGCTAATCTTTGCCTGGCTGGAATATGAAATAATTCCCTTCTTTGAAAACCTCTGCATAGCTGAGCAGGCCGTAGAAACTCTCTCACTCCCATTAATACTAAAGGACTGAGGTCATCCACATATGACATTTTAAATTACTTTTGTGTGTGTGTGTAGCCACCTGTTTTCCTGTAAATAAGAATTCTAATCGAACCCACTTTGATTTCAACCTGAAAACACTGCACATGCTAATGGTATCAGTCTCTCTTGTTAATCACACAGCTTTCCAGCTGTATATAATGAAGTATATTATATTTTTCTGACGTATCCTCTTTCAGCATTAATTCCTAGATTCTTAGCTGTTCAAATTTTCATGCATCGTTTTTCTCAACTCAATGAATACAGTTTGTTTTAAAAAACATTTCTCTTCAGTGTCTGAAATGCAAATACAAAACATTGTGCTAGTGCTTGAAAATGAAACCGACTATAAACAGAAAATGTACTGCTCAGTCCAGTTTCATTGTCCCAAGCTGAGTGAAATGCAAAAAATAAAGCAAGCAGCATGACTGACAAAAAACATGTAAGGGTTTTTTTAATGCTTTCTGTTTTAATTAATAGTCTACAATATTATTAACAGAGATAAAGGAAATATTTGGAATATATGATTTTTAAACTGATAGTGTCCCTTTAAAAGTACCTTCCATCTTGATCCTTATACATTTTGTATACTACAGCCCTGATCCTGCAAGCTGATCTATCCAGTTAGACCCTTACGAAGTCCCATTGAATTAATGGGGTTCCACATGAGTTCAGTGGTGATCATATTGCAGGACTGGGGCCCGTAGACCAACATCATTCATACAAACCCTTGTGTTTCTGTGTGAGCTGATTTAGGCCCAAGTGTCCTTCCTCTTCACTCAGGTGAGTAACCCTATTGAAATCGGCAAAATTGCTCTCATGAGTAAGGTCCGCAGGATCGAGTCAGTACCATGCAGTGTTTCAGTATATCAGAATTTACCTGCTCCTGTTTCATTGGCTGACTTATGCAACACGCTGGAAATCAAGACTGATGCTAGAAAAATCTACAAATGGTACTCACTCATTTTTGTTTTTTCTGAACACAATAATTAGACAGAGCAGCTCACTTTGGTTAATTATCTGAGTATGAACTGCCTAGTGATTAATAATTTCTAGTTCCACATGATTAATTATTCCCACTACACTACATCCCATTTAGATCCTATTAAAAATTAAAAGTTTATTTATTTATCTAAATATGGAGAGGAGGCAAATTCACCACTCAACTAAGAGCTAAAGAGATTTTTATTTTCCTTTGAATAATGAGGAGATATCTCCCCCCAGCCTCTGTGATATTGGCCAGGGTATGTCCTGAAGTCATATTTCAGCTGATTGCTCAGTTAATTAAACTGTCACGTTCTGCTAAAAGCACCAAAACCTTTTATGCTTCCAAGTTAGAGCTACAGGGCCCAAGGCTGACTTATTTCCTGTGGAGTATAACTTTTACTCTTCTACAAATTTGCAAAAGAGGAGGGGAAATTTCAATCATAGATATGCAATTCAGGCCAAATACACTCAGGATTTCATTAGTCATTTAGGACCTCCTCTAAAGCCCATCAAAGTCAATGAGAGTCATCCCTTTGGATCTGTCCCTTAGGAAAGAGCTGCTGTTCCCTTTCCTGCTGACACGGGGTGATACCCAAACTTTATCCATCCAAGAGACCACATTAGCAGCCTGGCAGATACCTGAGAGTGATACCTTGTTTATTTCAGCCACCCACATTTTGCATGGAAGGGACCACCTTGATCCAAGTAAATAGCCATAGCTAAGCCTGTTGGACCACCTGGTGGTAAAACTTCCATCATTGCTACCTCCCATGGAGCTGCACCTGTGATGAATTATGGGCCCATTTCATGAGTGTAGTAAAGGTCAGTGAGTCTGTGGCAAGGTCAGCAACAGAACTTGGGTGAAATCCTCACTCCACTGAAGTCAATGTGAGTTTTACCATTGACCTCAGTGGGATGAGATTTCATCCGAAGAATCTTGATTCCCAGCACCGTTCTTTAACCACACAAATAAAATCAAGGACATTCAAAGAGATGAACATGCTCTCTCATAAACTTCCCTTGTTTTTAAATAGGCACAGTGTGGAAGTATTCATGGTATATAACAAAAAAAATAAAATCCTTGCTGTCTGGAGTCCGATAGGCACAATGAGACAGGATTAGGACCAAAGTGCTGGCTTTAAATCTTTATTATGATTATTTTTATGACAGTATTTATTTGTCACATAGTGTCATAAATCTGCATAATTCTTTATAGAAAAATACAAACAGTGGGTGAAGTCCTGACCCCACTGAAGTCAATAAGAGTTTGTCATTGACTTCTGTGGAGCTCAGATTTCACCCCATGTCACTGCTCCCAGAGTGTAGTACAATCCAGAGCCCGATCCTGTAGCTGGATCTGCACAGGCAGACCCTTTGAAACACATGAAGCCCATCGGACGTTAAATAGCACAGGGCTCTGACCGTGTGGAGCACTCTGGAGGATTGTGTTAGTTTTCTCTGTATAATTGCCATGTTTAAAAAGACAAGTACTTGCTCATGGAAGGTACTTTGTTTGCCAGGAGCTGTGATTTTAGGGTTTCTTACTGTGGGCCACGTTTTTCTTCCGGATTTGCTCACTATTTGCATATTTTGGCTACTATTAGCCTCTTGTATTGTGTATTGATAATTAATTTAATATGGTATTTATAAAATGGTCCTCTTGGATCAGCCTCTGAGCACAAAAACATATCAGAGCGCACCACAAAACACGTTAACAATTACAATGTTAAAGGGAAATAATTAGTTGCTAAGGAGTGTAGATCAGGAGCTGCTTCGTACTCTAAAGATGGCTGCATTTCAAAGATGACTGAAGAGATGCTTATGAATCTCTTATGTAATCCACAGATTGGGAGGTTTTAACTAATTAATATTTGTAAAGCAAGTTGGGATTCTTCAATTAAATATTCTATAGCAGGGTAGGTTATTTATTATTAATATTATTTATTATTATTTTATTATATTATTAATATTATTGTTGTTATTCTTATTTATTTTTTACAGAGTTTTCTGATGGGACAAACTTCAGCATCATCATGATACCAGGACAGTTACATTGCAAAGTGATGACGCTGTATTGGCATATCATAATGCAATGACATCACAGAGTATCACAGCTTCCTCCCATGCATCTTTACAACATGATGATGGTTTTACAGTTCTGGATGCTTTTAATGTCCTACAAGCTGGGCTTCCAAAGTGCAGGTTCTCCCTGACTAAATCAGGATGAGCATGGAAAAAACTGGACAGGTGCATTGTACTGTAAAGGGCCTTAAAAGGAAATCAGCGTCAAGAGCTGTATACTGGAAAGCTCATAGCTAACGCTTGTCCTCGCTTGTTTCTAATGATGAGGTGTGCCGTTAAAGGGACTGAGCCTGTGGTTTATTCCTTGCTCTGGGTTATGCATAGCACTGAATTGGTTTTCTGGCACACATCACAATTATGCAGTGTGCTTTTTATATAAAGTCTGATTCAGGAGAATCTTTCGCCTTGTGGGATCTTGAGGAAGCCAGTTCCTTGCTCTGTGCCTCAGTTTCCCCATCTGTAGAATGGCAATAAGAATACCAAGCTATCACAAGGGATTGTATTTGTTAATGTTTGTAAAGAGCCATATACTCTTCTGGGCACTCTTGGAATACAAAGTATCATTATTTTATTATTATTCTACTTCCCATTAATTGTGCTTGTCATCCACAGTATATTCTTTCATTTGAGGATTTTTGAACTAATTATAAAAATCTCAAACAGGATTTTTATAATATCTGAGACTGCATGATGCAATTAAACAAATGTTTGTGTTTTTCTAAGGTTCACCCTTCAAACCTCTACTTAAGGATTTTCCCACGTCCAAAATGGACGTTTGAGCCTGCAAACTTTATTTGTGTTGCAATATTTATATTGCATTGAATACAAATGTTCTACTTCAGGTCATAAGCCAGCTGAAATAGTAGCCACTGTAGTCAGTGACTACTGACCCTCAAGGTTTGTTATGATGTAAGACCTTGGGCCCCAATCCTGCAAACACATAGCTAGTGCTTAACTCTTTGCACTGCAGATAGCCTCATTAGATTAAATGAGACTACTTGTAGAGTGTTAAGCTAAGTACATATGTCTTTGCAGGATGGTGCTTTGCAAGGATGGCGTAGCAATCTTGGTGACAGATATTAGCATCAACTGAATCCAGAAGATACTATTACACTTACATTTGGGGCTTGGCAGAATCTTACCCAGAGGCAGGCTATTCCATAATTATCCATTATGGGGGCTTTACACTTTCCTCTGAAGCAACTGATACAAGCCACTGTCAGAAAGAGTCTGTTGAGCTAGATGGGCAATTGATTTGATCCAGAATGGCGATTTTTATGCTCTCGTGTTGTCTGAATTAGATTCTATACGTCTCAGGGCAGAGAATTTCATTCTGTTTTCTTAACTGTTTGTAAACAACTTGGTACCTATACAGCTCTTTAGAAATAATCATGGCAATGTTGTGTCATAACTCTAATGTCCTTTGTGGTAGAGAAGAAATAAAATTTGCTTGTCTGAATACAAAGAGGGTGCTTTACTGAGACATCTGGAGACAGATGAACACTTACTAACTGACACAGTCTGTGTGGCCTAATGTCACAAGTGAAAGTATCTCTAAGTTCTGGCTATGACTAGTAGGGTGGGAACTTTTGCTGGCTATACAACACCAGTATGTGGGCGTTTTGAGACAAAACGATGAAGCCACATTGTGCTCTGACAACATTTTGACACAGTATGGAAGCACTGTGAGTGCCACAGTGACGCTGCTTCTGTGTGATGGTGTGTGGCAAGAACAAGGATTTGATCCATTGTGATGTCATGTGGCAGTAGAGTTGCCAACCCTTCAGGATTGTCATGGAGTCTCCAGGATATAAAGATTGATCTTTAATTAAAGATTATATCATGTGATGAAACCTCCAGGAATGTGTCCAACCACAACTGGCAACCCTACGTGGCCGTGATGCTGTGTTGACGTGGCACCATGGCCCGTGTCAGTGGTGTTTTGAGAGCAGGTGATGCTGTTATAATACAGCGTGATGACATCACATCTCAGCGTGATGACACTGTGACCCAATGGGACATTACATCGTGGCGCCCTCACGCAGCAAGATGCTGTTACATCAAAGCCGGATGACATCACACCACAGCCAGGCAAATGCCACATCATAAAGGCGGAGTGAGCCCCACAGGAGAAACTGACATTTTCCTTCCCCGCCCCCAAGCTTTAACATGGGGACTAAGCCCCACTTTCCCCTGTCTGGGGCTTCTTGCCCTTATCCAAAATGGCTGCCTGCTCTAGCCTCGGGCATTTTGCCATTATCCAAGATGGCTACCGGCTCTGGGTCCCTTTGCCCTTACCTCAGCAGTCTTCCCGTACTTAGCATGGCGGCCTGACGCCGAGGCCGCCATCTTGGGGGAAGGCAAGAAGCCGCGAGTCTCGCCGCACCGCTGTTTCCCGTCATGCTTCACGAGCTCCGCTCGCCTCTCCTCCGTTCGCCCCGGAAGAGGGAGCTCGGCGGTGGCAGTTGTTGACAATATGGCGGCTGCTGGCTGCTCCGTGGGAGGAAGAGGCGGAGGGAGAGGAGCCGGCAGGAGGAGGAAGGAGTCTCATTCATAGGGAGCCCGCCCTGCTGCTCTCCCCGCCCCGCCCCGGCACCATGTCCTTCTTCAGGCGGAAAGGTGAGGGGGCCGCCGGGCCATGGGGCTGCGGGCAAGGCGGGGCCGCGGGGAGTGTGGGGGCCGCAGGCCCGAGGAGGGAGAACATGGAAGGGGGAGGCCGGGGGGAGGGAACGTAACATGGGGGTAGGAGGGCTGGGGAGGGGAAGGGACTGGCATGGCGGTGGGGAGGGAACATGAGGGGGAGGGCAGGAGGCCTGAGGAGGGGAAATGGGGGGCAGGAGGCCTGAGGGGGCGGGAACATGGGGGGCAGGAGGCCTGGGGATGTGGGCGGCTGTAGGTGACAGGGAGGGAACTGCTCTTTCTTGGGGGCACGTAGAGAGGCTGAGGTCTGGGACCCAGGCCTTTTTGCCCTGTGGGGTGGTGAGGAGCAGGCAGGACCTTGGACAAGGGATTGTAGGTCCTCCCCCCCCCCCCCCCCCCCCCCCCCAGTAGAGCCAAGCCTGCCAGGGGTCTGCATATTCTTTTCCCTCGGGACACCCTTTTTCTCTCCCCTTCTCTGCTGTCAATAAGTGCTTCCCCTTCCATGTTTCCAGGGGTGTCCAAGTTATGATGATGTCTTTGATGAAGACTTCAAAACTATTAAGCATTTTATTGAAGCATGCAGTGCAAGCAATCCTCAAACAAGGGAGTTTAAAAAATAATCGGAAATGACTGAATCTTGCTCCAAATGAGTGGGACCTGTCAGATCTGCTTTCAGTAAATAATCCTGACCCCTTTCCACCCCACCGAAATAAATTTAAAAAAAAAAAAAAGGCATGGTTTGGGGTGTTATGATGGGTTTAAACTCCTTTGTTTTATCCTGGCTGCTGCATCTCAGAGTGAGATGTCTGCTGCAGTTTCTCCTTGCCTTGTAACAAGGATCTTGATGTGACCTCAGGAAATCTAAGCATATTTTGAAATAGATCCTGGTTTTAAACCTTGGTGATGCAGCTAGCAGCTTCATTCACTGGGGTGATTCTCAGATTAATTGTAACTAGCAAGGTCAGAGTTTGCATTTTCTTAAGGAAAGCCTGGTTTAACAGCTGTAAAACAGATAACTATTACATGTTGCATACTTGTTTCCTCATTAGGTAGACGAATACAAATAAAATTTTGCATTAACCCACTCCATCTTGTTAAATTTTACCAAATTAAAATAACACTTGCATGGTATAGTAAAACACAGCGTATTAGCTACTTGTATTGTGATAGTATCCTACAGCCCCAAGCACAATGAGCGCCCATTGTGATAAATGCTGGACAAAAGCACAGATGCTACAGTCCTTGCTCCAAAGAGCTTATTACTTATTATACAGAAATTATGTAACATAACTCAAGATATTAATATTTTAAGAATCCTATCTTCCTAATTCCTCTTTTTGTGCAATGAGTACGGGTAATCATTGAGTTAATGGTTTAGATCAGGGGTTCTCAAACTTCATTGCACTGTAACCCCCTTCTGACAACAAAAATTACTACACGACCCCAGGAGGGGGAACCCAAGCCTGAGCCCCACCACCCTGGGTGGAAGGGCCAAAGCCCAAGCCCCACCACCCCGGGTGTGGGGGCCAAGGTGGAAGGCCAAGGGCTTTAGTCCAAGATTGGTGGGGTGTAACCTCAACCATTGCTGCCCGGCGCTGAAGCCCTTGGGCTTCAGCCCCAGGCCCCAGCAAGTCTAAACCAGCCCTGGCGACCCCATTAAAACAGGGTCCCGACCCACTTTGTGGTCCCAACCCACAGTTTGAAAACTGCTGGTTTAGATTTTGTTTCTGAATTGGTCTAAAAGCAGTCAGTTGAAACGTAGAGGGTGGTTTTTTGCTTTACATATGGGTGCTAAATTCCTCAGTTCATAATCTGTCTCTAGAGAAGTTACATCACCCAAGAAATGTAACTAAGCCTTTCTGTGCTAAGAAAAATGAGACAAAGAAACTAACCATTATTTTCATTACTTGAAATAAATGACATGCATTCTGGGTTTTACCATTTGAGCTATGCTAAATATTTTAATTCACAAAAGATGAATCCCTTTAAGACAAAGAGTAGAACCTTACTTTTACCTGGAGTAAGTCTGTTTTACTTTCAGTTCAAAATGTACAATCAGAGGTGCTTACATTTTGATTAGGGAAAAATATTTTCAGCATGCTATTAGTGTTTGGGGACAAAAGGCTGATCCTGAAAGCTGCCAAGAACTCTTAACTCCTATGGGAGCTCAGTAGGTACTTCCTAGAATTCCTGGTGTTTAACAGCTTTCTATAACAGGCTATTTTTCAATGTGCAGAGTCTTCCATGTTTAACTATTCTTTCAATTATGGTTGATTAGTCAGTAAATGTGTCCAGTACATGACACAGAAAATGAGGGTATGAGGATAATAATTGAAAATGGCTAATAGATAGAAGGTAACAATATAACTTAAAATATAAGATTGTAAAGCCAAATATGTTTGACATTTTTCAAGTTGATTTTGTATAGAATTACTACTTCCTTGTTCTTTGAAAATAAAATAATCCTGTTGGTATTAGTGGTCTGAATCATTAGGAAATTAATGTTGTATAACACCTCTAATTTTGACAGACTCGATTTTTTTTTAAAATGGAAATCACTTCCACATTTGAAGGGTAATGTAGGTGTTTTACTGTGTGTTCGGCAGTCTGTGTAAAAATCAATCTTGTCAACCTGTGATAATACTGTAGTTCAAGTAGTAAAACTATCATTCCTTCAAGAGCTTCTACAACAATTGGGTGGCTGATATGAGTCTCTTGTAAAGTGTCTTGTTACGGAGAAATGGATCCAAACTGCATTTTTTGTTCTGGGAGAGTGAGAAGATTTTATAAGTGTAGATAGCAGTGTTCATTGGCCAGGCTCATATTTTTCACCTACGACTGGAAGTACTTTACATGTTGTTATAAGATTTCAAGGCCAAAGTAGCAGCACTAATTCCCTTATGTGTGTGGATTAGTGCAGTAGTCCTGGAAAAACAGTTTTAACCCCCCACTTTTCATGGGAGAAGTTCCAGAGATGCCATGAAGTCTACTACAGACTTTTTATGACAACAGCATTATTACATGGAAGGTGCTCAGATGCCATAGTGATGGGCAGCAGCACGAAATCCTAATATAGATCCAGCTACGAACTAATGGTCAATACAAAATGTTCTTCAACTCTGTACACTGAAGTATTATTGTATGCAATTATTTTTATGTAGGCTCTTGTATGAAATAACCTTCCCCAGAGTAGACAGTAAAGGTAATTGTGGAACAGGTACTCTGTCTTGATAAGCTGGTATGGAAACAAAGTGAAATCCAGCAAAGACAAATGCAGAGAGATTCTTATAGGAAGGAATAGTCAAATGTAAAATAGAGGGATACTGGTTTTGATAGTACTATGACTCAAGGGATCTGAGATTATTGGTTGTAGCAGAAGTGGCTGAAACTAAATGTGATAGTGCAACATTATTGCAAACAAAACCCAGTTCTTCTAGGTTGCATTAATAGAAATATATAAATAAGGCTGTGAGTTTGTCACGGAAGTCACAGATTGCGTGACTTTCTGGGACCTCCGTGACTTCAGCAGCTGGTGTGGCTGGCTCGGGGCTCGGGCCCCTGCCCTCCCTCCCCCCGCAGCAACAGGAGTTTTGGTGTGGGAGGGGGCTCAGGGATGGGGTTCGGGCATGGGAGGGGATGAGGGCTCTGGGTGGTGCTTACCTTGGGAGACTCCCCCAGAAGTGGTGACATGTCCCTCCCTCGGCTCCTAGCTCTGCGTACTGCTTCTGCCCGCAGGTACTGCCCCCAGAGCTCCCGTTGGCTGTGGTTCCTGGCCAATGGGAGCTGTGGAGCCGGCCCTTGGGGTGGGGGCAGCGCGCGGAGCTAGGAGCTGAGGAAGGGACTTGTTGTCACTTCCAGGGAGCTGCAAGGAACCAGTTAAGGAGCCTGCCAACCCCCCCTCGCACCAGCAGGGGTCTCCCCCCAGCACAGCCCCGATCACCCACAGCTTCCCCTTGGCCCTGCCCCAAGCACCCACAGCACCCCCGGACTACCTCCCAAGATTTAGTCACGGGTATATAGTACAGGTCATGGGCCGTGAATTTTTGTTTACTGCCCATGACCTGTCCATGTCTTTTACTAAAAAAATACCTGTGACTAAAAATGTAGCCTTACATATAACACAAGGAAGGTTGTTGGTCTGCTCCCATGAGAACTGGTTGGGCCTGAAAGAGCTGCTTTCGGTTTTGGATACTGCCTTTTAGGGAAGGTGTAAATTGGAGTTGTTGGAGAAAAGCAACAAATAAAAGGTTTTGAATGCTCCCAACATCCTCATTTAAAAACAAAAGTACGCTGTCCAAAATCAGTATAGTTGGAGCAAATTGCTATAGTATTTTTGTAAGGGACTAAATTGGGAAAGATGAAGAGAACTGGGTGTATTTGGTGAAAACTGAGGATGGAGATAACTGTCTATAAATATCTAGAGATCTTATAAATAGGGCAATAATAAACTACATCTTTAGTTGATGAAGATGGGCCATAAGGCAAGGGGCTAGGGAAATTTAGGGTTGAATAGTAGAAGGAAAAAAAGTAACTATAAGATTTGTTAGGCCTCTGAACCAGCAGCCAAAGGAGCTTATAGAAGGTTAGGAAATTCTCATTAGTGAGAATATTCAAGGCCAAATTACAGACCCATCTATTAGGGATATCTTAGAAATAATATAAACAGTCCTGCCATGGTGTAAGAAGAATGGTTAACTGATGCATATATAAAATGATACAAGACAGCTTACATTTGCTCATCCTTCTCACTAAATATATTAAAATTCTTAGACCTTGTATGGCAGGCTGCACCTCAGCCTGACTCTTAGTCCTCTGAAAATGAAGGCTGCCCGTGGAAATTCTCTCAGACCTATTACCCCTAATGTACATGGCGATTGTTGTTGTTCAGAATTGGCTTCACGTACATGATGTGATACCACCTAGATTGGCTGCAGCAGGGTGAAAGCAAAATTCTTGTAGTGATATTTTACTCCTTGAAACGTAGCCTATATGCATGTACTGTCATTCCTATATCTATAACTATTGCTTTGTAAATTTGTTCTGCTTGTTGCTGACAGTGATCCTAGAATACTGAAGGATCCCATGTCACCACTTAAGTAGAAGGTGACAATTTGAACTATATCATATTACAGGTAGTAAAGTAATAACTAGTTAAAGAGTAACAACTTACCTTTATAGAGAAGTTGGCATGGAAGAACAATTAACAGCCTTTAGCTAAAGCAATTAGACAATGGAAGACAAGGGAAACTGAGTAATCGCTGTCACTAGAGGTAGCTGAGACTGGACTTCATGGATCAAGTACTGACAGTGTTATAGGGAGAATGAGAATGATGCTATTCTGATGCAGTGTAACAAATTACATATGTTAAATATTACTGAGCTAGAGGGGATATGTGCTGATTTTCCCAGACAATTTTCATCTGGACAGTAATGTTCAATAATCTATGTAAAACCTAGTCATCTTAAATATTTAATGTCTACAGTCATGTATAAATTGAGGGTCTACATAAAAAAAAGTGGAAAACAAGAATCCCAAGTTGCTTAATCAAGGTTTGAATTACTCTATTCCAAAATGAAAGTGCTAACCTCTAGTATAAATGTAAAATGCTGAGTTGCCAATTCATGGATCTGCATCATTTATACTTCCCATTCTAATGGCTGTCAGACTGAATGCTGCATTGACTATTGTGCAGAACAATTATGTAACTGGAGATTGAAATGCTTCTCTAAAATATTTAAATCTGGGGTAAGAGCTCTTTAAAAATGTGCTCACATTTTGTAATGTAAAGACTTGATTCTAGTAGTTACAATTTGTATAGATTGTACTTGGAAGATTTTCAGGGCCAGTGGTCCATGAATGAGCTATTTGTAAGTAATCTTTTCAGCCTATAGAGGCCAAAGAAGATTTCACTGGTAGCTTACATGCTTAAATATTTATTTAGATGGAACTGGAAGTTACAAGCATGTTTTCAATATCACTTTCATTTTTAACTCTCTTGTAAATATTTTGGTTACTTCATAATTTTTTGCCAAATTGATCTTTAGGGGTCTTTTTGTAATTGACAAAAATAATTTTTTTATAGCCATAAGATGTAGATTTTTTCGACTAAGATATCTCCCTACAGTAGTTATTTTGTAGGCACTTTGCAAACACAGAGAGACAGGTCCTGCCCCAAACAGCATACAACCTAAAATGTTTACCATAAATACCAAAGCATGTTTTAAATTACTTGGTAGAATGCTAATATATACTAGAAATTGAACCACCTAGATTTAAACCAATCTTTTTTTCTAGCTAACCCCACCAATTACATAGGAACCATCTATACAAAGTTCACAGCTTGATAGAAAGCAGCTGTCAAAGCTGTCATCCACCACAATCAAAGCATATATATCTTAACTGTGCTAATAAGTCACGTATGTAATAAGGCTGCAGGTGATGGATGTGCAAATATCCAAATGTTAGATAGTATTATCTAAATAATCTGTGAGTTATGTCAGGGCATGGGGAGGAGGAGACATGATTGACCTTCACATCAGGTGCTCTGTGAGGTCTCTGAATTCTCACAAATTTGCCATGCACTTCAGTTAACAGTAATGTGTTTTTAGAAACTGAATACTCTTTTGGGCAGTAGTAAAAACTGCAGGAAGTAAATATGTGAAGAAATGACTTGAATAGATGAGAAAACTGACCTTTAGCATTCAAGTTCCTTTTCTTCATCTAGGGTTTGTGTTCTGCAGATAGTGATCCCCCTTTCTAGGACAATGCCCTTGTCCCACGTATGGATGCAGGGGCCAAATTAAAATTGGTGATGGTATCTTAAGTGAAGATGCACTAAGTTTCTAGTATTTGTTTTTTTTAAAAAATCACCATATTGGGGAGGGGGGTAAATTATTCATTCCATCTAGATAAGCTCAAGTCACCGGTTTCTGTTTGTTTGTTTCTTGGTTAAGCTTAAAAATTAAAAGGCAGTGGTGAGCTCTGTCTATACATCAGTGGCAGGATATGCCCCCCTAAGTGGATGCTTAAATATAATCATCAGAGCTCTAACATATTTTAGCAAATGCACAGGGTCCTTACAGTAGTGTAAAATGCAGGTTTTTCTGCCTTTGGCAATGAGAGGCTTTCATTTCAGTCATGAGTGGTTCCATCTCTGCTGGTAGATTGACCTCTTTTTGCTTTGCTAAAGAGATCAAAAAAGCCTTAGTCACCAAATAATTCTGTTATTAAGATTGCTGTTCAGAAATCTAGTAACAATCATATTCCTGATATTGTTCCTCTGTGGAATGTTTCTTGTTCCTCAGCAGTGAGAAGGGAGACTGAGGTTTGCCATTCTTAATTGATGGGGTCCCTTGCTGAATAGGGCCTCTAGGACTGAAGAATGGAATTCTTAGGTGCACCTGTTTTACACTGTTACCACCACAACTAACATTGAGATTATTTTTGTGTAAGAGCTTGTGAATTTTCCTACTGTGCAACATGTGCAGCATGCAGCGTTTGTGAATGGGGTGCATGCACAAAGCATAAGTGATTAGTACTTGTGTTTTTTGCAGTGGCGCAAAGTGCTTGATCTTGTGAATGCTGGAAGTTGCTACTGCCATGCCAAAGCTCAGTAGCACCTTCTGTCTAGTAAATTGGTCAGAGGCTGTTTTGAAGACAGGTCTAAAATCTTCTGTGCAGTGAATGCATTTAGCCTACGGTTCCAAAACGGTGGTCTACAAAGTGCTTGTAGTAGGGTGACCAAACAGCAAGTGTAAAAAATCGGGACAGGGGATGGGGGGTAATAGGTGCCTATATAAGAAAAAGCCCCCAAAATTGGGATTGTCCCTATAAAATTGGGACAGCTGGTCACCCTAGCTTGTGGCTCCTGGAAAGCTGGTTTGTCACATGATGCTGGCTTCTTCTCATTTCCGGCTGCTCTAAAGTTTCTCTCTCACCAGCAGAAGTTGATCCAATAAAAGTCTCACCCACCTTGTCCCCGTGTAGATATGCAATGAACATTTTATAGTTCCTGATTTAGAAATGTTAAAAGAAGGAATCTTAAAATGCATACTGTGTGTTAACGGGCTATAATGACAATTCCAAGATACTAAGTAAGGAATGCATTCTCTTGTGAGTTTTGTTTGCCATATCTGTTGGGCCATAATATTTGGAAGTTTTTAAACCTGGTGAGTAAACTTTTAATTCTAAAGATTTCAGGCACTTTCCCAACTTCTGGTGGGTTTTTTTTTAAAGTTAAAGCAGGATGTGTGAAAGTATCTTTGTAAGTTTTGTTTGCTTAGTCTTGTACAGACTTGTGTTGAACCTCTCCCTTCAGAATTGTTTTCTTTTCCAGTCTATTTGTAATTCTTTCTAGTTCAGATTAATTTAAAGTGTCTTAACATACTATACCAGTTTCCTTTGTTTAAATCACTTATCAATGTTCCTAATATTTCAAGTAGATACCTTGGTTGATCAGATACTACCAGAGTTACGAATGGGTAAGTGGTCAGAGAGGGATAATTCTCAAGCCCCTAATTAGAGAAGATCTTTAAAAAGACTTTTATCCAGTATACCCACGTCTCACTACTTGAAGGGAGCATCTTTTTGCTTTTACTGACTTTTAGCTGGTCACCCACTTAAAGATCTTTAAAGCTGCCAGTTGAAAGAACACATGTAACGCAGAAATGCATCTTGGAGCAAATAAGCTGTGGATACATTGCCCTTTTTTTCCCTGTGTTCTGTGGTGCAAGCCATTGCTCAAGCACAGTGCACTTTGTTAATATGTAAGACTTTTGGCTTGCTAAATTACCTTTTTATCTCTGGTCCCTTGTAAGATTCTATATTTGCAAATGTTCAGCAAGATACATAACGTAACACAGCAAGAAAAGTGCAGATATACTTGTGAAATTGTGAGCTATTTAGTCTATTCACTAATGATCTTAGACATTTAAAAATATATATATATTTAACTTCTCTGTTGTCTAATGTTCAGTATCGAGGCTTCTGTTATTGTTTATGTCCCAGTTGTATGAATCTAAAGATAAATCATCCATAAATAAGCTCTTTTGCTCTCCAGGATATGTAATGATTGAGTTTTTGAGAGTCATGTACATACTGCTTTTTGTCATTGAAAGTTACATCTTCTAACTTTATATTTTTTGAGGTTTGGGAGTGCAGGAGTTGAAATAATTCTCAAAACCTTGAAGTTTTAGACAAGTGGGTCCCACTCTCACACTCATTTAAGTATATACAGTTTAGGGACTAGATCTGATAAAAGTCCTTTAGGGTCATTAGAAGTTCTGGGTCCTAATGCAGTATTGGCCAAACTTGAAAATCAGTAATGAATTAAAACTTGAGTCATGATCTAATGTAGTCACTAGTGTAAGTGTAGATTGACCAAAGCAATCTGCACCTATTCATTGCTGAAGCAAACGAAAATCCATATTTAAAAATTTTATTAAAGCTAATGTTAAATTATATAATATACAGGTTAAGAAAAGTGTGTCTGCACATCTAGGTATAGTGCTTACATTATCCACAAGTACAAAGTTTGTTTTTAAAGTAATAAAATACATATGCATAATCAGTAATAACCCAAATTAAAGTGAATTCGAATATTCAGGTACATCACTCATGAAAAGTTATACAGAGAGTTGGTTGTAGAAAGAAAATACAGGAATGAGTGTAGATTGTCCCTCAGTAATTGAGCATATTACATGCTTTCTTAGCCAATGGAAATGTTTGCTGGTTTTAGTTTTGCTGGTAGTTTTTAGTTTTGCTGTGAATGGATTGGTAAATCGGTAGACATGTATGTGTGTTACTTTGACAAAGAATCAAGCTGCAGCCAAAAACGCCTATCATAATGCTACATAGAACAATTTATTTGGTTGTATTGGTATTATCCTAAAATAGTAACCTATTTTCCCCCACACTTCTGTACTATGAGATTAGGCTTTCCTTTTACACGTGCCAGTGTACTTTTTTGATTATCACTGATAAATTTATTATTTTTTTCAGTCATCTTCTTTATGTTGTTGTTCAGTCTTTATGCTTTGTTGTATACTGCTCCTTACATTCTCTTCTTTCAGATTCTTCCTAAAAACTTCCACATTTTTCCTTTAATGCTGTTGTGCTTCAAATTCAGTCCCCATTGTATTATTTATATTTGAACAATATTGGTTGTGTTGGAATTGTAAATTTCTATAGCATCTACTGTTGTGTAAAGTCAGGGGCAAGGACAAGCTCCATTTATGTCTATACAGCACTGGGCACACTACTGGTATTCAGATAATACTGTGGGGATACAATTTTCCCAAAATTGTGTGTGGTTCACTGAGAACATCTGCCAATATTTTGTTTTAAAATGCAACTAGTTCCACCTTCAATTTTGTTTTGAAAACAGTTTCTATTTTGAATGTATTTTAAATAAGAAATCAGATAACCAATCTTGTAGGTTGCCTAAATTGGTTTAAATTACATAATACATGAGCTTCATGGGATGTTTGTATTAATACATGTGTTTTAATTTTTGTGAAATGTAATCCTTAAGAATGAACTACCAGGTTGTGTATAAAAAGCTTAACATCCCCATCCAGCTACTGGATGTATGTGTAGACTGGAAAATAGCAAATATATTTTAAAACAAAAAAATGCTTATTTGCTACTTTCATTACCCATCAAGTCCTGAGTCTGAGATTTTTATATTCTCCTTCAACAAACAGTCCATGCCATCACAAACCTGAAATAGCTTTTTACTCCTTCCTTTATATTTTACAGTGAAAGGCAAAGAACAAGAGAAGACCACAGATGTAAAAGCAATTAAAAGTAAGCTCAAGATTTACTGAACTCTATGGAAAGACAATAAGATCCACAACACTGCCATATTTTTGTAACCAGCTGTTCATTTCCTTATCATTGAAGAGGAGTACACCTTGTACTAAAAAAAAGTAAATAGTTTATCTGTCTCCAGGTGCCCTATAGTAAATTGAAAACTGATTTTTCCTGATAACTGTCATCTTACCAGATCCGGAAGCATGGAAAGTTATTCATTCTTTCTTGGGTTTTATTTCAAAATTATCATAAAATATATATCTGATCACCTTGCAAATAGTGATTATTCCTTATCTGCAGTAGATTGCTTTCTGAGGTTTTTGGGAGCTTTTTCTGGTATGTAATTTATTTTGCAATTTTGATAATGTGACTTTGCATTGCCTAACTTACAGAACAGGAAGCCAGGTTCTGATTTTGCTTTTACTAATGTAAATATGGAGTAACTCAATTTAAGTCTGGAGTGGCTTCAGACTTACACCAGTGGAGTGGAGATCCAAATCTTGTTCAGAAGGAGCAGCTACCCTAATACTACAGTATATAGTATAGAAATTTTGTTGTTGTTACATGACTTAATGTTGAAAATTTTCCTTGATTTGTTGGTAACTCTCTGTATAGCATGTTAAGCCAAGGGAAAACAACACATCTAATTTGTAGTTTTCAATTTTATACATGTTCACTTTTTAGTTCAGCTTCCCTTTAGTATTGCTGCAATAATTAAGCTGTTTTTATGTGCCTCAAATATAACTTTATTTCAGTACTTTATAAAGTGTTGTCTGGGCTTTAAGAAAAGTGTACAAGCATCTTTGAGCACATTGATTTATCTTTGAAGCAGTACAAGAAGCAAAGTCATCCTAACCAAGTTAACAGGATGCCCTGCGATTATTAGTCATGACTACTTATTAGTTCAAGCAGATTGCTAAGGAAAGGCTATGACATGGCCACTGTGTAAAGTAATATAAAACTTCAAATACAATTTAGTTTATTACAGAACAAGAACTGCAGATGTTGAGCAAAATGGGAGCAGCTTCCTTGTTTGGCAGAGCACTTTTCAGTGATCTGCATCGTATGAGGTTAGAGATTTAACACTATCTAGAAGTTTTAGAATAGGTATTTCATCCTTAGAGTTTATTAAACTTAAATTCTGCTTATAGTAAAGCTAGGAGCCTTAAAACTAAATCAGAAAGGTTAAACCTTTATCAGATGGGTCTCTTTTTTTTTTCTACACAGTGTCCTCCAGCAAGTAATCTTCAATTGCTGTGGTCAGCCAAGCAACTAGCTGCTTCCCACAGGCTTGGAAGAACATGTGTTTTCCCATTCCTGTCTGCGATACATACTAAAGGCTTCTTGGAGAATAGCAAGCAGAATTTCAGTACCAAATATTTCAATTCAAGGAAAACCTCCACATATCTTACAAATTATTTCCAGTGACTACTTGCCAGAATCAGGCCTGTGTTCATGTTTATTCAGTCATGTACATTCAACAAGTGGAGAGGGAGACTATATTTACCCAGAGTTGTAGAATTGATTGTATTCTCTAAATAGCTAATTTAGCAAAACAAAACCATACAGCCATAGATTAAAAGTACAGAAAACAGACCACAAATCCTCAACAGGTAATTGATAATTACGTGAACAAGATCAAATCTAACCTACAGTGTCACATCTAATGAACAGCAAAGGGCCATAAAAACAAAGCAGGATGTCATATTTAGGTTAGGAGATCAGCTCACCATACCATTAATTCTAAGGTGCCTGTTGCCTGGGCATTTAAGTGTGTTAATTCCCAGCCTGTATGTGTCATTAGATATTGCAAATATGAAAGAGGTGTGAAGAATTAAAGCCATTGAAACAAGTTTCCTTGACACATCAGTAAAATCCATTGTTATGTAATAGTGTAATAAGGCTGGGTGGGGATGGATCTCTTTGCCTGGCATCCTAGTCAAACTTAATATCCCAGAAGTCTCTAAAATGAATATTGGCATAATGTTGCCTCCTGTTTTCTCTGCTTTCACTTAGGAAATAGAGAAGATTCTTATTGTTATGACAGAAATGTTTTCTTCTGAGGAAACTAGCCTCTGTCTCATTTCTCTTCAAATTCAAGCAGCCAGTATGATTCTTATCCTAATGCTGCTGCAACAGATTTATGTATTAGCACTTAGTCTCAGCTTCAATGAGCTTTTCATTATTTTCTCTGCTCATCAGTGCTTACTCTACTAGCCTTGTTTTCTCTAATGGCAAGCAAAGATAAAATAATTTTGGAAAGATTAAATGTACCTATTAAAGTTCACAGGTGGTTTCATAGCATTGGATAATTTTCTCTGACCACATTAAAAGGTTTCTAAAAGAGAAGTGGAAATTGACCTATTTGTCCAGAATGAAGCTGCTGATGTTGTTCTGTAGTTTATTGAAAAAGTGTAAGACTGCTATGATAGTTCTCATACATGAGGCAGGTAAACTCTTGGGGTTAACGTTCTTTGTGTAAACTTAAACATAGAGTCCTTGTTATCTGCTGAACAAATGTGATAAAGGAGAATGGGCAACACTACAAATGGGCTAAAGTGATATCATCATTGACATGGAGAACCCACTTATTTCTAGTACCCCTGCTCTGGTCAGATTATTAAGCAGAGACTGACATACATCGCTACAAATAGTGTTTTTGTAATAAGGATGCAGTTGAGCTAACACTGTAACTCATCTCATGGTACTTAGCATGGCATACTGTGTAGAAAAGGTTGCAAGTTTTTTCTTTTAATCATTGTTGTCTTGATTCCAGCTTCAATACCAGTACATTCCCCTCAAAGAAGCACTAGAAATCATGCCTTGCTGGAGGCTGCAGGACCAAGCCATGTGGCAATTAATGCCATCTCCGCCAACATGGACTCTTTTTCTAGCAGTCGGACAGCTGCTCTTAAGAAGCAACCAAGTCACATGGAGGCTGCACATTTTGGAGACCTAGGTAAGACCCTGCTGTTCTCTAATATAGGTGAGCCATATCTTTTCATATCCTGTGAATATTATATGTGCTGACCACTACGACAAGGTAGCATTGAGGCAAGTAGCTTAGTAAGGTTAAAAAAATTAGACACAAGAATAGTATCTTAGTTATACTGCAAAGAGCAAAATAACATGGGCTATCCATTCAGTATAAAGCATACTTGTTACCAGTTGGGATCAAAACGAAATGTGCCCTGCCCTATAGTTATTTACAGTAAAGTATACTATGAAAGTGTTGCACCTTCCTATAAAACACTGTTGATGGCACTGTCAAAGAGGATAGCACACTAGATAGGCTATGGGTCTGTTCCACTGTGGGCCCCTTCTGTGTTCCTTCATTGCAGGTTCCTCCATGGGTATGTGTCAATTTATGTGTAGGCTTAGTACATCTGTAAATATTAGATTCCTGATCACTCACTTTATTTTGTTTTCTGTTTAGAGCTCTTTTCATCACCAATGGGCTCTCTATAAATGGATTTTTGGGTTGGCTATGGTGAATGCAGATTATACTTTAAAAAAAAAAAGTTCACGAGGAGTCTTTTTGCTTCATACTGTACGTTGTGGCCATTTGTGCTGCAGGCAGTACCTTTGTACTAGGCCTCTAAGGCTACTTTGACAGTGTCAGTTTGTTTTTTATTAAGGCACTGGAAAACTTCATTGGACTAACCCCAGAGTAGCCACAAGCTTAGATACATAGGTTCTTAAATTATACTCATTGTGGTATCTTACATAGAGGCTTGAATTTGCCATTCTCTAGGGCCATAGATCCTCAATGTTGGTAGTCACAGCCTGTAACTGTAAGGGACAGAATCAAAACTGATTGGAAGGCTGATGAGGGACTAGCCCCCAGCTTCTTTAGACCCCCTCATTTTTGTTGTGCCTCATGTAGCTGCTGGCAGGGTGGAATCCAACACCTACTGCAAGAGAGAATTTAAAAAAAGAAACACTAAAAAAACCCAGGTGGTGTGTCTCCTGCCTAGAATTACGACAGAAGCCCCCACCAACTGATTAGGTAACAGGCTACAAGGATGCTAGAGAGAAGTCCGAACAGGAGACCAAGGCTGTGTTCCTCCTGCTCTGTATCCCTGCCAAAGAATGCAGAAGGAAAGGTGTGTGCCTTGTGCATTCCAGCTGCCTCATCCTCTGGGTCAGAAATGACAACCAGGTTTGCTAAAGGGTACAAGGCATCCATTATAAAAGTCTATTTTGTTTATTTTAATCTCAACAAGCCCAAGCTAAGTAATGTAAATCTTGCAGAGTTCTTATAGTTGATCCTTCTGAACCACACAAGCTGTTTATACAGAGCAGGCAAAATGCCATTTAGAGTGACCCAACAAATCAATAGACTATTTACCAATATTTTGCAGGCTAGACATTTTTGAATGTGAAATAGTAAACACTACTAGAAAATGAGGTTTTTATGTTTAACTTCCTCATTGTACGTCGGAATGCTCAATAAACATGCAGTTCAAAAGCCCTTTTGGCACTGCTTGCTGTACCATCCACTGACTGTTACAGATTGATTTCACTCACGGATGATGGCGCAGCTTGTGAGCAGAGGAAGGCTTGAGTGTTCAATGTTGCTAAAGTGTTATCAGTGCATTCTTATGGCTTATCTTCAAAGTTTTTTAAAATGCATTCAGAGTTTGAGGAAAGTTAAGATAGCAGTTATAATGACGGTCATGGATTTAGTATGTGAAAGTACAGAGCATAGGTAGCAGAAAGTGGAGTAAGCAAAATCTGTGTGAGTAGGGTGGTTTTCACGCACTCCCACCTCACATGATCTAGGCATGCATTAGGAAATGCCTGTAAGGATTAGTTGCGTAAGGCCTCTTTGTGCCTAAGTATTTGATACATTGGTTGAATAATCAAAATTTTCTGTCTATTTGTCAGTAGGATGAGAACTTTACTGGATTGATCAAATATAAATAATTTTTTTAAATGGTAGGCATTTCCACTTTCCAAATACTTGTTGGGTAGGAAATGCATTTTAAACCAAACTTGTAGAGGTACTTCAGAATCCCACCCCCTCTTCTCTCCTCCTCCCCCCCTCTCCCCCCCCCGGTTGCATTTTGGTAATTGTATATCAGATGCAAACATGTAGAATATTGTGTAAACTCTCTGATGCTTTTTCTTTAGGCCGATCGTGTCTGAATTATCAGGCTCAAGAGACCAAATCAAGCCTATCAAAGACCCTTGAGCAAGTCCTGCGGGACAGTGTTGCCCTCCCTTATTTTATCCAGTTTATGGCACTGCGTAGAATGGAACATTTGGTTAAATTCTGGTTAGAGGCTGAAAGCTTTCACTCCACAACATGGTCCCGCATAAGAGCACACAGCCTGAACACAGTTAAACAGAGTTCATTGGCAGAGCCGGTGTTTCCCTCAGTAAAACAGCATGAAACCACAGTATCTTCTCCAACTGGATTGCTTGACGAGAGGTTGGAGGATTCCAGCACAGTCCATCTGCTCATGACCAAGACAGTACCAACAAACCTGAATGATAGAATTGGCAACATTCAGAACCACTTGCTGTCAAGCCACGATAGCAATAATGCCAGGGTACTTCATCTTGGGAAGTCTGAGGCAGGGACCCATTCTGTTCCAGCTGAACAGGAAGACTCTTCCAAGCTTACAGTATCAAACAGAAACAGCCCCTCTTCTGCACTAAAGGACTTGTCAGGAAAACTAATGAAAAGTAAGTGCATCAGTGGTTCTCTTACATGCCCGGTTCCTCTGCCTCTTGTCTGCAAGTGGAGGAATATGGGAGGGTAAATAAAAACCTTTTTAAAAATACATTTTACTCCTAATGTATGGGTGCACCTGACTAACATGTATCTGGAACCTTTTTATGAAGAAAATGACTAATTTATTGCTAGTATAATAGCTCAGTATTATGGTGCTACATAATCCTTAATCAAATTTTAGGATTCTCAAAGTAGACCCATTAAATCAGATTTTTTACAATGTAGGTGGATTTTCCTGCAGAAGCAATCCTATTCCCAAGGAAAGGCATAAATGGAGAGATGAACAATCATCACGTTAAGAAGACTAATTGTGCTAGATTCATGTCTGATTCTGACAATAGCTACCTCAGGAAGCTTCCCTTATCCTGAAATCCTAGGAAAACTCTTACGAACTTGCAGTTGCTCTAGGTTTTATCAATTTCCATGTTAAAGACTATATGCTAACTATTGATAGTTTAATGGACACACTCCCCTAAAGAGAAACAAAAGATATGGGCTTATTACAATTGGGATAGGTTTAATGTGTTAATTCTAGTCACATAGGAGGGATCAAGTTTGGGAATCTCCCCTCAGTGTGCTCACCTTTCTCTCATTAATACCAATTGACACTGAAGTGGAACACCTAAAAGGTTATGGGCAAAATCATTCCTGGGCCTGGGTAAAAAGGGCAGTTGCTTTGAAACACTTTGCCCTATCAGAGAACTAGCAGTGGTGCATGCTTTCTCTTTTTAACAATATTGTATCTGTACCACAGAAAATAATGGCATTTGCAGCAGCATAAAATATTTGTGAACTAAGGTAGGTGGGTTACTTTGGAAACTGCCTCTGCTGAACGTTCAGGGATGTGTACTGCCATCAGACCACTGAAGTCGATGAGATTAGACCGATGTACCAAAACAGATATTCTGCTTCATTGAGAAAAGAAAATGTTGTGGGTTGGAAAGGTGGATGGGCAGGGGTTGGGGGACGAAGCTAAAGAATCACTTTGACAAACAAAGCAACCATGAAAACCGCCTTGTGTTCTATTAATTGAGTCACTAAAGGAACTCTCCGCATTGATACCCTAACAAACAGACCTGCTTGGACCACAGAGCCATGATGGAGCTCTAACCTTAGATTTATCCCATGTAACTTTCTTTAAAATAAATAAAAGTCAGACTCATACTGTTGCTGAGAATGATGCCCTAGCTCAGATTGTTTTTATATTTACATTTATATATATAAATTCTCAGTAGCAGCAGGGATTAAAAAAAGGGAAGCATTGAATTCTGAAAGCAGGAACTGTTAAGATACTGTGTAGGCCAATGTTAAGGCTGAACTCCTTTGTGTCATCTTTTGAAAGATTTGTGTTAAATATTATGCTGTCAAACAGACATCAAAACCATTACATACTCTGTCATTGTACCTGTACCTACATGAGTAATCTTGTGAAATCAAGGCAATCTCTGTAATGGCTTTTCTATTTTAAAAAATTGTCGCAAAGCTTGAATGACAATGCGGGAAGGAGGGTGATAGTTGCCTCTGCCTGGAAGCTGTATATATTATATCTTGTAAAATAACATATAGTTACAAATCCTCTCAAGAATGTGTACGGAAAATGTTTTTGCTCTCGGATTTATTTGATCAAAGTCTCATAATTGATCTAATTTGGGGCTCAATCCTTCACACGCTGCTGGGAGTAGTACTTATTACCATGAGCAGGAGCACAGACAGTAATTTGCTTATTTATGGTAGTATGTTAATAAGTGGCATGCCCTGTAATCTCCTTTTGCATTTCTCCTCACCCTGCACCTGCCCAATTGTGTGTGTGTGTGTATAAACAAAAACAAAAATGAAACATCCCTTTCACAACACGCTGTCTGCTTGAGTGTTGCATCCTTTTCCTCTGACCTTTGTCTATCTTGTGTATTTTGATTGTAAGCTCTTTAGGGCTGGAACCAGTTCTCATGTACAGCATCTAGCACAGTGAAACTCCAATTCTATTTGGGGCCTCGAGTTGCTATTACAGTTTTTAAAAAAAGGGTGTGGGGGAGTGTTTGCAGGAACTGGGATTCTTTTTTTTTTTTTTTTTAAGCAATCTAAAGGGTTTGGGGCATAGATGCCTGAAATACTAGACATTGTCATTGACTTTGCTACAGAGTTCATTCAAATTTTGGGGGGTTCTTGACATTTTTGCTAAATGGAAACTAAAATTAGCTAATGGCAATTTTATTTGTATTCAAATTGGAACAAAAATGTTTAATTCTGTTGCTGATTGGATGTTCTTGTGTATAAGAGGAGAAGAACCGTTTCTAGTTGTAATGTAAGCCCTCTGCATAGTATCAACTCAGAATAGTAATCATAAAATGATCTTTCTTTCCTTATTCATCTGTATTAACAATTTCCAGTTACCAAAGACAAGCTTGTCAAAAGAGCATAAATTAAGTTTTGTATGTTTACTGAACTCATTTGATTTGAAGAAACTGAATGTATAACTGAATTTCCACAAGTAAAGTGAAACCCATTAAGGGTTTGTCATAAACAAATTATTTTTCCAACAATGTGTCTTAATGAAATATAATTAAATGGAATTTTATACTAAGAAGTGACATTTAGGTTGTGTAGTGTTCAAATAGTTTCTAGTTTCCATCTGTTACATTTATGGACTTGATTACTTGAAAGTGGAGGTAAGAGAAACAACCCTTTAAGCAAGCTTTGTGTTTGAGGCTAAAAGCAAATGCAGTTCATGTATTAATAATGCCAGGCTAAAGGTAGATGTCTGATGTTGCACAGCCTGATAGTGCAACTTATTTTTTCATTGACTAATTCTTTCAGGGGGTTGTACTTATAACATATTTTCTGTATTTAAGGATGGTGTCTGCCAGTAGGAGTTAGGACAACAACATGGATGAATAACAGAAAATAGGTGCAGGGGACCTCGTAGTACTTCTGATACCTCACTTTAAAAATACCAGAATTCCACTGTAACGTGGCAGCTTTCTGCACAACTATGAAGAGGGCCAGAGTTTGGGAGCTGTCTTAGGATTCTTGCTTTACTGAGGTGGGCCTGGGAGATAATATATTCCACCCATGTGGTGGACGTGAGGGATTGCAGAGCTGCACCCCTGTTATTCAGTCCTATTGGCTGGTGCATGGTGTTCTTACAGAAGCCTGGGGTGTGCTGTGCCTAGAGACAGGGCTGTCATGATAGGAATTGCTGTCCGGAGAACAGAATAGGAAGTTAAAAGGTTGGAGAAAAGGAGAGCCATTTCTGAGTAGATGCTTCCTGTTCCTAAGAGGAAATGCATATCATTTACTCATCTTACAGATATACATCAATGGATCTTAAGTTCAACTTGTGTTTTCTTCTTTTAGGTATAGAGCGGGATGCAGTTATTACTTTTACCAAATATATTTCTCCAGATGCTGCTAAACCAATACCTATTACAGAGGCAATGAGGAATGACATAGTGGGTAAGAACATGCTGTATTTAATAAAATTGACTTGACCCATTGCATCTCCCAAAAGCAATTGCATTGGTATGCAACAGAATGGATTCCTCTTTGTTTCTCACAACAACAGAATTGTGTTTTCACTTTTTATGAGTTTAAAACATCAGCAGTAAATAGATTGTAAAATATACACCTAATTACTTCAGAAATCCCCAACTATTTATTAAATTTTTCTATGGTGCTTATTTCTGTAGCATCTGAGCACCTCACATACATTAAGGCAGTGGTTCTCAACAAGGGGTATGTGTACCCTTGGGGGTTACGCAGAGGTCTTCCCGGGGGTACATCAGCTCATCTAGATATTTGCCTAGTTTTACAACAGGCTACATAAAAAGCCTAGCAAAGTCAGTAAAAACTAAAATTTCATACACACAATGACTTGTTTATACTGCTCTATAGACTATACACAGAAATGTAAGTATAATATTTATATTCCAATTGATTTATTTTATAATTATATGGTAAATAAGAAAGTAAGCAATTTTTCAGTAATAGTGTGCTGTGACACTTTTGTATTTTTGTATTGTGTGCTGTGGCACTGATACTGTAAACAAGTAGTTTTTAAGTGAGGTGAAACTTGGGGGTATGCAAGACAAATCAGACTCCTGAAAAGTGTACAGTAGTCTGGAAAGGTTGAGAGCCACTGCATTAAGTGATTTACCGTCTCTCTAGTATGAAAGGTTTATAATCCACATTATGCAGATGGGAATCATAGAATATCAGGGTCGGAAGGGACCTCAGGAGGTCATCTAGTCCAACCGCCTGCTCAAAGCAGGACCAATCCCCAATTCTTGCACCAGATCCCTAAATGGCCCCCTCAAGGATTGAACTCACAACCCTGGGTTTAGCAGGCCAATGCTCAAGCATCCCTTCCCCCTGAAGCACAGAGGAGAAACTGACCTTGCTAATGTTAATACAGGAATGTTTGGCATAGTCAGGAATAGAACCCGGATCTCCTGAGTCCCAGTTCAATATCTTAACCATGAGAATATCCTTCTCATTTTATAGACAACATTTGAAATAAAACTTTTAAAAAGTTCTTTGGACAGTCAGAACTTGTTAATCCCAGTTGGCTTGAACTGTTGATTTTTTTTCATTAAACTTATCACCAATGATTTCTTTTAGCTAAATAAACCCAACTCCCCATTAAAATTGGTCTGGTCTCTTTTACAGCAAAGATTTGTGGGGAGGATGGACAGGTGGATCCTAACTGTTTCATTACTGCACAGTCAATAGTGTTTAATGCAATGGAACAAGAGTAAGTTGATTCCATGGTTTGGCTTTATCATGTTGTGTGTTCTTTCCTCTTATGCTATTTTTCAAAAACAGTTTCATAGATCTAAGGATAAACATATTTATATAGTTAAGTGAATAGTAATTGTGCTAAGTCACTTGTGCCACCTCTTATACTTGGAACAGTCTGTCTTCATGCTCCAAAGCCCCTCCTTATACTCCAAATCTGTTATCATGATTGCTTCCCTGAAGTCATTTATAAATGCTACTGCTAGATAATTACACCACTTTCAGTTCATACAGACGTACCACACACTATTGTTTCTTATCTGTTTTGCCTTTATCTGACTAGATTTTTAAGAATCTTGGGGTAGGGACGGTTTTATTTGTAAAATGCCATGTTTGCTGTTGGCACTTGATAGCTAATAATATTTAATATTGTTTTGTCCATGTGCAGGCACTTTAGTGAATTTTTGCGAAGTCACCATTTCTGTAAATACCAGATTGAGGTGCTGACCAGTGGGACTGTTTACCTGGCTGATATACTCTTCTGTGAATCAGCACTGTTCTATTTTTCTGAGGTAAGTTTCTCTCCTACCCCCTCAGTGTAGTGTAATAAAACCACGTATGCCATAACAGCTTTATTTTAGGAGCCCTTTATATAACTTGAAAATATTAAATATACCTAGTGCTAGGAACAAATGCATTAAACTATTTTTTTCCTGTCTCTGTAGAATCACTGCAAATGTTCTAATTTCTGTGTTATCTTTTAGGCTGAGCTTTCACACATCTCGTCTCCTGTTTAGAACTCCTTCATAGCACTCTTTTTGCTCTGGGGCAGGACACTGTTAAGCACTGGAATAAATTGCCTAGGGAGGTTATGGAAACTCCATTGCTGGAGATTTTTAAGAGCAGGTTAGACAAACATCTGTCAGGAATGGTCTACATAATACTCAGTCCAGTCCTGCCATGAGTGCATGGGACTGAACTAGATGACCTCTTGAGGTCCCTTCCAGTCCTATGATTTTAACAGTTCATTCACCTACCCCTACAGGGCTGCTAGGAGGTTTAATATCTGTAAATCTTTTTGAGAATCTTGAAAAGCTCTAAAGAAGTACCAGAAATTTTTGTAGCAAAGTGATGGGCACAACAACTTAATCTCTTGCAGAGTAAGCTGATGGCAGGTAGAATTGTTTAATCTTGCCTTGGCTTTTAGCTATTTTATAATCTTGCCAAAAGAAGCATTGACAAGAAGTACTGGGCAAAATTCTGACCTGGGTCATGCTGGTATAAATCCAGAGTAACTCCATTGGCTTCACCAGCATTACTTCAGACCAGAACATGATGAATGTTTTGAATCTGAAACCTCTTCACAGTATCAGTGCTCTCTAAGTTTGGGGAATTGGGCTTGTCAGCGGGGCAAACCTGTTTTCATGGCCTAAGAGTGTTGCAAACTACACTGGCCGATATGTCTTGAAATGGCAGATTAAGAAGCCCAAACACCCACACTGTTTCATGTTGCATTAAGATAAAGTCCACACAATGTGAAAATTATTTTTCTGTGTTCCTATGTGTTTTCATACAGTACAAGTACATGTAATTATCCAAGCATCATCTGACACTGAAATATTGGCCTTTATTGTTAGTGATTTTTTTTACTGTGTTTGTGAGTGGAGACAGACTGTTAATCCCTGCTTTGTGTAACAATACATCTGAGCATCCAGAAGACCTATATGGTATCTGCCCAGATAATTCTTGTGTATTGATATGTGATTCAGGTTTTGGGGGTGGGGGGGTGTATTTGAAAAGGGACCAGGCCTGTCTATGTTCCCCTTCCACTTCTTAGCTAAAATCTGTTTTCTCTTCTTTTAAAGAATGTTTCATATTTCTTAATTTCCCTTATAGTACATGGAAAAGGAAGATGCAGTTAATATATTACAGTTCTGGTTAGCAGCAGATAACTTCCAGTCTCAGCTTGCTGCCAAAAAGGGCCAGTATGATGGGCAGGAGGCACAGAATGATGCCATGATTTTATATGATAGGTAAGTTGTTCTAACAATTATTTGCCTCCACAGTTCCAGTTTGAAAAATCTAGTACTTGCATATGTGGCATTGAATACAGCAATATTCTCTTATTCAGTAAACATCTTACATTCTTGGCTTTCTGTGTGCTTGGTATATGGGACTGAGGGGCACATGCTGAAGAGCATGTTTATTAAAGGTGACCTCCAGTGTAAATGGGTGGAAAATTGACTTTTTTAAGTTCCTTGTGTACAAAAGTCTAAAAGCTTTGAAAGTCATCTTGCATGCTCTTACATGAGAAATATTGAATGTTGTCTAGCCTATTTATGTTGGAGGACTCTATGGGTGGCTGGAGAACTAATGGCTTTGTGTCATCACAAGACCTGGGCAGTTGGGAGGGGAAGGATTTGTTTATCACTGTTTACAACTCTGGGTTTTGAGTTTAATAGGTTTTAATTCAAACTCCTGATGTACAATTGAGAGCAAAACTCACTCTCCAATATTCAAACACCCTCATGCCTTCAACAGAAGGTTGAGAAAACTTCCCACTTTAGTTCTCTAGTCTTCCTAGGAGTCCTCTAGGAAAAACAGAGTTAGAAAACACTTGTTGTTTCTGATATTTAAGAAGTTGTTCATTTTGTTTTGTTTTTTTAATTACCACTTTTTGGGGGAAAAAAACTTTCAGACTTCCCTTTAGCTGTCATAAAGAAACAAGAAAGGGCACCAATAATGTAACTGTCACCCGAACCCTTGCAGGTTGACTTTAATCATGTTCAAACAATAATGATTTCCTAAACTGCTTCTCAGAAAGCTTGTTCTAAAACTGAAGTTTGAGTACCCAGGGCCACAAGTTGTATTGAATTCATTTATTGCTGTGTTAGGAACTGGTGTCAGTGAGAGGGAACAGTCCCTGACCTATTTCAAACTAACCAGCTCATCTCAATTTCCCTAAAATCAGTTGTTTAATAGTTAAAATAGTTAAAAGAAAATGAACCTGCTTTGGGTTCTTAGTGCTTGCTGCCTCCTTGCTTTACAACATAGTATTGTGTGTGTAACACTGCCCATAAGCAGTCACATAATGTACTTTATTCCATTTACTCTTCTCTCATTTGAGGAGATATTTATAAAAAATGTTTCTCAGTTCAGGGATTTTTTCCTAACCTTTGGATATCATTTGTGCATTCGTTTTGAGGCTAGTGGCCACCTAGTGACCACCTAGTGATAAAGTTATTTTGCCCACCTGTGAACATCTTGAAACTTGTCTTATGTATGGTTTTCTTCCACTATCATATGCTGCAGGTACTTCTCCCTTCAAGCCACACATCCTCTTGGATTTGATGACTTTGTGCGATTAGAAATTGAATCCAATATCTGCAGGGAAGGAGGTCCACTCCCTAACTGTTTTACTACTCCATTACGGCAGGCCTGGACCACCATGGAGAAGGTAAACGAGAGCTTTTTGAAAACATTCTTGGAAACTAGTAGAGAGAAAAGATGATCAATAACAAAATTAGAGATGGGGGGGGAAATTCTATCAGTTCTTAATCTTTCACCCTCTTGCTGCCTAGGTAATGTAGAATTGTTCCGTATTATATATTTTCCAGTGTGCTTTGTTCAGTCTGTTTTTAAATCTTCCAAGCAAAGACATTTCTGTTAATTTTTTTTGTGAAGTGGAGACTATTCTGCAGTCTAATATATCTCAAACTTTCTTCTGAGGTCATCTGCTAACCTCAGCTAATTTTTTGTTTCCTTCCGGAAACCCACTTCCTCCCTCATTACCTCTCTGCCCAGCCCACATCTTTGCAGAAAAGGACTCGTTAAAAATACTGATAGCTGATCATTAGGAGTTGCTTTGCAATTCTCTTGAGGATGCTGTAACTGCCATATAACTATAGGCCACTAACTGAAGTATCTGAGTCATGAAGATCGTGGTTGCGTTCTGTGTCTGGTAAAAACTCTTGAACAATTTAGTGAAAACATTTTCAGACTACAAGGATAGGGAGAAACAAGAGGAGGAGCAAAAAGCACAAGGCAAGTGCTTAAACCCTTCAGAGACTGAAACAAGAGTTTAAATATTGATACATAGGGCATGTCTACACTAGAAAATTAATTTAGATTAAAGTAGGGTGTGAATTTAAAGCACTATACCTGTTCCTGAATAATTCCACGTATGACATGACTTCTCCTGTCCTGTGTGTGCCTCTATAATGGTCATTCATTCCAATTGTATCTTCTGCCTTTTTATCAACAAAACCAATTCCTCTGTTTCCTAGGTTTTTTTACCTGGCTTTTTGTCCAGCAACCTTTATTACAAATACTTGAATGATCTCATCCATTCAGTACGAGGAGATGAATTTGCAGGGGGAAATATTGCACTGACTGTACAAGGCCCCAGTAGCTCTCCTGACACTGAGCCTCATACAACTGGCTCTGATGGCTCTGCCTCCCAGGTAAAAAAGAAAAAAAAATTTGTTTTACTTCCATCCTAATAACAGTTGTGGTCATTCCACAGTGACATCACCAAACTTGAAGAATTACATGTAAAGAAGCTTTGGTTTAGGGAACATTTTCATGTAATTTAAGTCTCACATTTAGCTTTCCTTTTAAATTCTATATTATAGTAGGGAATCTTTATTCCACCTTATTGTCTGTCTGAAATCCGTCAATAAAAGTAATTTACATAGAAAAATACACTGCAATATTTAGTATAGCTCCTGTTCCTAACCAAAGTTGCGCCTCTTACAATAATACTGTTCAAATACTGCTGTGAGACGTACAGAAAGTACATTGTCTTTGGTTTGTTTAAAAATAATTATTGAAGAAATTAAACTATTAATGTGCAATGAAGACTTCCTATTACAATTTGCATTATTAGACAATGGTTGACATTAGAAGTGACAGCAATAGTACACAGTGGTATCTGAAATACTGTAGGTCTTCCCTTAAAAAAACAAAACAGTATCTACGATGTGTTTTATCTGCTGGAAAATGCTGACTTTTTAGTGTTGACAACTGTGAATAAATTGCTGTGTAGTTAAAATATAAACAACGCAAGTTATGGCTCTTAGGTTTTATTTACAATAGCATGGTACTTTACAACAATCTAGTTCCTGTAAATGACAGCCAGACATTTAACCTAGGAGCAGAACATTTCTTTTTCAGGACAAAATAGAGACAACTACTGGCAGAGAGAGAAATAACAGTGAATATCTAGTATTTAGGTTTCTATGAAAGCAGAAAGGACCCTCCAGATTCTGTTGTGCTTTATTCACCCAATGTCCAGTCAGTTTAACTGGTTAGAAATTGAGAGTCTCTCTGGACTTCTAGAAAAGAACTCTTGTGCCAAACGCTGCTTGTAATTAGCTGAGCTACATGGTGGTGATATCTGAGTTTGGGCTCCTATTTGTATATGGTGCAGTTGAAGATGACTACATTGTGAATAATGACTTAAAAGATCTGTTGCTGAGGCAGGCAGAGAGCTTTTTAACAAAACACTAAATAAGACTAGTTTGACTCTTCTGTAAACCATTTGGAAGTGAGACTGCAACTGGCTTCCTTTGACCCTCAGTTGCTTTCTAACTTCATTGAAAAATGAGAGATTAGATTACATTTACTTTTGTTCAGTGACTTGGTGAAAGTACAGTCTTGTTTTATCTCAACTCCAGGTTTTTCTGTGCTTCATTAATGGCTTCTCTGGTTCTTCACCCATTTCTCCCCCCTTAGAATGCAGTTTTCTCAAGCTTGTGCCATGTGTGTTGCATTTATAAGTGGGTCCAGCCTGAGAAGTGGCCAACAGAGCAAAGCACATCGGGGAACTTTTCTCTTGGCTAATGGCAAACACATTTTTAACCTGGAATTGTCTATCACAAGTGAAAATGAAATTTTAGTTCACATTACATTCAGATATGGAACAGGGGCAGCGTATAGCAGTGGGCTCCAAGTTACCAGAGACTTAATTCACTTCAGATATTGAGCTTGGCTTTACGGCAGAACAGTTCCAGAAATCCTGCAAAACAGTTTCCTCTCAGCCGAACCAAAGTAATAGCAATAACATCCACTGCAAGCAGATACTGACATGGTTTGAACACCCCGTCTGATAAACACGGGTGTTGGGGCATAAAGTCACCAGGGTAGCTGTGCCGCTGAAAAGATCTTCTGTACTTTCCACAGGATGCATCCGATGAAGTGAGCTGTAGCTCACGAAAGCTTATGCTCAAATAAATTGGTTAGTCTCTAAGGTGCCACAAGTCCTCCTTTTCTTTTTGCAAATACAGACTAACACTGAAACCGGACTAAGTATTGTAGAACAAACTGCGAGGGATTTTGCAATATAAATGGTAGAATATGTTAAAAAAATAGAACACTGTTTAATGGTGTAGATAGGTATGCAACTGAAAGAGAGTATTCTCTGTTGTGTACTTCCACTTTACATATATCAGGGTCTCCCTACATGCCTCACTAGCCTGCTATGAGGCAGCTACCATTAATGTTTCCATTTAAATATAGCATGTTAGTGAGTTACTGTATATGTGCACTCACTCTCACTCGCATGTTTCTGTGTTTTCCTTAAGATGAAATAAGCAACTAGCCTAGGAAATGCATGATTTGTTCTGTGTATGGGAAAACATACTGCATGTCATAGGAACCATGTATTTCCACTGAGGATTAATCACATATTTACCAAGTAGATGGCTGGAATTAGGGGAATTTTTTAATAGCTGCAGCTTTGAGAGAGCTCCCTGTTTTAAATTCAGAAACAAATATATGCATGTGCACACAAAGCCACTCAGTCAGCCACTCTTTTTAAAAAGATATATTCTGACTTGTGTATTATACATTTTGCTTTTTTATGCTCTGTTCATGTAACTGTACTTTATCACTGTCTGTTTAAAAACTATGTCACTTACTCTGAAATTCATATTTTGTGGGGTGGAGGCTGTAGAATATTTTTGGGGCTACTTAGAAACTTTGAACTATTTTATAGTGTACAAGAAAACTAGAATATCACTTGACCTGGTGTGCTAAGTGGCTATTAGTTCTCTGCATTTGGCACTAATATTTAGAATTTCTGTTGTAGTCCAGTGTCAAAAAGGCTAATGTTAAAATCCTGAAAAATTTTGATGAAGCAATAATTGTAGATGCTGCAAGTCTGGATCCAGAATCTCTATATCAACGAACTTATGCAGGGTAAGGTTTATTCAGTGTCTATCATTCTTTCATGTCTGTGCTTCACCTTTGTTTCATTCTTGTTGTGTCCCTTTGTATTAACAGTGCAGATAGATGCCAGCTGTAGCACTCTTGTTTCATTCCAGTAGACTATTATAGTTGTAGAGCATTAGTTAGATGAAAAGTATTCTACCTCTTCAGGTAACTGTGTCTGCCTGCCTCCCTTTTGAATAAAGCAAGCTGTAACTCACAGTGGAATTTGGTCTGCTTCAAACTTCTAATTTCTCAGCCATGGGAGCACTATTGAATTTGGAGTTGAACAATAGTGGTCAACCTTGAGAAAGAGGTTTATATTTATATCTCCCAGGGAGAGGGAAATATGAGTGTCAGCCCCAGTGCCTGAAATGCCAGTACTGGCATATATGCTGGGCTTGAGACCCCTGAATTAGAGGCCCTGATTTTTTCCTTTCAAGTAAATCTCACCAAATAGTAATTCTGTGAGGAGCCTCTCAACACTTTAAGCAGGTTAGAATATTGAATCTCTCCAGCTTGCAAAATTGATGGAATCATTCCACCTTCTCCTGCCTCTCCCCCAAGGGCAGGTTCAGTCTTGATATCATACAGGATAGTGTCACTCTGTGTGTTTATTCTGTTTTATTTCTGGAAAGTAATGGTTATTTAAATAGTATGATGCACATAGAAATGTCTTCATGTTTGTGACTCTCTGACCAAAAAAAATCCACCAGTTGATAGTTTGAACACTAATAATAAAAGCTCTTACTTTAAAAATGATTTTAAACTGCACTGTGTTGGTTCCAAGATGTTTCCCCTGCCCCCGAAATAAATTTAGTATTTCCTGATCTCTCACTGAAAAGGTATTGGATTAGAAGGAAGCAAGCCCAGAAAATCTCAATAGTGCAATGTGCACCCTTGATTGTCTTCCTTCCTCTCACCAAATAGAGAAGAAACTGTTGCTCTCCATAATCCCAATGGATTGTGCTTTTCTTCTGCCTCTTAAGTCACTTCCTATTGTGATAGTCATCAGAGTACTGGAGAAGCTTCTGTTTTCTGCCTCTTTTCCCATATCTCTCAAACAGAGATGCTTTTTCTATGGCTTATATCATAAAAATGTGGATTCCTTAAAATAAGGGGTCAAGTGTAAGGAAGTTGCTCTTTGCAGATATAACAAAAAATGATAGCACTTTTTAAATTGGACTTGCCCCTTTTTTGCTACTTTATGATGTATAAGGAGGTCATGAAAGAAGGTGTCCTGGAAATGTAGTTTTTTCTGCTCCTTCCCCCCCCCCCCCCCCCCCCCCCCGCCTTAGAAATATCAGGAATGTAAACTCTGGTCATCCCGAGTGTTCCCAGAGGACTCTCTGATTCTAGGAGATCTCAGGGAATGCATGTCATTAGATCTTGTGTTAATTGAAGGGACAGAAATGTCAAATATTTTACAAAGGTTTCTTTTTTCCAAAATGTTAACTAGCCATGGAAATTATGTATGTGTCAGGAGAAAGTTTAAAACATCTGACTAAAACCCCCTTCCAATCTCAACTGCTTAACTTTCACTGTCCAGGTTCCTTTTTGTGTTGTCTGTGTCTTACAGGCTAGACAGGATCTAAATTTCTAATGTAAAGAAATAAATACTTTTGGGAGATGGGGCAACTTAATCATAAAAAGCACAAGCCAACTTTCTTTCATTTTCAGGTCACCTTTAACTTAAATCAGTTGTTCCCTAATAATTCGTTTTGATGGCAGCAATTGGGGCACTTACTGACACAGACTTTAATGTGGTACAATCTAATCATTTTGAGGTTTGTACCTCTACTGAGTTTCTAAAAATGGATTCCGTAAAATAAATTTGGGATTTAGATGAAAGAGGGAAAATATCGGGATGGTAAAATGCTAGCCCTGACTGTTGGGTCCAAGCACTTCTCAGCCATTGTAGAGAGCCTTTGCTCTGTTTCTACTGGAGAGTTTTTCACATTGTGCCCCTGGTTAACGTGCATAGCTTTGTCTACTGCCTCTTGCTGCAGGAAGATGACATTTGGAAGAGTCAGTGACCTGGGACAGTTTATCAGAGAGTCTGAACCAGAACCTGACGTAAAGAAATCAAAAGGTTTGCTTTCTCCTTCCTCCTTTGCATCTGTAAACGTTTAGTAGCAGCTGCCCTCTTCCTTGCTTGCAACAGCCGAGATGAGCAGGATTCTGCGGTCTCCAGAGCCATTCCATATATGTTTGTCAAGCAGAGGTAGGTGCTTGAGGGACCGTCCTGTACATTCAGCCCACACTCATTCCCCAGCCAGACCCTGCTTTCCTGCTCCAGCAGGACTTCGCAGCAGGAGGAGTGTTGTGGGCAACCTCTGGGATTTGAACTACCGACAGAGCCTGGCAGGGGGTGGGAAGCAGCTAAGAGCTGAGCTGATAAAACCTCTTATGCATTTGAACTTAAAAAAAGGGCTTCGCTGGCTCAGCTCTCGGCCAGCTTTCCACCCCACTGTATCTGCACTCATCCTGTTCCTCGGTGTGCTTCCAGAGAGCTGTAGCAGAGGAATGGGCCTGACTCGGTGCCAGGCCTCCCCCTAAGTATCTGTCTTCCACATGTGCCCCATGGCATCTGCACTGCTCTCCCCAGCACTAGCAGCAGAGTCTCCCAGTCCCTGGCCTGGATGTGCAGATAGGCTTTTCCAGAGTAGGGCGACGAGGATACTTGGCTGAGTTTACTAATACTTGCCTTGAATGCTTTTTCCTTTTTTTCTCAACAATAAGGGTCCATGTTTTCACAAGCTATGAAGAAATGGGTGCAAGGAAACACGGACGAGGTATGCCCTGTTTTCAAGCAACGTTTTTTATGAGTGTAAAAATCTGGATTTACCATTCCAATTACGGATGAAGAATATTCTCTGGTTCTCAGTCCTGACCACTTTCTTTGTCTGACATTCCTCCAGCGGTCTAGCTCATTAACTGTCCTGTACCAAAATGTTCAGAAAACATAAATGACCTCCATGCAGTTGAGAGAACAGTTTTGATTTTTGGCATTGCCAGCTGGTTGGCTTAACTAATGTAATTGGTAACTACAGGTTTGTAGTCAGGGATTTTCTATAGTCTCTGAAGGGAACAAACTGCAAAAGAAAGGGGTTGGGATTTACAGATAACCAAGCAGCATTCATTCATTTTTTCAAGTGATGGTCCCCAGGTGTATTCTGTGCACATCACTCACCTGAGTCTGGAATTTTTTTTTGTCCAAGTGGTGTCCATTGGCCTGCACATAAGCCGTAGCCCTTTTCATGCTCCACGCTCAGGGCATAAAGGGTGGTGCAGGTCAGCGCCTCTCCAGTTCTTTCTTACTGCTACGTGATCTGAGTCAGAATCTTCAGTGTCCTCAGCTCCTTTCTACTATGTCATTGCTGTAAATATATTGTATATAGTTAGGTTTTTTAGCAGTGTTTAATATTTATAGTGTAGTCTAGCATAGTATAGTTATATAATGTCTCCCCCCACCACCCTCGTGGGGAAGTCTGGGATTAAGCTCAGGGTCCCGGTGCTCAAAAACTGTTCTGCCCTCGCTCCTTTTCTGTGAGCAGTGAACATCAGTGCTCTATTGCCTATGTGAGGTTCACATCTCTGCTAAGTGCGGCGTCTTCAACTCAGAGCCCGGTATTTGGATGGGCATTGGAAGTAAAGTGCTCATGTTCCAGAAGGGTGCAATCCATCCTTAACCACCGCAAAAATGACTCTATGAGGAGCTATTATTCAGCAAAATGGAAGCATTTCTCCGTTTGGGCTCAGCAAAACCACTGGTCCCCAGAATCAGCCGGGATCCCTGCTATCCTTAAATATCTACTTACTCTTAAGTCTTTGGGTCTCATGCACAGTTCTCTTTGAGCACATTTAGCAGCAGTCAGTGCTTTCCATTTTCCAGTGGATAACCGTCACTCATCCTGTCACAACTCGATTTCTGAAGGGACTTCTCAGATCCTTTCCACTGCTGGTGAAGTTCACACCACAGTGGGACTTCAGTTTTATTCTGTCGTCTCGCTAAACATCCCGTTGAGCCTGTAGCTACATGCTCTATGGTCCATCTGTCTATGAAGGTGGCCTTTCTGACAGCTAAAACATCAGCCAAAAGAGTCCATGAACTGGGGGCACTCATGGCAGACCCACCGTGTGCTACCTTTTATAAAGAAGAGGTCTTGTTACAGCCCCACCCCAGGGTCATCCCTAAAGTAGTTTCCAAGTTTCATGTGAGTCAGGTAATCAACTTACCAGTATTTTTTCCTAAATCACATGCCTTGGATGAATAAAGGTGGCTGCATTCTCTAGACATGTAAGGCCCTTTTGTCTACAAAAAACAATGGACATTAGACTTACCTATTTGTTTCCATAGCAGAGAGATCAAGGGGTCAAACTATATTGGTGCAGAGACTTTCAAAATGGATCTCTGGTTGTATTACTATGTTACCAACTAGCTCACATTCCCCCTCTGGAGGGGGTGAGGGCTCCTTCCACCAGAGGGCAAGCAGCCTCTGCGGCATCTCTGAGAGACCTACCCTGATAGAGAGATGTAGGGCAGCTACTTGGATCTCTTTGCCTACGTTTACAAGACATTACGCTCTGGTTGACTCTTCCACTATGGATACAACTGTGGGGACGCAGTATTACAGTCAGCTATCTCTGTGGTGTCCTCGCACCCACCTCCTCTCTGACTGCTGCTTGTTAATCTTCCATGTGTGGAATGAACATAGGGTCCATCACTTGAGGAAGAAATGGAGGTTACTTACCTGTACCTGGAGGTTCTTCAAGATGTGTGGTCCCGATCTGTATTCCACTACCCACTTTCCATCCCCTCTGCTGCTGATTGTTTGGACTGTGAGAATAGGAACTGGAGATGTGCCAGCTCACACCACCCTTTACGCTATTGGTTCAGAGCACAGGGAGCTACAGCGCATGTGCAGGCCAATGGACACTGCTTGTTTAAAAAAAAAAATTAATATTTTTTTAAAAAATCCAGACTTGGTCACATGGGGCATATGTGTACCCAGGTGTGGAATACAGATAGGAATCACACATCTTGAAGAGCCTCCAACTACAGGTAGATAACCTCCATTTTTGCACAGGTGGTGATAATTGTTCTATAGTGATGCTGTAAAGTGACCACTGCATCTAGGTTGAGGACTAGTGTCCCCTCTTCAGGACTGATCAGCTCCCCATAAAGTAAATATAAGACTCTGCCTGTCACTGAGATGGGTAGATTAGCACTGTTTAGAAGTACTCCTGTTTTACAAGGTTTAAAATGTGACTGTAGTAAGAGCGCTTTTGGACCTGTGACTCTAAGAATTAACAATATCAAACGACTTACACTCAGAAACCAGTTTCCTTTGTTTTAGGCCCAAGAAGAGATGGCTTGGAGGATAGCAAAGATGATAGTCAATGATGTTATGCAGCAGGCACAAAATGACCAGCCTTTGGAAAAAGTTACAAAGGTAAATACAGGAGCCTCAACCATCTTATTCTTTTCCAGTCTGACCTAGGCCGAACTTTGGGAAGAATGGAGCTTTTGCACACTTTTCCTAGTGAATTTGATAACTAGAATGTGTGTCTGTACGCTATGCAAGATTTCTTGAGAGTGCTCATGAACATGAAATCAGCTTTTCAGACTATATGACTGGCTTGCTTGTGGAAGAGTTTCATGGCTGAGACACCAAGATATTAGGTGCTTTATAGATACCTTTGATAGAAAGCATCTGTCCATAGTTGCACAATTACACAAGTCCTCTCGTGTTCATTGTTGTTCCTTTGGGATCTTTGGTAAACAATCTTAAAGAGGTTGTCTTGTTACGATGGGTGATCGATACTGGAATGCCTTAGTTAAGTTCACACTTGCTATTTCAAATTGGTGAGTGCTAAAATACTTGCCTAACGTACCAATAAAACATGTAAAAGCTTGAAAGCTGTTGCTTATTAGTCACACCAACTTTATCACTGTGCTACATTTATGGTATGAAGAAATAGGGAAGCCTGGTAGATTTGGCTTTGATTTAGAATTATGTTTAAGTGTTTAATTATTTTTTAAATAGCATTTCTGGTTTTCTGCAGTCCCACAAGATTCCAGGTTCTGAAACAACCTTTAATGCAACAGTTTCATTATGAAACAATATAATTGCTTGCTGTATTCCTCTTCACTAATCTCTTAGTATTGGTTGTCAAAATTCCTGAAGGCCAAGGGTGACCTATGAAATCTACCTGCATCTCTGTACCCTCATCACCAAGGAGTTAAATATCTACTCAAAACATAGGTTTATACCTCTAGTTTGTGATTGTCTTCTTGTTTCTGGAGGCAGTGATATGAGTGACTTATTCAACAGTCCCTCTGCTTTAAATTTGTCTGTAAACAATCTAATTCCAGTCTGAGTAGATGAAAAGGTCACCTGGAACACACTAACATTTTAAAAACAAGAGCCTTTAAAAATCAGTGGCTACAGATGGTTGGAACTCAAATTAAGCAAGTACAGTTACAGTAATTGGAAGTTTCTCCCTCATCAAAAACTCTTTCCAGCCAACTTTGTGCAAACATTTGCCAACACCACAACTGTCTGTCCCTGTACTAGATGGTTGATCTGTACAGTTTTCAGCCACCTTGTCTAGAATGAACTTTAATTCTGTGTTTCCTTTCCCAGCTATGATTTTAGAAATGCCAGAGCAAGAAATCTGGTTTTCTGCTTTTGAAGATAAGTGAACTTTTTCCCTTTTGGTGGAGTCTTCTTTAACACAGCCAATGAAAACAAAGCACTGTTACTTCAGACAGCTGATACTCCCTCATCCACCAGGGAGGAGGAAAAGGAGCAATCCTATATCTCCTCCACAAAGTACAAAGTAATGTTTTTTTTCTACTGCACGTGGCATTCACAATAATGAAGGTTTTAAAGAGATGAAGAAGCGATTCATGAACATGTCATTGGAAAACTGTGATCTGCTTTACAAATACTTTACCCCATCTTGGAAGGACTGTTAATCACAATATCTGCAATGGGACATGGGCCACACTGGGGAGGGGAAAGGCTTTGTTGTAGTTTCTAGTTCTACTACTACTTGTAATTTTTAAACACACAACTATAAAGGCCACAGGGCAGCTTCCCTGACCTTACCCATTGGAGAGGTCAGCCTGAGATGAGGAATACGTTGGCAGTGATCGAAAGAGCTATAACAGTTACATTTTTCCTTACTTGAACTAGATGAGTATTCAACTGTAAGATAAATAAATACATTTTACTTCCTTCATAACAGCATTCATTTTGAAAGAAGCATAAAATGGCCAGGAGTGAAGACTGGACAGTGTAACTCTTTCTGCCCTTAGTCAAGCTGTTACACTTGCATACACGCATTCCTTGCTTCTAGTATGCAGAAAATTTACAAACCAATCTCTCGCCTGTGCAGCCCTCCATTTCTGATTCATGGCTCTGAGTCCAGCCCACTGTGCTGAGCGGACTGTGCCCAGTGGACTCTGTTCCATTTTCTTACTTCTCTATCATGCAGGTGTAAAATAACTGCCATTATGCGTTGCTTCCATTCTCCATTATGTGCTGTCGTCAGACCGAGACAATATCTGTTCCCAGATGTTTGTTTTTAAGGAAAAAGATTGTTCAGTTTTAGGACATTTTGCCTTTATTTCCCCTTCATTATTTTCAGCATTTGCAACTTATATCACCTTTGTTTTAAACAAAAAGCCACAGCATCTACCATACTTCTCTCTTGGTCACCAGACCAGCGAGGGGATTCTGCAGGGCATCTGAAGCTCTCAAGTTGTCACTCCGTTATATTATCGCTGTATTTTTTATTGTGAAGCATTTCTGGTTTGGGTTTATTTTCTTATGATTGCTTTTGTTTTCTCAAGACTGTGCAAAAAATCACTTTATAAAAATTCTCAATCATCTCCAATGTTCAGAAAGTCTTGATTGACTAGCAAATATTATTCTGTTGCAATATTTGACTGTATAGCGGCACACTGTATTGTCTAAGAAGAAGCAAAAAGGCTGTGTATAAGGTTTTTGGTACTATGTACCACCTCTTATTTCTCTCATGCCCAAGTATTCATGGACTTAAAACATATTATATTTAATTGTTTTGATTTAAAATATATAAATATTAAAAATTGTGTCAATTTTCTGTTTTGATGGCATTTGATTTTTTCCTACATATCTTTTATGCATGGGTCTCCTCTTTGCTTTTATGGGGGAAAAAAAAATCCTGAAATGCCTCTTTGGCTGGTTAGTTATAGTGGGCCAGACTTAGTGTCCTTAATGGAAATGCCCATATATTGGCTAGTTTAAATTTTTTCCTGGTGGAAATTATGCATAGAAGTTTAGCAAAATGAAGTTTTTAAATATGGTAAACTTGGTCTCTTAAAAGAAAATGAAGCATCAATTTAGAAAAGCATAGAGTAAGTACCTGTGATGCTCCTGAGGGAATCACTGGTTTGGAAAACAAGCTTTTGAAAGAGTAGAAAGACTTAAGTTGTAACAGTGAGATTTTTCTGGGGGAACTGACACCCATAGAGCTGCCCCGGAATAGCACTCAACATCACACTATCCATGCAGTGGTACAGGGTGGGGAGCCAACAACCTTTGCAATGTTCTGGATACGATATGAAAATTGAGCACAGCTCCTAACAATTCAGGCTTATGAAGTGTCTCTCTCTTCTTACCTTCTTGTAATGTAGTGCTTCTGACTGAAGCAAGAAGGCTTCTGTAGAACCATGACTGCTAGAAAAAATACAGCTACCATCAAACACTGACAAATCTGTACTACGTGCATATGCATCAACTTAGAAAACTCAGGCGATTGATCCTTTGTGCTTTTGTGATTTGAGGTTTGTCTGCAAGTCTGTGATCACCTTATGCCCATGTCTGTTGTGATTTCGCATATGTATGACTTCACAGACTCTCAGTTACAACTTTACCGTTATAGTGGTAAAGTATCTTTGATGCATGTCACATCCTACTGATACGTTTCAGTGGAAGTCCCTGATGACGTGACATTTGTAGTTAAACTGAGGTTGCAGAAGCTATGTACCGTTACAGCAAGTGAATGGAACATGCCAAAGAATATTTACTTGGGACACAGCAGTAATTAGTTGCTGAGTTTTCAGTAACTTACGACTATCTAGGCTGTCTACAAGAGTATATCAGAATAAAGACCAGTTTACTCTGCTTAAGTTCTAAGATGGTAGAAGACTAGTGGTGAGGAGCCTTGTGTTTTTATCATCGGAGTTATTTGTTTAAACAAGTTTTCCTTCCCAGCCCAGCTTCTGAGGGTTTCTGCACTTAAATCCATAGCAACTTGTCACAAGCACAGGATTTTGACTCCACTGCAGGATCACGGAAGTTGGCAGGGAAGGAGAAAAAGCTTCCTCAAAGTCACAGTGGGGCATTGGAAGACAGACACTAACACCGTATTTTATGTCTGACTGCATCAGAATCCAATCTCCTCCTGCTGGGAAAGCCAAGACTTATCACTGAATCCAAACTGCTGTCTCCCAATATTAGCCATTTACCGGCTTCAGAGGAAATGTAAACTCACCAGGTTCAGGTAAATACATCAAGGAAGAATAGCGTGGAAGCAAAGGCCCCGACCTACACACAGAAATGGCATCAAGTCTTATCTACCAGCCTTCAGGAGCAAAGCTAAAGCTCTGTGGGCTGTTAACCCTTAGTCCAGTGCTATTGTCTAGACTGTCTGTCAAATTAATGCTTATAGGTAATATGACTATTCCTGTCTAAGCTACTTAGCTCCAGCAGTTGGCAAACATTAAGCACTGTTCAAGAATTAGGCTGTTCTCAGCTACTAGGGAAGCAATAGTGGCTGTTGCCTCATTCAGGGTGTACATACATTAATCCTTTCTTTTCTCTCCATAAAGCACTCAGAACTTCTGTTATCCACTGGCTTCTAAGACTGCAATATGAGCCTCTATTCCTGTGGGTGTATTCCACTTGGGCTGTGCTGGAAGGGAAAGTTATCGGCACCCAGCCCGTTTTGTTCTTTATGGTGAATGTCAGTGAACTGCAGGTCCATTAAATCTCCCTACAGATCAGTTTGGCTGCTCATTTAATCAGGGTCTGTAATGAAGATAAGATACGAGGAGATGCTCTAGAAAATATGATATTGAACCTTGTCTTTGTTATGCACTTTTAGAAAATGCCACTTCTAAACTATGATGAAACAAATTAAACTGAGTAATTTTTCTTCCTGGGTGCTGGCTTCTGTAGCCTCTTAGTCTGACTAATGCTCCCCAAAATCTTTGACTTGTGATGCAAACAAATCTAGTTTTTTGGGGTTTTTTTCCAGCCATCAAACTGTTACATCATGGAGAGTAGCAAAGTGTTGCAGTTCACCCTCCAGTCTTCTAACTGTGCACTCCTCCACCACGTGTTGGACGTGGGAGACGGCTACTGCCTTCTTGTGGCATAACGCAAAACCAAAGTAGACAAAATGCAGAACGCAGGCACGTGTCCTAAACTCCTTAAATGTTGCCTTCCTCTGCACCTGGATTTCAGGGGTGATAAGGAGGCCCCTTTTCTCAATGGGATTTAATGGCAAAGCTCACTCTATTATTCCCCTTCTGTTCTCTCTCTCTCTCTCTCTCCTGTTGGGTGGGCATCTACCTAACTAGCATGCATTCATTCATAGCAAGTATGCCTATGGTAGAGAGGCATCTTTGAAAGCACTATCTTTCGGCTGTAAAGTGGATCCTACATGGTTAAATTGAACCCTGCTGCTGCTTTGGAGCCCTCAGTGGACTGGGCACTATAGATGCCAGAGCCCTGACTGTTCCTTGCTGTAGAAATGTGCGTCAGCACCTGTGCTGTGCAGAAATGCTTATCACTGTGGAATAATTGTAAACTGCTGCAGTGTCTGAGAACTGTGAACTCCTCCCTGTTATAATGGGGTGTTTCTCAAATGGAACAATGCTAGTTTGGCTGTCAGCTATTTCTCTAAAAAGCTCACTTCATCTAAATCCGATGAAGTGAGCTGTAGCTCACGAAAGCTTATGCTCAGATAAATTGGTTAATCTCTAAGGTGCCACAAGTCCTCCTTTTCTTTTTGTGGATACAGACTAACACGGCTGCTGCTCTGAAAACTATTTCTCTGTTCATTTTAGCACTAGCAGCAGTTAAGGTGCTTATCCTACAATCTCAAACTGCCTCCCTGGCTGCTGGAAGCCCTAGGTTCCCCTTCCCCCACTGTTATGTATGCACAAATCTGCTGCCTATTGAAAACTGGTACTGTGGGCATGATACAAAATTAATGGGATGTTTACATCAGAATAAATGGCAGGGCTCTGGTTCAGATTGCATTGTTCGTTGTCATATTTAATTCTTTTTAGAACCTCAATTTAAAAAAAAAATTGAATGAAGCTGCCACAGAACTTGTAGCCCACACTGAAGAAAGGTGTATCAGCCAGGTACCTTGCTCTAGTGTTGTCTGGGTGGGGAGACACTCCAGGAGGACGCTTCTTCAGATCCTATCATATAAGCAGAGAGTTGCAAAGCTAGCTATGCAGAGACAGCAGCAGTCTGGGTGGTGCATGGTGGGAGCCAATGACCTCTTTCCAGCTGGAATGCTGTTTGCCTTTTCCATAAATGCTGATGCTTTTGACACAAGCCTAATAGTTGGGGATAAACACAGCCTAAAATCAAGCTCTACATCAAGGCATTATTGAACCCATGTTCTCAAGAGGATGCATAGGAGAAGGATGGCCTACTGGTTAGAGCACAAGACTGGCCTGTGGGAGATCTGTCTTCAGTTCCTGCTCTGCCACAGACATCTTGTTTGACCTTGGGGAAGTCACTTAGTCACTCAGGTCCTGTCTGTATAATGGGAATAATAGCATTTCCCTACCTCACAGAGGTGGGATGAGGATAGGTACAGTAAAAATTGTGAGGTGCTCCAATACTGTGATAGTAGGGGCCATTTAAGAATCTAGATAGCTATCACTGAACAGTTTTACACACCTGGCAACTTCTTGCAAGCAGGTGCCCTCACAATATGAAACACTAGGGAAATCCACCTCCTTGCCACGTAGAAGAATCAAAAAGGGACCATGACACACCCGAAAGTGGTGTATCATGCAACATGTGGGCTAATTCGAAGAAGTCGGGAAAGAGGGATGGAAATCCAAGCAAGTTCTACCCCGGTTTGTAACTCTTCTGAGGGTAGCTGTGGTGCCTAAATAACAGTAATTAGCATCCTTAGGTGGTTAGTAGAATGTGTTCATGCATTTGGCTTTTGCCTCTTTAAGTTCTGTTCCTTCAGAAGTGAAAATAAGTCAGGTGGTGGTCTGGTCTCTCTGCTTTGCAAAACTTGGAAACGATTCAGCAGGATGGTAGTCTCTTCTGCTGGGAAGGAGCCAGGGCTGGAAATAACAAGGGGGTGGGGGCTGCAGGACTGGGTATAGTGGGGAGCCCGGGATTGGAATAGCAAGGTGCCACAGGTCAGGCTTGAGGGGCATTGTTGAGATGTGTAGGGGAAGCCCTCCCAGCACCCTCATATTATGCCCGGTCCCTTAACTGTCGGAAGTCCTACAATTCTGAAATAGGGGGGAGGAAATTAAGTGTGAAATCTTGAGTGGTTACAATTTGCAAACTTGCCTGTGATTTGGGCACTTAGGAGCCTAAATCCCATTGCCTTAAAGTGCTATGTCACATTTGAAAATGAGCCTTAGGTTCCTAAGTCACTTAAGTGCTTTTGAAAATGTTACCAGTATCTTAGTGACAAAGTCAATGAAAAGAAAGGCCAGGGATGAGGATGGAAATAGCTGTGGGAAGGTCTGACAATAATTTGGATTTTTCTGAGTTTGACAAAGGATCTGATTTTTGTTGTGAGCCGGGAGGGAATGATACTGATTTCCTTTGTGAAGTGCTTTGAGATCAACATGAAAAATGCTACAGAAGCACTAGATATTAATTTATCAAAGCGGACTCTTTGCTTCCTCCCAAACTATTTGGATGGTTCCTCTTTTTTTAATCTGTCAAAATGCTCTGGAGCTAGAATATCAGATTGTACCAATATTTTCTGCAGCTCTCTGCTGAGTCTTTGCTGAGGAGTAACAAGTGATTACCATCAGTATGGCGCATAATGGAAGAGGGTTGTATGTACCGTCTAAGGCCCTGATCCTGTAACGAGCTCCATGGGAATCAGGTTCTGCCTGCATGGAACTTGTTGAAGGATGAGGGACGTTCTGGGGTCATGACTGCAGGTCTTTCTAAAAGATGCTTTAGCTCTCTCAGAAGTTATGGACTTGATGCAGAAATTTCTGGGCAGGCTCTCTGGCCTGCGTTCTGCAGGAGGTCAGACTACGTGACTACAATAAATCTCTGATTTGAGACCTAAAGGCTCCTGCTCTTTCAGAGGGATGCTGCCAAATTGAGCTAGGCCCCAGAATAGGTTTCATAAAAGCCATGGCTAAGATCTACAAACCCTAGGAGGCAGAGTCTGAGAGAGAGAGGTTTCCATTAAATTACCAAAAGAAATAGGTTTTGGTCTGTATGTTTACAGTGACCTAGTCTTTGACAAGGTTTGTAACCCAACCATTGCAGATGGTCTAAACCATGACAGCTGTAGAACGAAGTGAAACTGAGTCACCTCTTTTCCCTGTCCAGCTAAGAGATGCAAAATACAAAGAAGCAGGGTTACTGTAGAAAAGTACATTGCATTTTTACCACAACACGTGAATAAGCTAAGGTGATCTTGGGAACATAGGTGAGGCCATTTGTGGAGTGGTTTAATGCCTGTTAACATGACTGGATCCTTTTAAACACACTAGTTACTACTCATGAAGCTGAAAAACATTTGATGCTTCCCCACTGCCAGAACCCAGATAGATTCCTGTGCCCTCATTTGGTGTGTCTTTCTTTTACAGTCAAGTGGAATAACTAAAATACTCCCATTCTTTTCTCTGTTCTCTCTTTTTCCTGCCACCTTGCCACCAGATGCTCGGTTTTTAAGGCTGGTTATTTTCTCTCTCCCTCACCCGCACGTTGTTCGTGCAGAAATCTGCCCCGGGAATTTTTTTTTGTCCTATGTCAGCTTGACCCAGATGTGTGTCTACATCACAGCTGCAATTCCCTTTGCCCAAGGATCGGTTGCTATAGCCTCTCTTCTCCAGCAGGTGGAAGCAGAGCTTCCCGGCCGAGCGGCAGCCCCGGCGCACAGAGATGAGCTCACCATTTCCTCTCCACGTGGGCAGGGCTGCAGTAAACACATGGCTGGGGCTGCCCAGGTGAGTGGGGATTTGCTGGGGCTTGGGGACGGGGGAGGGGGCAGAGGAGGTGTCCCTAACCAAAACCCTTCTAGCAAGAGCTGCTTGCTGGTCCCCCGGGAGAGCCCTGTGGCTGCAAACGAACCCAGAGCAGCCCAGAGAGGGAGCCCTGCCCCATCCCTTCCTTACTTGGGGGAGTCCTAGCTGCTCCTGGGGTTGAAGGAGGGCGTCCCTCCCATTGTAAAGCCGGACCGTGGGGTGGTGTTTAAACCCCCCTCCCCCCAGCTGCCAGGAAGGGGCGGCTGAGCGTAGGAGAGACCCCGCTGCAGCAGATGGTGCCCAGCCTGGGCTGGGAGATTTACCTAGGCAGGTAGCAAGGAGCTGCGGGAGTGAATCAGGCCCCGAGCTTTTTGGAACCTGCCTCCCCAGCCCCAGGGAAAGAGTTTGTGGCGGGAGGGAGATGGGAAGCGTTGGCCGAATGATCTGAGCTTTGGGGTTACTCGGGCAAAGGAGCCCAAGCCAGCGTGTCCCAGTAATGCATGGGGATGGTTGCGGGTGCTGACGTGGTGCCCCTGGAGGAAGGGTCTGGACTCTGGAGCACTGCACGGAGTGGAATTGGGCAGGCTAACAATGTATCTTGGGTTAACAGATAGATGATGGGGCTGGGTGTCAGGCTTCCCGGGTTCTGTACCTGTCTCCGCCAGGCCTTTTGTGTCTATTTCCCAACCTGTAAAATGGGGACAATGAGGGGGAGGAGGTGTGAGGGCTAATGGCAGGAAAGCATCTAGAGATCCTCTGATGACAGTCCCTGTAGAGATGCAGAGCGTCCGGTCATAGGGAGCTTTCTGGCTGTGGTATACTCAGCAGTGTGTGGGTTTTGCTGGTGCCAATCTCTATCAAAGCTCCCTTTGGCAGCTGTGGGTTTGATTTATAGTCGCGCTGCGCCTGGTGTGGGGCTCACCCCCTGATGCAGGAATGTGCTTGCAGGTTGCCACGATGCAAGGGGACGTGGAGAGGCTGCTGATCCTGTTCAAAGATGAGGCTGGCGAGATCCTGGGGTCCCCCTTTGACGTGCCCATCGATATCACGCCCGAGAAGCTGCAGATGGTCTGCAACGCGCTGCTCCAGAAGGTACTTCCCAAGGAGCCTGTGTGTCCCCCCCACTGCTCTAATGGTGGGGGGCAGCAAACTGCGGGTATCCACAGGCTTCATCCCAGCCCCACCTGGGGAGTGGGACTGCACGGAGGGATGAGGCTTCTCTCGGCAGTGCTGAGTGTGTTGGGATGCTTAGAACCGCTCCTGCTGGGCCAAGGCTCCAGGGGTGCTAACCCAGCAGGATCCAGACTGGGTGGCCAGGACCGCCACGTCAGACAATTGTGGCAAAGTGAGAGATGAGCAGTGGGATTTCTGCTGCCACGCCCACGGCTCTGGTCCTCCTGTATAGACGCCATTCATAGCACTGCCTGGGCCTGCGCTGCCCGGGACTCTGACCCCAGGACTCCGTGGATGCTCAGGGATTGGCACAGAGAGGGACTGGGTCGGGGTCTTTCCCATCTGCCCCAGGGCAGATCTGTCAACCACTGCCTCAATTCTGAGCTAGTACTCCTTCCCAGGCTGGGGAAGATGTAACGGGAAGCACACGGGGTCCCAAACTGTTTTCCTGTGGCGGGGCAGGGGGACAGGGAACAGGAGGGCTGTATGAGCCAGTCCTGCCTAAATCTGCCCCAGGTTAGTGCTTCTGCCTCTTTTCATACAGGAGGAGCCGCTGCCCTTGGCCTTCTATGTCCACGATGCTGAAATCGTCACGTCGCTGGAGAACACCCTGGCGGGGCAGGTGGTGGAGACGGAGAGAGTCCTTGACATCATCTACCAGCCCCAGGCTGTGTTCAAAGTGCGGGCGGTGACGCGATGCACCAGCTCTTTGGAGGGGCACACTGAGGCTGTCATCTCCGTAGCCTTCAGCCCCACCGGAAAGTAAGGGGGGGCAGCAGGAGGGCTGCGGATTCTGGGTGCGGAGGCAGGGCAGCGCCAAATGGCTGGGCTGGTTGGGGACCAGGGCTGCCGAAGTTTATAACGCCCTGGTAATGGGGAGACAGGCTAGGTAGTGGGGTGGGGAGAACAGACCGGGAAGGAGCCTCGGCACCGCCTGCCGCCCTGAGCCCAGACAGCCTGTTCCTCACCATCTCAGGTACCTGGCAAGCGGCTCCGGTGATACCACTGTGCGTTTCTGGGACCTCAGCACGGAGACGCCACACTTCACTGCCAAAGGTGGGTGCAGCGGGTGAGGGGGGACCGCATGGGGTGTTCTGAGTCTGTGCCCACCCCTCCCAGTAGCCTCTCTGGTCTGCAGAGTGTGGCCCCTGGGTTCCCTGAGTCGCTCCTGCGCCAGAGACTATCGATGGCTCTGTTGTAACGCTGATGAGTTCACCGGGTCGCCCCAGCCACTGCCCCCCCACCCCCTTTGGGGGAAATCCACTGAGCTGGGCTCATTGCAGTGACTTGCCTCCTCCTCTCGGTTCCCCCATGTGTGCCGTGTGATCGCGTTCCGAGGCTTGGGGCTTGGTGCCAGCTCGGTGTGAGGAGCACATCGCAGAGTGAGCACCACGGATGGCGTGCAAGCTGCCTCGAGTGTCTCCGGGCCTCGATTCCTGGGCCTGGCTGTCTCCTGCCCTTTGGAAAGGCCTCCCTGGAGGTGCTCTGCGAGTGCCCAGGCCACGGTGCAACAAGAAGAGCAGCTGCTCACTGTGGGCCAGCAAAGCGCAGGGAGTCAGACTGGCTGGGACAAGTGCAGGGGAGTCCTGGTCCTTCTCCCCCCCCCACCCCCACCTCCGGACCACAGCTGCCCCTTGAAGACAGGGACAGCTCCAGGATGGGGGGCTCTCCTCACCCCTGCACTCTCTCCCGTCGGCAGGTCACAGGCACTGGGTCCTCAGCATCGCCTGGTCTCCCGATGGCAGGAAGCTCGCCTCAGGGTGCAAAAACAGTCAGGTACATGTCGGCTTCGGCTCAGCGAGGGGCCGGATTCCTCTGTGCGGGGCCAGACCTGGGCCGTGGGGGAGATCTGCCTTGGTGACATCTCGTGGAGAGCCCTTTTCCTCTCTGGGGGAGCCCTCGCGCCCTCATCGATGGACTGAAACCAGACTGGGCCAGCACCGGCCTCCCAGGCAATGGGTCTGCTCCTCCTCTGACAGCCGTGGAAGGAGTAACGCGGCTGGGGCTTTGTTCAAACCCGGGCATTGAAGTGGAGAGCAGGAATCCCTGCAGCCTCGAGGGAAATTGGGCATGGCTGGGTTATGATTGGTGCGGGGTTGCTCCTGGGATAGTCGTCGCGTCTAGGCCTATGGAACACACCTGCACTTTAGCTACTCTCCCAGGCGTTCCCACGGGGCTCGGAGGCACGTCCCCGGCCAGGAGATCTGCAGGCTGCTGGGTTCATTGACACGGATTTGCAAAGATCCTTTGAGCAGGCCGGGTTGGCTGGTACATTGTGTCCTGTGCTGCCCCCTGCAGGCAGCTCTCAATGCTGCGTGGTTGGGAGACCAGCTCCTGGACATTCCCTTGGTCTAGCTTGGGGGTGAGTACCAGCTGCAGACACCGTGCCTTTGGCTGGCACCTGCAGAGCAGTGAATCTCTCTGGAGCCTGATGGCGGGTGCCTTGCTGGTATCACCCCCTCGCCAGTGCAGCTGCTGATTCAACCTAGGTCCTGCTGTGGATTCTGGTGGTGGTTTTATTATGAAGGACAGCAGTGCCTAAAGGCCCCGGCTGCGATCAGGGCCTCGCTGCCCTAGAGGCTGGAGAGACCCAGACAGACCTGCCCCAAAGTAGGCAGGACAAAGGAAGGGGAAGGGAAGCAGGCCCAGAGACCGGTGGTTTGCTCGAGGTCACCGGCAGAGCTGGGGGTAGAACCCAGGTCTCCAGAATCCCAGGCTGGTGCCCTACGCACTAGGCCATGCTGAGCCGGGCTCTGCTGCAGGCTAATGCCATCGGTCTCCAAGGTGGGGGCGTGTGTTTAAACCTGCAGGCAGCAGTGGCATCGAATCCTCACCTGCACCCGCCGGGGTGTCAGAGCCAACTCCCCGCTTAACGCTCCCCAGGGCTTGTTTTCTGTGTCTGTCACTGGCTCAGCTTCTCCCTGGCAAGTCCTTGGAGGAGACAGATCGCCAGGAGTATTCAGGTTCAGCGCTCTTAAGCTCCCGTCTCCGAGCCCGGGAGCTGGGTGAGCGGCATTGAAGCAGGGCCACTCCCCACGGACCTGACGTAGTCCCGTGCCGCTCTTGCTGCGTTGGTGACCCCGTGGCTAGATCTGGGGCTTGTATCCCAGCAGAAGCACAGGGCGGCCTGTGCTGTACCATAAAGGGTTGGCTCCTCGTTTGGGAGGCTGCTTGCTTGCTGGGAACGGGCCCTAGGGAGGTAGCTCTTCGCTTGGGGAGCAGCACTGGGACGTGCTTGTGCCTTTTGAACTTGGGTCTAGATGACGTTGCCACCACTGAGAGGTTTTGTTATTTCAGAACCCCAGGCTGAGCTGTCCCTGCTGGAAACTGCTCCTTCAGGGCGCAGGGCCTGCCGGGCACCCTCCCGGAGGGGCGTCTCTCCTCAGTGTAGCAAGCTGGGCCTGACTGCAGGTAGCCGTGCAGGATGGTGGTGTGGTTGAGAAGTGGGCCTGGGATTGAGGGTTCTGTTCCCAGCTCTCCTGCAGCCTCCCTGTGTGATCTTGAGCAAGTCCCTTCATCTCGCCAGGCCTCAGTTTCCCTTCTGTAAAATGAGGATGATAATCCTTCCTTTCCCTCTCAGGTCTCTTGCTGTGTGTTTATACAGCACCTAGCGCAATGAGGCTCCCGTCTCAGCAGGGACCTGTAGGCACTGCTGGAGCTGCTAACAATAACGACTCCTAACCCAGTCACAAAAACAACAGCCTCCTTCGTTTGCCTCTGCTCTGAGTCAGCTGGGATTGAAGCACGCTAAGAAGAGGGGGACGGACTTCCCGTGGGATCTGTTTAGAGGCATGAGACCAGAGGAGCCTGAGAGCTGCCTGGCCTGCTGGCAGCCCGGAGATGGCCCATTTATACTGTTAACTCTTTGTTAACTAATTGACAAGCATCTGCAGTAAAGTGCCACTCGGGAGGCAGTTCTGGTTTAAACTAACCCTGTGAGCTGTTCTGCTCCAGTTCCTGGCCTCCCCTGGGTTCTCACTGAGCACATGATTAATGCCTCAGCTCCTTGGAGGAGCATTATTCAGAGGGCAAGAAAAACCCAACAAAAAGCCAGCGTGTGTCCCGCCCACGGAGTCCGATAATAACCACCATTTAGCACGTTCTGGCTCTCCCAGCACTCAGCAAGCGTTCGGTAACCCGCTGGCACCGGGTGTCGACAGCTGGAGCGGGTTTGCGAAAAGAGCTGGATAATTTGATGGCTGATGGTTTTGCAGCAGTGTGGGCTAAGATGGGGGTGAACAAAATCTCCTGCCTCAGGGCGTCAGCTGGTGGCTGCAGAGGTTAGGAAAGGAATCCACTCTTCTTCCCCCTGCCTGTGCCAAGGTCCATCCTTGCATTCTTGGCCTGGAGTATCCGGACTGGAAGGGCAAACCTGCCATTTCCAAATCGAGCTTGACTCTCCCTGGGATGCATGTTGGGTGGTATCTGTGATCTAGCTGCCTCGCTTGCTCTGTTGTACAGATATTTCTCTGGGACCCAGACACAGGGAATCAGATTGGCAGGGTGCTCGCCGGACACTCCAAATGGATTACGTGGCTGTGTTGGGAACCACTCCACATGTAAGTGACCTTCTGGCTGGCCAGCCTCCTTGCTTTGCCAGTGGGGAGAGGCCTGCCCCCTGCCTTGGTGATGGCAGAGTAAGTGTGTACAGAGTGAGGCTGAAAAGCAGCCAGTGAATTGGGCACCAGGCTGGGAGCCAGGAGACCCAAGTTCTAGTCCCAGTTCTGCCACCAGCCTGTGATGGGACCTTGGGCTTTGCACGGCGCTCTCATGTCTCCATTTCCCCTGCTGTATAATGGGGATAGTGATGCCAGCTCTCCTTTCTGAAGAGCTTTGAGAGCGATGGATAAAAGGCTTGGGTGAGTTTCAGTCGCCTTTGCTTTACGTTTTCAAAGCACTGTGCAGCCTTGTTCCTGGGAGGTGAGGCTGAGCTACCTCAATCTCCCACGGGGGAGAGCGCGGGGAGCTGGGAGTGGCTTACCCAGAGCTGCACAGACAGTTGTAGTTAGAGCTGGGATTAGCACCCAGGTGTTCCTGGCTCCCTGTCCTGTGTGCCGATCACTAGCCCACCCGTTCTCCCACACACATTCCTCCAGTGAAAGCGGCCCCTAGGGAAAGGTGGCTGGGGATGGCTAAGACTGCGAGTGTCTCCCTTTGTCGGTTCCTTGGAGTGTAACAGGAGCCAGATGTGCTCTTCCCCAGCACCCCTCAGCAGGAGTTTGAAGGGGGAAAGCTGCAGTCCGCATGGTGTCTGGGCCTCATGCACCCTGCCCATGCTGACTGCTCTGCCCATGCCCCCTGCATCCCCAGCCACCTCCGCCATCTGGTTTATTTCTTCTGCAGGCTGATGAACCACACAAGCTCTTTATTCCCTCCATCTGATAAAGCTCCACCTCAGAGAGAGGCGGGGAGGGTGGTGGGGGAAGCTGTAGACGATGATGGAAGAGGTTATAAAAATTAAAAATAGCCCCCATGGAGCAGAGCCCTGCAAATTGAATTCCTGAGTAGGAAATCCCAGCGATTTGGAAACATTTAACTGGATTAACGAAAACTGGTTATAAAAGGAGGAGCGGGGGATGGGGAGGAGGTGGAGGATCCTGCCTGTGCTCTGGAGAACTCGGGATCTGTGTCTCCAGCCAGCCAGGCTCCTCACTCCACTCCTGCGGAGAGGGATGAGCAGCATTTCCACTGCCTTGCGGTCCAAGCGCTGCCAGTCCTCTCCTTGATTAGCGCGTGCAGTGACCATGCTACAGGCTTGGTGCCAGCTGTTAACCAGCCTGCCCCTTCTTAGCTTGAGAGCGGAGGTCAAATGTGCGAGTTGCCTTTCTGTAAGGATGCCCTTAACTCTTCTCCAGCTACGGAGCTGATGCACACCCAGTTGATGCAGGGGAAGAGGAGGCCAGATTTGCTGTCCTGCGCCTTCACTGGATTCCAATTTTCCTTCTAGAAATCCCGAGAGCCGCTACTTGGCCAGCGCCTCCAAGGACTGCAGCATCCGCATCTGGGACACCATTGCGGGCCGGTGCGATAAGATCCTCACCGGGCACACGCAGTCGGTCACGTGCGTGAAGTGGGGCGGAGACGGCCTGCTCTTCTCCTCCTCCCAGGACAGAACCATCAAGGTCTGGAGAGGCCAGGATGTAAGTGTGGCAGCCTGGCGTGTGTGGACTTTGACACCAAGAGCCTGGGCAGGAAGGTAGCTCAAATAAAACGATGCATCAAACCTTAATTGTTGTTCCCAAAAGCTGGAAATAACCAAGTCGTCGCCCATCCTGGCCTTGCATTGCCTCCTGGCTTTAGCCGCATGTGCTCGCTTTCCGGGCAGAGGCAGGACACCCCTCTGGTGGATATAAGGAACCGCGATGATTGTTTCCAGTGGGAATCTTGTCTGCTCCTTGGCCAAAGGAATTGGGTGGTTGTGTGGGGTGGAGATCCTTGGAGCTGCTTTAGAAACGGGAACTCCCCTGGATAAATGACAGCCTGGCAGAAATGGGTTTGGCGCTGCTTGTTGGCAGGAGGGGGAGTGTGTTTTCCCTGTGGGTTGTGGTACTTGCTAACGTATGCTGGAGCCATCAGCAAGGAGAATGCAGAGTTGGCCACCCTTGACTTCACGTCTTGGGCCCTGTCCGTTAGGAATGACATTGAGAGACAGCACAGCCTTGATCGAAGGTGGGACTGAGAGCCAGGAGTTGGTGCTACCCGTGCCCGATTGAAGGTCGGGCTGGGACATACCATGGCCTGACCCCAGCACTGCCAATAACTGATTGAAAGTGGGGCTGGGAGCTGGAACGTCCCTTGGTCTGACCCTCATGCTGCCTGTAGCTGATTGAAATGGGGCCAGGAGCTGGGATGTCCCATGGTCTGACCCTGGCCCTGTCCATAACTGATGGAAGGTGTAGCCGGGAGGTCCTGTGGTCTAATCCTCGCACTGCTGCTGCCTCCCTGTGAGTCCCTTTCTAAGCAGGCAGCCTTTTTGCTTTCAGGGAATTCTCTGCCGCACTCTGCAGGGCCACGGGCACTGGGTGAACACCATGGCTCTAAGCACCGACTACGTTCTCCGCACAGGGGCCTTTGAACCTGCAGAAGCCTCTGTCAACCCGCAAGACGTGAGCGGCACCCGTAAGAGCATTAAGTACATTGCAGGCTGGAGAGGAACAGGGGGAGGAGGTAGCGTGGCCTAGTGGGTAGGGCACAGCACTAAGTCAGAAGACCTGACTTCTGTGCCAAGGTCACATTGGGGAGCTGGGTCCCCTCCGTTTCTCTGTCTAGAAAATAAAACCATGAGCGCCACAGATTGGGAATGCTACACAAGCACTGCATTTTGTTGTTAAAAGTGTGACCCTCTGAAGAGGACATTGTTTTAAACCCCTCAAAATGTCCCTGTCAAAATCCTTCTTGAGTCACAAATCTGGAGGGAGAAGACGTCTTAGATCCTGCCTTTAGAGATGTTACACGTTTCCTTTAACCTCCCGATCGCTAATCTCCCTTCTCTCCTGCACACAGTGGCAGAACTTAAAGAGAAGGCTCAGCACAGGTACGACCAAGTCAGGGTAAGTTTCCGTTAAGAAATGCCCCCCTCTCCCCCCAGTGCCAGGCTTCCTACCGTTGTTGCTGAGAAAAAAATGAATAAATGAATCTCCGTGACTGGCTAAAGATTTCCTCCAGTTTGTCTGCGTCAGGTTTGCATCTGAGCTTTGAAGGGCTCGGTCTGTGTGAGCCGAGGCTCGGTGTTGGGGTGTGCTGATTGTTTGTTTATTGCAGGGGCAGGGACCGGAAAGGTTAGTGTCTGGATCAGATGACTTTACGCTCTTTCTGTGGGCCCCAGCAGAGGACAAGAAGGCGCTGGAGAGAATGACAGGCCACCAGGCATTGATCAACCAAGTGCTCTTCTCCCCAGACACCCGGATAATAGCCAGTGCTTCCTTTGACAAGTCCATCAAGCTCTGGGACGGCAGGACGGGAAAGTAGGTTCTCTCGTTCTAGGACAGACACGATGTTTGCAGTTCGCTCCATGCAGTAACACAGAAGGAAACGCGCCTGTCTCCCTGCCATGGCTGAGTCAGGACCTTCCCCTCTGCGGCCTTGCACACGCACGCACAGTCATTACCTTTTGTGGTTGTGCACCTAGTGATCAGAGCAGGGCACTCGGACTCTGGGCTCCTGGTTCCCTGCTGTGCCACTGACTACCTGGGACCTTGGGCATGTCCCTTTATTTCTCCGATTCAGAGCATGCACGTGTGTCTGACAGCCCATCCTCACCCCTTCCCCTCTCTGTCAGATACCTCACCTCCCTGAGAGGGCACGTCTCCGCGGTTTACCAGATTGCCTGGTCAGCAGACAGCCGTCTGCTGGTGAGCGGGAGCAGTGACAGCACGCTGAAGGTGTGGGATGCCAAGACAAGGAAGCTGGCCATTGATCTCCCCGGCCACGCAGACGAGGTAGGATGCCGTTGGCCAAGGGGCTCACACTAACCTGCCCTGGAGAGGGCAGAGGGCTCTCAAACGCTGTGGCCACCTCCAGTGTCTCTGAACAGTTGGGGAGTGTCTTCTGCCAGGGGCCTGAGGTTCTTCCCTGCCACCGGGGCTGCGTGGCCCTAAAGGAGTGACGGGAGCTCCTCTCTCTCTTTGTTGGTAGGTGTTTGCGGTGGATTGGAGCCCAGACGGACAGCGAGTAGCCAGCGGAGGGAAAGATAAGTGTTTAAGGATGTAAGTATCCCCTGGGGCCTGTCCCCCAAGAAGCAGAGCGTGGCTTCTGTGCACTCTGTATATTAACGCAGCCTGCAAAGGAATGTACTGAGGGGCACGTTCTGTATACAGAACCACTGGGCCCACCATCACCCTCTTGCCTCACCTGACAAGCTGGGCTTTTGTTATGATTAGTCTTATAGGAGCCCCAACTGAGTTTGGGGCACCATCATGTGAGGTGCTGCACAAACACACAGTAAGGGACAGCCCCTCCCCAAAGAGGTTAGAGTCTAAATACAGTCAGGTCTTTGGGTTCTCGATTAATTCTGCACAGCGAAACCATTCGGCTCTACTTCTGCCTTTCTGCAGAGCTTGCATTCCATTCAGCTCTGATACACCCGCTCTCTGGTGCCTGGGGACCTCTCGCGGCTCTCAGGGAAAGCTGACCTGAGCAGAACACCCAGAACCCTTTTTCCCCCCTTACAAAGAGATTTTCCCTTGCAGAATCTGGGCCGCTGGGCCAAATTCCAGATTGATTGGCACCCTGTGCCTAGCTACCCCAGCAAGGAGCCACTCCCCAAGGTGGAGGGATAGACATGCATGGACGTCAATACGACAGCAGAATTTAGTCCCTGTTCTCTGTACCAGTTGTCACTGTTGTGCTTGCAGTTGGCCAGCGTTGGGGAAGGGACACCAGAGCAATCCGACTCAGATCCTCTTTCCACCCTTGTTCTCCCCCCTCAGACCTGTGCATACAGGGATTCGCCCGTGATCCAGTGGCCAGTTAACTGCGCTCACCATATGAATCTAGTGCAGAGTGCCTCGCTGTGCCATTCTGCTGTCTGCAGCGGACGGTGCAAAAGCCGGAGCTGATGCTGCGCTGATGACTCTCAATGTCCCTTTCATTTGCAGATGGAGACGATAGGAGCAGTGAAGAGAACCCGCCAGTTCTAACTGGCCCTGTCAGTATGTCCGGGCCTGGCAGCTAACCAGCTCAGCGTGGACTGTGGTGTTCCGCCTCTTACACACCACACTAGCTGTCCCTAATTAATTTCTGTGAAGGGAGATTGTAATTCAGATTTAATGTGAACCAAAGAACTTGCCCTACTGCATCCAGATGATTTTGTCTGCAACCATGAGTACCCTGGACCTCCACTAGTTCCGATTCAGCCTGGTTTCTGTTGAAACGACTGCAGCCTGTACTCTCTGGCGGGGAGAGAGAAGAGGGGGTGGGGGTCTGGTCATGCTTTTTGCCTTCCTTGCAAATGGAGCCTGCAGGGGCTAAAGCTTTTAGTGGGGACAGAAAAGCATGTCCTTTCCTGACCTCTGGAGAGAGAATGGGGAAAACCATCACACTGTTACCTTGCAAAATTCTACTCACCCGTTTTGCCTGGGCAAAGAACTGTTTAACGGGTATGTAAGAGAGCCTTGGCCGCCTTCGTTATTCAGGTGAGGGGAGCAAGGTGGCTTTGCCCCTGGGCTGGTAAACTTTCCCCTTGCATATCGTTCACTCTGTTGGCAATAGCCCAACCCGCCTTAGGCTAAGGAGCCCAATTCTGCTTGGCTGTTTGTTCTGAACTAGGGCAGGAGGGGGAGCAGGCGTGAAATGAAAACTGGTGCAGACACTGTGTCGAGTTTCCAGGTCTCAGTTGTTCTCTGAATTGCGGAGAAGTGAGCACGCGTGCCTGAGTGAATCTGTGACCGCTCCCTGTTCCATGCACATTGCCTGGCTCGGGTGCACCGTGCACTAGGAAGGATGGCATATGAGGCTGCTATTGTGTCTCTTGCGTCCTGTTGCGGGTTGTCTGTAGGGTTGAGGTTGTCTCTAAAGGCTGTTCCTGTGCCTTTGAAGTCAATGGCAAAACTCCCCTTGACTTCCATGGTGCAGAACTGGTCCCTTACTGAGTTTATCTAGTACATTTCCTGTGTCAGGTGGGTGCAGGGAGCTGTGTCACTTGTCCTGTTGCAAAATCCTGTGTGTTAATATTTGTTAAGTTGTTCTTAGCCAGCATGGAGCGGGGTTTAAGTTAATGCAGCCCAACATTTTGGGAGGCAGGTCAACCTGGATTTAACTTTTACTTCCAAGGAATTTTAAGAAGAGTGCAAGTCCAAATATGATTAATAAGGAACAGATAGAATAATGTCAAGTTCTCTGTCACAATTGCAATAAATTTACGTTAAAGACCAACGCGCACTCGCGCTCTCTCTCTCTGGCGCTCCTTTGTTGTGGGTTGTGCTGGATGTTCAGCAAACAGTTGTTTGGGGGGTTTTTTCAGTCTCTGTACTAAACTTTCGAGTTGTTGATTGATCCTGGCTTGGGGGTTGCTGTGCAAGCCTAACACGGTGTGGCGAATGCCAACAATGGGCTTGTAAAGGGGAAGGAAGAGGAAGATGGTCCAGTGATTAGGGGTGTAGCCTCAGACTTGGGAGACATGAGTTCAAGTCCCTGATCTCCCACAGGCTTTCTCTCTGACGTTGGGCAAGTCATTTAGGGCTTGTCTACACTGCCACTTACAGCGCTGCAACTTTCCTTGCTCAGGGGTGTGAAAAAACACCCCCCTGAGCAATGCACAGGTGAGCGCTGTAACGTGCCAGCGCTGGAGCCACGACTACTCAGCCACGTTAAAGTGCTGCCATCTCTGCCCCGCGTCGGGAAGCACAAATGCTAGAGGAGCAGACAGCTAGCGTGAGTTCCTGACCTTCCCAGGGGTAGTGGAGCTCAGACTCCCAGCCACGCAGCGGCAGGCTCTGGCCATGGGCTCCAGCTGTGTGGCGGAAGATTCCAGCCGCAAGCTCTGTCCTCCAGTCGCAGGGCCCAGCGGGCTCCATCCCCCAGTCCCTCACCCATCCACCCTATCACCTCTGGCCCCCGCTGCTTTCCTACCCACCTCCCCATCCGACCAAGGCTTAACCTGGCTTGCCAGGCCTGAGTAAGTCTGCTTCTGTGAAAAGTGATATTTGTATGTTTGTTAATATCACTTTTCACTGCCTCCCATCTAGCTAGCAAGTCTGCTGCTCTGAAAAGTGTTATTAACAAACATACAAACATACACTTTTCACAGAAGCAGACTTACTAGCTAGCAAGTCTTTAAAAAAACCCCAAAAAGCAGAAGAAACAACAACAAAAGACAAGAACAAGCAAAGCACCGTATTTGTGTTTCTATTCTGTATAGGGCCAGTAAAGAATAGACATAACCGTTATTTTTATTATTGAATCTGCAAAGAAAAAAAAACCCTATATAAATAAATTACTATGATTTGGACATGTGCATGTACATATTTATTTGTTTTTCCTAAAATTAAATAAGTATTTTAGGAAAAATTGTCTGATGGCCGCACTCTAATAACCTGAAATAATCAGCCTAGATCTATAGGTAAAGGGGTAATAAGGCCACTATTGCTCAGCTGGAAAGGACTCTGCTGTAGTACATCGGGAGACTCAGAACCTAATGGAGCCTGAGGCATTCTGTGTCAAAGATGCCTTTACAACAGCTGTCCCCTACACACCTTGTCCCCAGCCTCCATTCAATGCGGCTTAGCACCTACCTAAGTTAAATATCTATGCCAAAGGAGGTTTTTCTGTACAGATTGTTTCCACGTGTCATAGCCCGTCTCCCTTTGGTTACTGACAGAACCCAAATCACCCTGCCGTGGAGAGTGAGAATGCCACAAAGCTGGTTTAGTTAGAGCCGTGGGGCTTCGTAATGGTGCTCGTTGGTCCCACTGGGGCTCATGAAGTGCTGTAATTTACATCTCATGGCTTGCTCCATCCCAGGGTTGTGGGCCTGCATTCATGAACAGCAAGTCCAATGCAGAACATTCAGTTCTTGCTTGTCACGAGTAGATCCTCTCGTTGCCTATTTGTTCTTTTGCTGATGCTACGCAGAAAGTTGTAGTTTTATAGACTCCCCCGAGCAGGATACTTCTCATCCCTGCATGCTGCACTGTTAGCATGGCCTGGGTAATCTAATTTCAGCTGTTGAATGGAAGATAGAGACCAGGATTCATTGTTCCAGAAATGACCACAGCCTATCGGCTCTTCAGAAACGGTAATCACAACAGAAAGTTGGAACAGAAAGTTACTGCTCTCCAATCACTATTCCTCTTTTAATATCTCCCACTCCGCGAACCAGCTCAACTGGCATATCTTCACCAGATCTTTAGGGAAGAACGCAATATCCTGTACACATACGGCTTTATTAATACACTTCCTCTACTCGCCTCTTACTGAATTTTAAGGCTGTGCGTCCATCTGCACAAGGGAAGCAACCCACACTTTGTTGAGGTGACGGTTGTGGAAGAAGGCAGGGTGGTTCTAAGTTGCAGCTAAGAATGCGGTCCTACAGTCGCTCTCCTCCTTGGGAAGGAGGAAAACAGAAGCACAAAGGTGAATGAAAAGGGAACTCCCAGCTGTCAGGCCCCCAGATGTGTCTATAGCCTTATTTTTAATATAACTGCTCAGGATGGAGGAGGAAAAACCTAAAAGAGACTTAGCTGTTATTTAAGGCTTTGTGTGTTCAAAGAAGCTAATCCACCCTTCAACTTTTCCAAAGTAGGTGGTGGTATCCTCGTTTTACAGATGGGGAAACTGAGGTATAGAGCGATGACAACCCCACAGCTTGTCAGAGCAAGGATTAGAACTTGTGATTTTCATTTCCAGCTGTCTGTCCAGATCCTCCAGAGGATCAGCTCATGCATCTCCAACCTGAGCATGGCTTTTTCAGTTGCATGAGGGTAAGCTTCTTCGCATTCTGACCTAAACTGGCAGGTAGTGTCACTGTGCCATGCTAATGAGTTGCTGTGTTTCACTTCAGAGGTGCTTGCATTTCGGTGGCTCAGAAAATTATCCTGAAATTTGTTATTTATATTACAGTAGTGCTAGGTTTGGGCCCCCATTGAACTAGGCACTGTACATAATCAGAGATGGCCTCTGAGACGGCACAATCTAAAGAGACCAGACAAGAGAAGGGTGGGTTGGAGATAACATTGCCCCTTAATGATAACCAGCAACGTGCTTTATTGTGGATGCCAATCTGATCTGAAATGCTCTCTAGCAAGGCATATGGGGCTAGATTTTCAGAAAGTTCAGGCTCACAAAAAAGGAATTGCTCATGAAAACCTCTGGATTTAGCTCTTCAAGTGCATATGAATTTGGGATCCTGGGAGAAGAAAGGTGCTATGTAAATAGAGTTTTTTAATTGGAGATCACATACGTATTTGTATTACCATAGCCCCTAGGCGCCCTATTCACGGACCAGGACCATTGTGCTAGGCACTGTACAGACAGATCGAAAGACGTTCCCTCCACAAAGTCTCATTTGTGCTGTAGTTCTTCAGCCCCAGTGCCTGACCTGCTCATGAGGTTACTCCTTTCATTCCTCCAGATGTGACCTTGGTGTATCTCGTCTGCCATGATAACACTGACAATGCTGAGCCTGCTCAGCCATGGGTCAAAGGCACTGGTACGCCTCTGCAATAGGCACCAGATAGCGGTGCAAGGCTTGTGAACGTCAAAGCCTTGTGGGATGTTTAGAATAATCTCAGCAGATTATCCCTGCACATTTAGCCGTTGATCTCAGACACTCCACTCCTTAGAGCCTGGCTTGGCCATGCATGCCTGAGCTTTGAGGGAGATTTACTTATCTGCTGGGATGCTTTTGGCTGCTGATTCCGAAACAAATAGCTTTTCCCTCTGGCCAGATCCGAACCTAGATAACGCAGCTCCAAGTGGTCACCATCTTTTCTGCCCCTCTTCTCTGTTCTGGCTTCAGCATTTGATGCTAAATAGTATGCATGGAAAAGAGAAACAGAAGACCTTAGACAAATAGATGGAGCTAACATGAAGGTACCAGCCACTGTGACTGGGAATATCTGTGTGTCCTCCAAAAGGTGATGTTCCAGCTTTAATTTTCTTTCAGCTGATTAGTCATGTGGTTGCAAATCCATCAGCCACATGGTGAAGTGGCAAAAACCAATTGGGCAGATTCTCCTTGAAACACGGCTACTAATATTATTAGGTTCTAATATTAATATTTTTGCCATTTACATAGCTCCAGCTTTCATGTGAAATAAACCCATGGTCCTTCCCATATGTGCTTGTTAAAGAGCCCATGATGCTTTTTGCAAGAATGTGATGGTAACCTCAGAATCTTGATCAAACTTCAATTTAAGTGTCTTCCTGCCTAGCTAAATCCTTCTCTCTGCAGCTTTGTGTGGATACAGCATTCCTCACTTCATATCTCAGACTCTTTTGTAGTGCTGTTGTGTACTGTTAAACAGCTGCTGTGTTCCACCCCAGAGGTGGCTGCCGTTTTAATGGTTGGTAAAGTGAACATGATATATCTCTTGCCTTCTTCCAGGTGGGGATGTGAGCTTTAACTAGTCAGTGATTATTGAAACACTTTGAAAACTTGGATAAAAGGTGCTATAAATGTGCAAAATATTATTACTTGTAATAAAATCGAAATATGTGAGGTAAGAATCTCATTTTTCACCAAAGATCTTTGATGTGATTTTAATAATCAAATATCTCTTTCTAAAATCCCTAATGTTTGTCTCTGGAAAATACTCATACAGCCCTTCATGACTGGCTAGCAGCTGTGTTGTAGGGTTGCCAATTTTGGTTGGACGTATTCCTGGAGGTTTCATCAAATCACATAATCTTTAATTCCTGGGGACTCCAGGACAATCCTGGAGGGTTGGCAACCTTACATAAATGCATGTACTGAAATATTTAGGTTTTCAAAAGCCAGCGTTTGGTGTAAATGTCAGTATATGTTCCTGTGTTTTCATTCCAATTTCAGCTGAATTATTCACGAAATGTGCCATAAAGTTTTGCCTATTGCACAGGTATTTGTGTTCCTTGTCTAACACAAGAATGCTTGTAAGTGTATCCAGCTAACACAGCCCCGCTATTACAAGGATCTCTCCTCACGCTTTCTGGTATATAATTATATGATGCCTCTGTTTACGCCACCATTGAACTCCTTATAACTCCCTCATTAAAGCAATACCTCTTAGCACTGTTCCTGGTTTCTGAGGACTTTGTGATGGGGATGAGGAGATGCGCCGCTCCTGGGAGGAAAGTTTGGGGACTACGAGTTAAAGGTCAGAAGTAATTAAGAAGGGGGAAGTGGTGTGCAATCACTTCGCCGAACCGTGACTCAAACAGACCTGTACTGCGGGGATTCACAAGCCAGCTGTGTGATGACCTCACCATGATCCTTTAGGTCACATTTAAATGAGTGGGGCCTTGACTTCCTGCTGACATACAGCATCAATGCTCTGGCCTCTTCTCACCAACGCAGAAGGCTCATTTAGTGGTTTATCTGTCATCTTTGCAAAATGGCAGAATCCCAATCCCAGGGGCTCAGCTCATCGCTTGGTTTTTCCCAGGTCGATAACTTGACTCCCCTGGGGCTGACTGGCTGAGGAGCGGTAGAAGTCTTTCAGTGGAGACATTAATGCCTAGTGTCTTACCTGCTCTGTGTGGAAGTTAAAGGTCTCTGGCTGCTTTTCGTAACCTAGTTCGGGGGTTCTTGGCCAAAATTTCCTCTCCCTCTCCTGTTTGTGTGGGGTACTGTGTGCAGGTTGGGTGGTGTCTGCGCTGCAGAGGTGGCTGGGTGTCAGGGGCACTATAGGGACGTGTTTGTAAAGTTCTCAGGTGTCCTTCAGAACAGAAAGATGCTATGGAAACACACAATATTAACATCTTCATTCCAGGCAGCTGAAAGCAAGACGAAATTGTGCCATACAAATGCCAAAGGGTACTAAAACCTCCCCCCTCTCCGAAAGGTACTGGAATTATTAGCCTCATATTACAGCTGGAGAATCTCTGAGGCAGAGAGAGGAACTGACTTGCTCAAGGACATGCAGCATGTCAGTGGCAGAGCCAGGAATAAAACATATAGGTCTCCTGACTCCCAGTTGCCTTCTCTAACCCAGAAGATCACACTCCTTGACATGTTGCATGACTTCAGCACGCAGGGAATTTCTAGGGGCGCTGTATGTTTTTGATGCAGTGTTTGTCAGGTTACATGGCTCGGGCCTGCAGAGATGTTTATTCCCTGTACCCTTCCGCTCCCTGACTGTGCCATATGACCTATACCTGCTATCTGGAGGGTCCTGAGTGGGGGAATGAGTGGATCCTTTTATTTGTACATTTTCCTGTTGCTTCTTGTCCTCCCTTCTGGGCTATGAATGGAGCTAGATTTCTCCCTTTTCTTAAGACCAATTTTCAAAATGTCACTTTGGTACAAAATGCGATACAGAGCTAGAGATTGGAGACCTTTCTTTATCCCCACTGGGGGGAGCATTGGCGTAGCAGAAGTGTAAACTGCCCGTTTATACCTCTCCTTGGTTTCCTGGCAGCGTGCTTCACCACTGTGATCTGCAGGGTCCACCTCCTAAGGGTGAGAGGGGAATACAGTTCACTTACATTTTGGTCTTGCTCTGCTGAGAGTACAAATACAGGTGACACTTGTGGACACCTGGAACTGGACTGACAGAAACTCATTTCAGAGAGGCCAGCCAAGACCCCAATTCAAACTAGTGGACTAGGCCAGCTCCTCAAAGATATTTAGGCTCCAAATTTCAATGGAAGTTAGGATCATAAATCCCTTTGAGGGATCTGGACCCTAGAGCCAAACTCCACAGTCCTTTCACTGAGCAACATTTCCATTTATTTTTTGACTTCGCCACCGGAGTTCAAATCCTCCGTAGCCGGTTACAAATCCTCATGCGATGAGCAGTAAATGTTGTTACGCTGATCAAATTTCCCAGCTTCTCCCTGTCACTGTTTCATTTTGGACCACCAGCTTCCTGTACAGCTCTCTGCTGAAATTAACCCATTCCTAGGCCAGCAGACAAGGAAAGCAAGACAAACCGCTAACAAAGGAGTGTGATCACTTGGTGCTGTCAAGGGAAATGAATGTGTTATTTTCAACCCATATGGGATAATTTCTGTCTAAGAAATTCCTAAAGTGTCTGTCTCAACAAATACGATTTATGGCCCCTTTGTGTTGCCATTCTTCTAAGCAGGCTGTGTGAAGTACAGCTTTTGGGTGTAGGGCATATGCCAGCCTGGAGAGACAGACTCATGCCGGAATGCAAGAACAGAGTCATTTTTCACGAAAACGAGTTTCTGAATGTCTAGCTTGTTAAGATTGGTTTTGTTTTTCTCCTGGCTTGATTTTTAAATCAGTGCTGTTAATATATATTAAAACCCAATGCTTTGAGTTACTACCAACACCTTAGATTATGATGTAACTGAATTTTATTTATTTATTTTTTAGTGTTGATCTGTTTTACTTTTTGCCTTTACCCTGCTGACTCACTGAAATTAGTCTGATCAGTTTCACATTCTGGTTCTTGTTTGTTAGCTCAGGGCTGAGGTGTCATGATACAGAAAAAAGTTTACATTTAAAAAAAAAATCCTTTAAAAAGTCCTGTTTTGACACAAAAGCATTCATATTGGTGTTCTGTAACCCACACACACTTATCTGTAAAGCCAAAAGTTGTCCTACGTTAGGCTAACACTGTCCCTTTCAGTTATATTTAGTGCTGCATGTCTTTTGTCTGCTCAGATCTTTGAAAAATATTCTAATTTAAATGGTTTTGACAGGGATGAAAAAAACAAAGGTAGTAAGTGTGGTGCATTAAGGTAAGATTATGGAGAGCAGCAAAAAACAAAACAAAACCCCACACCATTCAAAATAGGGAGGTTAAGTCATGCTTTCCTGAATGTCTTGGTGGGATACATGTGCCAGAATATCATACTGTTCAGTCACTGTTTGCACATGCCAAAGTGGGATGGCGCCATGTATCACATGAGAGAACATGTACTGATCAGTGTGGGACTCAGGGCACTGACCCTAACTGGCAGCATCAACAGCTGTTTATTGTGTGCACCTCCTGATGTTTATAACTGCTTGAGTGCTGCCCAATGCCAAAAGCAAAACACAGCTGGTGCCTCCCATTCCAGGTATATCCGTTGTTTGCTGGAACAAAGGCTGGCACTCGAAAGGGGTGCAGGAGTAAGAGAGTTAATCATTCATTACAGCTAACTGCAGAGGGAGGACAGAGTTTTCAGTGGAAGAAGTTGGCTGTAAGGAGGGATTTGAGGTAAAGGGAAAGCACTTGGCACAGGGGTGTAGGGATGCTGGTCCAAGCATAGGGAGGTGGGTGGAAATAGATGAAGGGGCAAAGAGGAATGAGAGGAAATGGAAGTGGGATGAAGGTTAAAGGCTTCATGGGACTGGCATGTTTCCTGACATTTGGATTTGTTGAAGTAACAGTCCTAAAGTTGATCTACAAATGTCTAGGACACAGGCTGGAGGTGGAAGGGGCCCCTGCTCGTAGAGTTTGACCATAGGTAATTTTAAAACATCATCGTTTATTACATTTGTACATGCTAGCTGTGGTTGTGTGTTTTCCACCATTGTTGCTCTATGCATTAAGTCCTCTGCTAGGTTTGAGCTGCGGCTTGGTCTTACTGATGGAGCACCAAGTAAATTTCCTAGCACAGAAAAGCCTAAAGAGTTAATAACAGGGATGCAAAAAATCGTAGTGCAGTACAGTCCTGTTTATCTGCAATGCGTTGGGTGGTAACAGAAAATATTGGTGGAGGTGCATGGCAGCAGACACACAATTCACAGGGGAGTTAGGAAGTTGAAATTAACGTAGGCCACTTTGAGTCCCAATCCTGTAGTCAGATCCTTGTGCTTCGGGGTGGGCGGGGGCGGGGGCGGGGGGGGGGGGGGGAATCTCACTGACTTCAGCGGTACTTCGTGCAGGAGCAAGGGTCTGCTGGCATGGGTTGGATCACAGAAGAAAGGTCTTGGAGAATATTTCAAATCACAGAGGGGCGGTGGAGTACTCTCAGTTTTGGGTCTCAAACATGGATGTAAAAAAGCTTTCTTTTCATCAGCCTGAGCCCAGTGGAAATGTTCTCGTTCAAATTAATGAATATATTAATTTTTGTCTTCAAACAGGTCAGATTTCCCCTGTAGCACTGGCGACCCAACCCTTCGAGCATCGAGAGTTCAGGGGACTGAGGGGAGGTGAAGATGTACAACTGACTTTGTAGGTGATTTACCATCCAGGAGGAGAAATACAAAAAACATTTGTATCTTATTTTCACTCTGCATTGAGAGGATATAACTGCATTTGTTACAAGGGCACTTTGAAGGAGAGGGAGCTGAGTAAATGTGGAATGAGGGGAAACATTGCATTTTAAATTCCATGGGGCAGGGGCTGGGTTTTGTTACATTTGCACAGTGGGGGCCTGACTCCTGACATGGGCTCTGCTGGGTACTACACTAATATGAACAATTACTGGATGACAGATTCACACCTACGAGAGTGGGGCTAGATCTGAAAGTAGGGTAAAAGTGTATTTTGTATTAAATCCAGTTGGACAGTCTGGGACCTGGCTCATAAGTGGGGTTAACTGGGGATTTGATGAGAGATGGATGTGACCTTGACAGTGTTTTGAGTTGGACAAGGGCCCTGCACAGGGATGGGACTATGTAGATAACAGGCAGGTTCAGGTCATTAAGGTCTCTCTTCTCCCTTGCCAATAGGGGTCTGTCCCTGGTGGAGCAGACGGGCAGGGGTTCTGGCGCAGTGTGACCTCCTGCTGATCTGAACCCAGTGTGCGTCCGGGGGGTAGGAGAACTCAAGTGAAGGCTGGTGGGTGTTGGCTGGGGTAACTCTGGTCTTTATGGGGTGTCACAGAAAGGGGCCATGAGCTGAGGGCGGCCGGAGGGTAACCTGGTTATCCTTGCACCTTCTTCCACTTCTCCATGCTGATGGCTAAACCGGGGTTGGGGCAAGTGGGTGGTGTTGGTGTCCTGGGGGCTTAAGCTAGGCTAGATAATAGGGGATGAGGGAGGGTGGGGGGTGTCAGATAACCCTGATGGTAGGTGAGGGGGAGGTGGGGGTGCTGGGATAATGAGGGGGGGGTTAGGTACCCCAGTGGGGAGGGGAGGTGGGGGTGCTTGGATAATGGGGTTCAGGTAACCCAGCGGGGAGGGGAGGTGGGGGTGCTCGGATGATGGGGGTCAGGTAACCCCGCTGGTGGGGGAGGGGGAAGTGGGGGTGCTGGGATAATGAGGGGGGGTCAGGTAACCCCGCTGGGAGGGGAGGGGCTGGTGGAGAAAGGAGGGGCTGGTCGGGTAACCCCGAGGGGAGGTGCGGGGAGAGGGGGCGCGCGCTGGCTCAGCGTGGCAACGGGAGCCGGCACGTGCCGAGCGGACTCCTTGGCCGGCGGCGGAGGGAGCCGAGCGCTGGGATTGGCGCGAGGCGGCCTATAAATGCCGTGAGGCGGCGCGGCGGCCCCGGCAGTCGGAGCTGGGGCTGGCGGCGCTCGCAGGGCCTGTAAGGGAGGCAGTGGCGGCCTGAGATAACCCCCACCCTTTCCCCAGCGCCGGGGATCGGCGGCGACGACAGCCCGAGGGGCCGGGCCACCCCTTCCCCTGCAGCCCGCCGGATGCTGCCGGGCTCGGGGCCGGGGGGCCAGGGTCTCCGGGGGCATGAGGAGCGGCCGCCGCAGGGAACAGTGACGTCCCCGGTCCTCTCCCCCTGAGGGGGCCGAACCCCCCCGCCTGGAGCTCAGCCCCCCTCCCCCTCCCCATGACAGAAAGCGCCCGTCGCCTTGGAGACGCCCGCCCGCCGCCCCCCACTCGCCAGGCCCGGGGGGGTCCGCGCCGCCCCTAGCGGCATGACAGCAGCTGCCCCCGCCCCCGGGGGCGGCCCGGGGGGAGACCGCCTGCCGCCCCGCCGGGGGCTGCCGTGAGCCCAGCGCTCGCCCTGCCCGCCCGCCCGGCCCCCCATGCCCCCGCGGGACGAGGATGGAGGCGGTGGGGGACTTTGAGTACAGCAAGAAGGACCTGATCGGGCACGGAGCCTTCGCCGTGGTCTTCAAAGGCCGCCACCGCAAGGTAACCGGAGCTGCGCCTGGCCCCCCGCCGCTCCCGGGCTGGTTACACAACCGCCCCCGCGAGAGCCCCCCGGGACTGAGCTGCGCACCCGGCGGGCCGGGTCGGCCACTCCGGCTCCCCAGAGCCCCAGGCGGCGAGCGCGGCAGGAGCTGCCTGGGGCTCCCCTCTCCGCTGCTCCGGGGGCTTTGTTGTGATGGGTCCTGCCAGACAGGAAGGTTTGAACCCGGCGTGTTTTGCCCTTCGGGCAGGTGGACTGGCTGCGGCGGGGAGACGCGCAGATCGGTGTGGCGAGGGGGGGGCTTGTCTGCCTTCATTTAATGTGTGTGACTCCACGGCTTTTATAACCTCAGTGCACCGAGTCCTTCCTTGGTCAGGGCTCCTACCTGCCAAAGAGCAGAGCTCCATCTACTGACTGGTGCCTGGGAATCTGGACTCCTGCACCATTTCAGTTCTCCTCTCACAAAAAGCTGTAGGAACAGTTGGCCAGCTTTGATAAAGGTTAAAACCCAGGTAGTTTGCCCTTTCTTTTTCCTGCTGTTTGGTGGCTCCCAAATGCAGCTGCTGCTTTTGGGGGGGGATCATCTGTATAGGAGACTGGTTTCTTTGTTTTGCAACAGTCACCAGTGTTTATCTCACTTGATAACTGGAGACCTAATGGAAAATTGGCTCCTGTTGGATTGGCTGAAGATTTCTTAAATTGAAAGGTGTCTCCTTTCCCAGCATTGCTTCCCCATTAGCCCAGATAGCATTAGGTGCACTACACCTTCACGCTTTTTATCATGAGATTTTAGCCTGTGTGTGTTGGGGAGGGGGCGGAGAGAGAACCTGGCACAATTCTGATTTCCAAAGAAATCTATGTAGTGTCAAGGAACACTTCAGTTTTATTCTTCATGGACATTAGAGGGGCACTCTCAACTCGCAGTGGCCCAATTATTTAGATTTTTTTCTAAAAACAAGTTCTTACAAAATCTAAGGTCAGTAGACGTTATTCCACAACATCATAAATAAATATGCATAACTTGTTTTTAAACAAATATTCCCCCAGGTTGTGTGCAATGCAGATATTGCAGCATTAAGAGCCTGAAGGTGAAAGTATATAAATAACTGTGAAACTGACAATGTTGATGTTAGCTGTGGAAGATAAGAGGAAAAGAAAGAAACAAACAGCAACAATAGTGAAAAGCAAACTGGATTTATACAATCCTTTCCATTTTAACAATCTAAGGTGTTAATGTGATTTTTTTTTAAACTGGAATTTTGTCTTTCTCAAAACAGTTCACCATTGTAGTTTATAATGGTTTTGGTAGATGTGTAAAGTGTCACTGAATGAAAAGAACACTAGAGGTTTTGGTGGCCTTATTTGAAAATCACAAAAATAATCACAAAAGGGACAGATTAGGGATCCATTTATTCTTTCGTTGGGGTAACTTTAGTCAGTCGCTAATGGGAAAAGTAAACATCTTTTTGTTTTTAAAAAGACTCTTTTCCTTTGCAGAAAACGGATTGGGAAGTAGCCATAAAAAGCATTAACAAAAAGAATTTGTCAAAGTCACAAATCCTGCTTGGGAAAGAAATAAAAATCTTAAAGGTATGTTAATTTGCAGTGATTTTTAAAGCCTTCTCACTGTGCTTTATTTGAAAGGAAATGGGAATTTCGGTCCAGTTCTTATGAGATGGGTGGCCGTATAACAATCACCATAGTCCTAGTTTTCATAGCCTTGTTAGTTGCAGCAGTGGTCAATAAATGAATGGGCCAAGAAAAGAGACTGAATTTTCCTTTTATCTCCAGAAAAGGTCCCAGAACAGGTGTAAGGTACATAGTGGGCTAGTGGGGTGGGGAAGCTTCTGTTCTGTACCGGCTGTATGGATAGAGGATTTTATACAGCAGGGCTGTTAATCTGGCACATTTCATTAGCACTACATTTACTGCAAATAATGGGGGAGAGGAGGAGAGAACATGTTATCAGTTTTTTTTCTTTGTAAAGATTACTTGAATTCTTCACCTTCTTTGCTCAAAGGCAGGGTGGTTACTTGAAAATTAGAGTGTTTGTGCTGGGATTTGATTCTCAGGACAACCTGTACACTCCTAAGTAAAATGTTAACTCAAAATTCACAGCATATGTTCGGTGGAGGAAACTTAACAGAAACCTAATTTATTTTGACAGTACTGAATTATGTGAAAACCCTGCATAAGGCTCTGCTCTTTAGAAAGTGCCCTTAGTGATCCTGTACTTCAACTCTGCAAGCTTCCCTACCTGTCATCTCTCCCGCTATTGGATAGTCATTATCGGAATTTGCTTTATTCTGATATTTTCAAACATGGCATGACACATTACTGTCTGGAAATTCCAGTGTTAGGTACATTATTGTGGCTCTATTTATTTAGTTCCTGTGGCATCCTCTTTAAAACAAGCTAGAAATGAAGTTTAACCACTTGAGTGTCCTGGAAGTTTTGTTTAATATCATTTAACTTGTCTTCCAATCACTTTAAAAAGGATGAATTGTTGAGGTGAAAATAATAGTCTAATCAATTTATTGTCCCCTAAGCAAGGTGTTGTGCAAGAGTACAAAGTAAATTCAGTCAGGTTTTGGTATAAATTCAGGTATTTTATAATGGAATACTTAAAACAAAATATGGAAAATAAATTCTGGAAACAAACACTCAAAGAAATGTACCTATCCCATGAATGAGTAAGTCATTCTTTAGCTGTTCATTATGCCAGACTATATTTTCATGATGTAATTATTTTGTTTTATAGGAACTTCAGCATGAGAATATTGTGGCACTCTATGATGTCCAGGTAAACAATCTCCTTTTCTGCTGTAAAATCTGTATTAAAATATATCGTGTGGGAATGTTGAAACTGATTTCTGTGCTTTTTTTGAATGCTCAGATCATTCTGGTGAAAGATTTAATCACTTTTTTAAAGGGTGTTCGCTATTAAATACAAAACTTGTACAAAACAAATACAAAGCTTGTGTAAGGAGCACAATGTACTGTAGGCTGCAGGGTTCCAAGAGCAAGTGAAAGCTTGTGAATCTCTGCAGAGGCTGTTTGTGTAGTCTGGCCCAGAGGGAGAGCATCAGCTGGCACTTACAGGTAACTGGGTGAAGTTACATGGGTGGTAGCAGCTATTCTCCTTTCCTAATTAGAAGGAAGGAAAATGCTGCTAACTGGGAAGTGGCAGCTGGCAGAGAATGGGTGTGTTCACCAGTTAGGACATTTTTCTAACAGTTGATTTGAAAGAATGATTTTCATTTGTTAAGGTGGGCAACATGAAGGAGTTAACATAATTTAGAATCCTAACTATAGAAGTGGCTTTGAGATCCCTGTAGTGTGGAAATATGCTGTTTAATCCTGTGTCAGTGGGGCAAAACTGAAAGCAATTGAAGGCATAGTGATGTGACATTTAAATGTTGCTGATGTAGCTAGTGGAACATAGATATACAATGACATGTATAACACAGGTGTGTGACTGGGCCTCTTGGAATGGGAAAACAATGTAGCAAACCACTTCGATCCTATTTTCCCCCTTTCTTGTATGTCTAGGAATCTGCCTGTAAAGGTTGAAATGGTTTAGTCCAGCATATGGGGAGTGCATGCCTAAATGAATTCTCCTTAGAGAGAGATGCTGTATTCTGAGACTTGCAAGTGTTGAGTACGGCTATGTATGTAATTATGTAGGTTATGCAGTTATTTTTTCTACTTGAATAGGAACCTTACATTTATCTCCTGGGCTTGATTCTAATCTTAAATACAGAGGCATATTTGTGAATAAAATTACTGTAAAGAATCCTTAGGACAGTGCACAGTTAAAATATAATTAAACCTGCATAAAATTGACCTTTCCTCATATCTCATGGTTGTGAATAACCATGCCAAAAATAAACTCTAAATTTTTGGTGCAAGATGGTGGTGTGCGGACATCCCTTCTTTCCCCATCCCCTTCCAAACTACACACTGAGATGTGTGGACCTACAGTACTTTTTCTACTGTGTTTCTTATATTCAGCATTGTGGATTTCTCTTACAGTATTTGATAACATCAAGACCACCTTAGACAGAGTACTGATCACTTTTCTGCATTCTCTGCCCTGCTTATTGAGGAGTTTAGGGCCTGATGCTGAGGGTTGTTGAGTGGGAATAGCAGGCTCTCAGCATCTGGACTTGAATGATGTCCTCAACCATTGCAAGGGAAATTCTGAATCCTGAGCATTGGATATTGGGAAGTAAGGGGGCAGCTGACTTTAAAACCCGTTGCATAAAACCTATAACTTAAAACTTCTAAATGTACACATGTTCTGTTAATATATTAGTTTAAACTCACCAACCTTTACTTTAAAAAAAAAAAAAAAAAAAAAAAAAAAAAAAAAAAGCTTTGCAGTTCACCTTTAAGGCATGTTGTCTTGGTTCCATGTTTTGATGATCTAATCGTTGTGTATCTTTCCATTATAAACTCCAAGGAGTCTAATTCTCCTTCTGATTCATGCACAAAACTCCCACTAGTGTGCTGTGAAGGGAGAATAGTAACCTACATTTGTGTGTGGAAGCCATTTCTTTACATAAAGTTTATTTGGAAAGGTAAGTCTCATACTTTCCTGGTCTGTCAGGGTTGGAAAGATGCCAATATAGTAAACGTTAGTCATGAGACTTCTCATATGATCAGGCCTATAGTCTCCGTTTGACATGGGGATGGTTCTGCTTGTCATTCAGCCTTGTGCGTAATTAAAAGGCACAGCTATAAGTAGGAGAAGGGAAAACTGCATGTCAGACCTTGGATATATTTCAGACACATGCATAGTAAAATATAAAACTTTGCATGCTGAGGTTGCTTTTATTGATGAAATATTTGCTAAAGAATATGTAAATCAAACAAATAGACTTTCAATTTCTCTATAGTGCTATGATTGTGAAATATTATACAGCATTAATTTATGAAATTACATTAATTTATATCCCAGAAAGAAAGGCACTATACTAGGCATTCAAACATCTGGCAGCCATTGTATCTACTCATTTGCTTTAGTGTTTCATGTTCTAGCATGTATTACACTTTTTCTTTCCCATAACATCAAACATTTTGGGAATATAATACAGTTGATTAGACTTTTGGAAATCAAGCAGTTATCAAATCACAGAAACAACAGTCTTTGGGTCTGAATGTTGGAGCCAGTAAAGTCTGTATCACAGTAGGGAGTTCCCAGTGTGACTGGGAGTCTGTTTTTATAGATCTCGGTCTGTAGTTTTTGTTAACCTTAGGCAGTTTGAAGCAGAAAATGCTCATGTTTTAAACAGCGCTGTTTGACAGACCAGTTTACTAAATAATCAAAGAACTGACTTTGTTTTACTAGGTCTTCTGAGTGAAAAGCTGGTGGGTTATAAGTAGCTAAAAACCATGTGGTGAAAAATATAAATGTATTTTAATACAGAATAAATATTTTCAGTAGCACTTAGTGGTAAGTGATCTATTTACACAATGCCGTTATAGCTATATATTTGTTTATATTCCACTCTGGAATATATCAAGTCTGTGAATTAAAGGGATAGTAAATCCTTTAAAATGAATCACTGAACTTTTGCTTTATTTTGAAATAATTCTCATGTTTGATGCATTTCAAGTAAGGTAGTTTCTGTCACAGATTCCCTCTCCCCTTATCTCTGTCCAGATACACTTTTGTTGGTATTGCATTGCCTATCGGCTGTCCCACAATCAGTAATGAGAAGCATACCCTGCTAAAGCTTTTAATTAAATCTAAAGGGACCTTGATTGTGAACAATCCTGCTATTAGCACATGGGCATTTGGAAGCATCATACATTGCTCTGGCTTCAACTCTCTCTGAATTCAGAGGTTTGATATACCACTTAGCATGTGTAGCCTTCACTCCATTATAATACTAAAAGTGCCCATTCATCTGGAAATGTTCCCAAATGAATTGGTGAGCCATTAATGTGTATGCATTGCTTGGCATTAATATTGTGTTGTACTGATGCCAGCACAATAATTGCCATTGATTTCCATAAGGTGACTACATGCAGTGTTGGCAGGTTTGAACTGTAGTTAAGCATTTCATATAAGCAGAGACATACTTGCTATTTATGTTATCTTGGGAGCCAAGATAACTGTAGCAAGCTATAGTATTAGAGAGTATGCAGGATAGTTTTTAGTAGAGCTGATACTTAGAGCAAATCGGTAACATGGACAGTAGTTCCTTAGAATCGTATTGGAATGCTATAATATATTTAAAACCGATAAGGCTGCAGATACCTGTCCCCTTATCAGTCCATTAAGGACCAGTAGGGAAGGTTAAATGCCCAAAGAAGTGGTTTAAGCTGGTGCTTCTTATTTTTATTACTGGAGACATTTTTAAAAACTATTTTTCTTTATCTGTGCGCAAAGGATGAGTAGTTAGTTGGAACAATGAGTTTGAGGTCCCGGGACTCTGAAAGGTTATTTTAATGACAAACTTAAAACTTTAAAAATAAACACAGAGCTCTGTAACATTCTAAATCACTAATGAAATAGATGGGTAGTCTTTAACATGTGAAGACTTGTTTTAAAATAAAATATTTAAAAATAACTTCCTGTATTTGCCTTCTAGAGCTTGAGTCCAGCATTCTTTGTCTTACTGAGGTGTGGATTACTTCCAAACCCCTAAGCAGCATCTGGAATCCATCTCCTTTCCCTGCTTCAGGTTTCTGGGATGTCATTCACTTTTATAGGAGGAACAGAGAAACCTTGACTCAGATCTTGACAGGTTAATTAAAAAGCAAAACAAACAACTCCCTCCCAACACTTTAACCCATCTTTTGTAAAGTGCATTGAGATCCTTGGATAAAAGATGCTACTTAAGTGAAAATATTAGTTATCTGTACACAACAATGTGATGGAAAATAGCTATTTAGAATGAGCTATATTTAGGCTGTGAATTTATGCTTTTTTTTAAAGTTGGTGATCCCAACTGCATGTATTGAATGGAGATAATCCTTTATGTAGAGCCAGGCTGCTCCTGTTCTAGCAAATAATTTATCATTCAGAAAGTTATTTAAAATATCAGACATCTGAATAAAAGTAGGACATACATCTTGGAAGTAATGATATAATGGGGTGGATGAATGTCTCCACCATATGGAGACTGGAGTTTGCTGCTTGAATAGTAGATCAGAAATCACTGATTTCTGGTCTGTTAGAGAAATAAATTTTCTTTAAAGATACTACCTGTGTAGGGTTCTCTTTTCTGGGGCTTAGCTTACTGCTGGGCAGAATACCCTTAGCCCTTCCTGTTATCCTTGGGGGCAGTGGTAGCAAGATAGAGCACAAGCCAGATAACCTATTGGCCATCGTACATCACCCCCTACTTAAATTGAAGTGTTCAGATGTTAGTATTTATATCAGTTCCTTCTAGACCATGGTTAGGGAAGGAAGTCCCTGTTGGAGACTGCATTTCTGTATCACTCTGTTTTACCATCATTAGTTGTGTATCCTTGTTAGATTTACCCAAACATTCCATCAGTCTGGCATGGCTGCCTACATTTTTTGAGGTGGCTGCTTCAGTCACTCTGGCATGTTCTTGTTCTTTGCTTGTTCTGGGGCTTTGGTGCTTGCTCCAGCACCTACTTCAATGTGTCTGCCCTTGTTTCTTTGATTTGGCACTTCAGCACAGGATTCTTCTCGGAGCACCAACATCTAAGTTAGGATGCTCCAGTGCCATATTTTTCTCAGGTTCTTGTCTAAGGTCTCTAAACTCAGAAATGCCTGATCCTGCTCTGTTGTCCCAGCACAGCCATTCCGTACATCCCCTTAAACATTGAAAACCATTTCTGAGCTGAGCCACAAAACCACTGTCCTCTCCTCTTTTTTAAAATCACTCCCAAAGTCCACTTATTCTCTTGTCCCACAAAAAATTTTTATGCTTTGTATTAATTTCTCAACAAATGAATTATTTTTGCTCCAGCATGTTATGCACTAACCTCACTGAGCAACTGAATAGTCATTCCTCACCTGCGTCTCTTTACTCTCTCGTTCTGTGGTATGCTGTGTTGTGTCCAATACTAGTTGGTAAACTTCTTAGGGTAAAGATATTTTCTCTTCTATACTGGGAGACATCTCTCCTGCTTTTAGGCATTGTTTAAATAGTTAATTTCTTCCTTATTTAGTAAGACACTCATGGCTGACAGGCCTAAAATATTATACTTCTTTGACTTCCCTATTGGGAATGCATCTCTGTGGTGGAAAATACAATCAGCCTCTAAAATGAAGGCTGCAGAAGTCTAAAAATAATGTGTTTAAAAAAAAAAACATGATGGAAAGAAAATTCACTCAAGAATCTGAATTTCTAAATCACATAGCACTTAGTAGTAGCTGGAAGGTTGGCTGCCATAATGCTGCTCCTTGAAGAATGAGATAGAATTAGTGTCTAAAATTGGTGGGTTATGAGAAGGAATTGAGGGATAGGGGCAACCTTTTAAAAGTTTATTTGATCCTGTTGAAGCAAAGCTAATATGTTGTCCTTAACTTACCCTGCTGTGCCTAGTTATTACAAAATAATATTACAAAAAGATGCATCCGATGAAGTGAGCTGTAGCTCACAAAAGCTTATGCTCAAATAAATTTGTTAGTCTCTAAGGTGCCACAAGTACTCCTTTTCTTTTCGCGACTACAGACTAACACGGCTGCTACTCTGAAACTAGTTATTACAGTTTGTGTGTCATGGCCCTGTTTCAAGAACTTACAAGTGTGTATGTGCACAGAATAATTTGTGAAAGGCAGATGTTTGATGTGACAGTAACATTATTTTGTATTATGTAGCAGACCATTCTGAGAGTGACTATTCAGTTTAATTCCTACCATAACTGTTAGTTAAGTACACCATTTCATGTACCAGAAAGTGACTGGCCTTGCTATTGTAGTACATTTGCCATGGCTGATTGCTCTTTTATATGAATAATTGGCAGCATGTATGCTATTTGATCCTACTGTCAGATGTCAATTGACATTTCGTCTGAGACTTAACATTTAGGCAGGACTAAACAAATGTTCAGTCCTATGTGGAGGATTATTGCTGTGATGTACACACAGGAAAAAACTTAATCCATGACTGCAGTACAGTGAGAAACCACTAAAAATTATATTGAGCAAACTCCTATTAACTAAATCATTAGTGCTTTTGCCAAATATCTCAGTGTCCCAGAGAGGTGAGACGCAAGCTTGGCCAAGAAATTATAACTAATGTACGGCAAGTTAATTTTCAGATTCGTTAATCAGAAGATGATGGGTATATGAGCTGTCATGCTGACATACAAACACTCGGGACTCAGATCATAAATGTGTGTTTAAATGGAACTAATAGACATAGAGCAAGAGAGTATCCATTTGATTTGGTGCCATTTCCAGGAGGCAGGGAGTGTTCACAGGGTCCTTATTGAAATTGTTCTTCCAGGGTGTTAAAATAATTGGCAGCCCATTAAGATTATTCTCTGCAGATGTTAATTCATTACAAAGAACAATTTCATAAACCAAAAGAAATCTAGGATATATAACTAGAGCTATAGATTATTGATGGCCACAATTGTTAATCTTGGATATTTGACTTGCGCTTTGCTTTTTAAAAAATGAATGTGTTCTACATGGAAATATTTTGTTCTGTACCAAACCCTTGCTTTGGGCTGGGACTTCATCCACATCCCCGTCCTGAGACACCTCCTGAATATCAGGGGTTAAAAGGCAGTGTGTTTTGATGGACTTAATGCCTAATATTCCCTTCCTAAATGTATGTGTTTAGCTTTCAGAAGACCTGGAATGTTTTGTTAGCATTTTCTATCTTCTACTTGTCCTTGCTGCAGAAACCCTGAATCAATTGATTCAGAAGCATCACACACAAAAAGAGGGACTGGAGATAGTAAAGCACGGCATGCAAAGAAAAAAATGTTTGAATGGATGTTCATGTGACTCTAGCAGAATATAATTTTTGTTTTGCATGTTATTCATCTAAAGCTAGTAGAAGCATAGGCTGGAACAGTTGCAACTGTAATGATTTTGTGATCTGTTTATAAATTTATAAATTTTAAAAACGAAGTTTTCAAAAACAGCTTTATTAGGTCAGTTTTATTCTTGAATGTTAGGTCTGTAACGCATTGGGTCACTATATTTTGAATACTTTATCTTATGCTCTGTTTAGCAGGTCAAACCAAAGACCACAAATTGAAGGAATGATGGAGGATGTGAATAGTTCTGCTCCTCAGCAAAATAATTCAAAAGGTTTCTGAATGTATCGCAACATGGAGTTTATATTCTTCATGCTGTCCAAAAATATGGTTGATACAAGACGTATACTAGAGAAATTTATTGTGAATTTCGATGGTGATGTGAGCTAATTCAGCTGTTCTGTATTAGGGAGCTTGTATTGGTGGAACATTGAAAGATGTTTGGGTTCGAGGTAAACTTTAGTGCTCTGTGTGGTTGGTCAACCTAAAGCCAGCAGTGTGCAAAGTTTTACTTAGAGGACATGAACTAGATATGACTTTTGACCAGATGGGAGAAAACTCCTTGTGAAACATTTAATCTACTCGTCTGATTGGTGAAAAGGATTAATCTGTCCTAGATTAAGGCTACCAACCTGGGATTAATAAAGTTAATCTGAAGTAATGATTCTTACTAACTATCTTATTTGGCTGCCAAAACACATCAAACACCCTTTTCTAGGACTAGTGGTTAAGGAAAAGCTACATAACTGCCTTGGTTTACGGAGAATGCTCTAGTTTAACCTAGTTTAACTGTTTAAACAACTGTAGGAAACAACACAGGTGTACCTGTAAATGGAAAATCTTGGTGTATTTTTCCCATTTTAAATCTTACTGTTGTGCTCTAGCACCTAATCCAAACTTGTATCTGCAGTCAGGATACTAGTTATGAAAAAACTTGGAAAATAACTCATGTCACCAAGGTGAGCAAAAGTTGGTGCATATGAAGGATTAGAGCCTTAGTGTGGTGTAAAACAAACCGCAGTGTGTAGGGCAAGATCCAAGTATTAGATTATGCTGAAATGGTTAGAGTTTAAATACACTGGGGAAGAGTTAAAGATAACTCTTGATTGTGCTATATTAATAAACAATATTGCCCCACAAAGTTAAAATGTAAAAATAGTACTGTGACCTTGGGACCCCTCAGCACTAACTAGCAGAGGGAACCTCCTACCAGAACTTTCATCAGGTCTGACACAGTCATTGCCCCAACTTGCTGTTGTCATAATCTGTATCTAAAAGGTGTTGTGTAAGGTGTCATGTGCAAATTGGTAACACACTAGTCATTAATATTGTTGTGTGATGTCTGCACGGAGGATGTTTAAAGAACTACAGAGGTATGCTGGAAGTATGTTCCCAAAATGTGTTTGGCAGATAGTGCCTAAGCCCAGTCTGTCGCAGGCAAAAGAAGGTTGTTTTGCAGGCTTGACAATCTCCAAAATAAATTAAGCAAGGTGAGACCAAAGACCGTGAAAGCATGTTTACAAGTAAGGTAAACAAAGCCCTCAGGCGAGCAAGTCGGGGAATGTGACCACTAATTTAAATAATATAGATTCTCTCCAAATAAATTGTCTGAACTCTAGAGCACAGACAGGTTGAAGCTTCATTTAAGACTTCAGTTTCAGATATACAGGTTTAAAAATTTAAACATTTTGGGAATTGGTATTTAGGGATGAACTTAGACAAAATTGGGAAATTCAGTTAGGTGTTTAAATGTTTGGATAGGGTTCTATGGAGTGAGGGGCTTGAGTTAAGGTTAACTGGGGTTATTGGAGGGGAGGGGATTGGAAATATTACAGATCTTGTAATCTTGATCCATTGCCACTTGTCACTGTTTCCCAGAAACAAGTAAATGAAATCCTTGGCCATACTGTATTAGTAGCCACAAGCATAGGTGCTGACTCTGTGGGTGCTCCAGGGCTAGAGCACCCATGGGGAAAAATTAGTGGGTGCTCTGCATCCACCGGCAGCCAAGCTCCCCTCCCCGCCCCACCTCGCCTCTGCCTTCCCCCCGAGCACGCCGCGTCCCCGCTTCTCCGGCTACCTCCCAGTGCTTGCCACTGCAAAACAGCTGTTTCGCGGTGTAACAAGTTCTGGGAAGGAGGGGGGAGGAGCGGGAACGTGGTGCGCTCAGGGGAGGAGGCGGGGAAGGGGTTGGAATAGGGGCAGGGAGGGGGCGGAGTTGGGGCGGGGACTTTGGGGAAGGAGTTGGAATGGGGGGACGGGGGGGCAGAGGGGGGTCGAGCACCCACTGGCGCTAACAGAAGTCGGCGCCTATGGTTCCAAGGGACACATGGGCTGCCTTCAGAGTGGGCAGCTGGCAGAAGAAAAGAGTGGTCATGCAAACTGCACAAAACAGCCCACTTTTCTCAAGTTCCTATGTACAAAAAATGTGTACTTCTGATCCAGCGCTCTCTGGCACCAACCACCTCCTCAACTGTCTGAGGGGAGTGTCCAAATAACTGTGGCATTGCAGTGTTTACTTTGATTTTTAAGTGATATTAAACTAACCGCTCTTTAGATTCCTCCTGCTTATTTGGAGAAGGAACAGTCACTGTCATGGGACAACTAAAGGGCTTCCTATTTCTGAAGGGAGCAATTTCAGTTGAAAGGATATTGCTTCACAGGGAATTCTGGAAAATTTGCTCTTTAGTTCTGTGGTGAATAACTAGCATTAGCCGATTGTTAGATTCTGTCATGAGTTACCATTTTTGTACAAAGAAAACTGCATAATTTGAGCTGCTAATTATGTGAAATCTTCAGTTCTGATTGTTCATATTTTTGCTCTATGCACCAACCATTCTGTTTGCCAGTGGAGAGTAGATATTGGAACTTGAGAAAACTTGCTATGTAACAGGGTAAGATAATTGAAATAGAATTTCAAGAGTTGAAGTGGAGTATGATCTGATGGCAGGCTCCTCAGCTGCCTAAACTCTCAACCTGCTGACTGAAATCTATAGTTGAGATCTTATGGAAAATCAGGTACATTACACTCCTGTTAAAGCACAAGAGAGGAATTACTGCCAGTGCCACAGCTTGTTATAACTTTCACTTGTTTAGTGTCTTCCACCCAAAGAACACAAAGAACTTTACAAACAATGAATTAGTTCTCATCATGCCTCTGTGAGGTGACATTGATCCCCTTTTATGGGTGGGGAAAAAAGATTTGTTGAAGGTTGCACAGCAAGTCTGAGAGAGCCAGGAATAGAACTTAAGTCTCCTGGCTTTCAGTACTCTTTCTTTAAGTACTTGCCCATTCTTCATCCGTCAGAATGATGGAAATCAACTGGAATGCACAAGTACTTTAATTAGTGCAGATAGTTTGCAATTTAGGCATTGTGCTCTGAATATTCTAAATGTTGTTTGGTGTCTCCAGGAGAGTTCTAGAAGAAAATATGAATGGTTTAGTTGGAAGACTTTATTAAGAAGACACACAGCAAGAACCACTATCAAAGAAAAAAGACAGCTTGTATTGTCATGAAATATTTTCAGTCATCTAATTAGAGCAAGAGAAAATATGTACATTAGGGTTGCCAACTTTCTAATTGCACAAAACTGAGCACCCTTGCCCTGCCCCTTTCCCCACCCCTTCCTGAGGCCCTGCCCCTTCTTCAAGGCTGCACCCGTGTTCACTCCATCCCCCCTCGCTCACTCTCCCCCACCCTCACTCACTTTCACTGGGTTGGGATGCAGGAGGGGCTGAGGGCTTCAGCTAGGCTTGCAGGCTCTGGGGTGGGGCTGAGGATGAGGAGGTTGGGGTGCAGGAGGGGACTCTGGGCTGGGGCCAAGGGGTTTGGTGTGCAGGAGGGGACTCGGGACTGGGGTGGGGGTGTGGGCTCCAGCTGGGGGGGTGGGGCCAGGGTTGAGGGGTATGGGGTACAGGAGAGGTTTCAGTGCTGGGACAGAGGGTTGGGATGCAGGCTCTGGGAGAGAGTTAGGGTGCAGGAGGGGGTTCTGACCTGGGGCAAGGGGTTGGGGTGCGGGAGGGGGTTCAGGGTGCGGGCTCTGGCCGAGCGGTGCAGCAGGGCTGAGGCAGGCTCCCTGGTTGCCCTTGTGCCGCGCAGCTCCCAGAAGTGGCGACATGTCCCTTCTCCGGCTCCTAGGTGGAAGCACAGCCAGATAGCTCTGTATGCTGCCCGCAGGCGCCGCCCCCGCAGCTCCCATTGGCCGCAGTTCCTGGCCAATAGAAGCTGCAAAGCCGGTGCTCGAGGCTAGGGCAGCACGCTGAGCCCCCGTGGCCACCCCTGTGTCTAGGAGCCAGACATGCCGGCTGCTTCCAGGAGCTGTGTTGAGCCAGGGCAGGCAGGGAGCCTGCCTTAGCCCCGCTGCGTCGCCAACCTGACTTTTAGTGGCCTGGTCAGTGATGGTGACCAGAGCCGTAAGGGTCCCTTTTCAACCGGGCGTTCTGTTCGAAAACTGGATGCCTGCAACCCTAATGTACATGTTTATCTGACTTTGTTTTTTCCAGGCAGGCAATATACTTTGTGGTTTGTAGAGGACACATGCTCCAAGAAACAAAACAAACAGGAACTTCCTGTAATTTGATCTACCGCTGCTTCAGTGTTGGTTGTTTGTTGGTGGGAGTTAGCCCTTAGTTCCAACAGACTTGATTAACTTTCCAAGAAACTTGCTTCAAGATGCAAACAAATCTGTAATGCTTTCAATGTTCTGAGTTGGAGAAAGAGCACCTTGATTGCCTTTATGCACAGCTAAAGGGGGTGGCTAACATGAACACTTCCAAAAGGTTAATTGGACTACCTCTGTGTTGAACAAACATTAAACTACCTAGTTCATCTTAAATGTAACTTATTCTTGCAAGTGAATAGAAATTAGGATCTTTTTAGAAAACAGATTCCAGGAATTAGAATGCTAATACTACTTGACAGTAATTTGATGTGTTCAGCGCTTTTATGTAAGCTTTCATTTTTCAGTCTTGTAGTTCATGATACCAGCTGAAATGCCTGGGCTCTTTACTGTAGGAACAGCTTTACTGTATTTTGTTCTCAAACACAGGAATACAAATTTTCAGCATTAAGCAATCCACCCCAAACTTGGTTTGGCTTTCAATTGTTAAAATGTGCTGTGTTTAGTAATTGGCAGTTTCAAACCAGCAATTATAAATTATTGTAATTAAAAAATATAAGTAGCTGAATATCTTTTTTTCTCTCATTTGTGTAATGCCTGTAGAATTTAGAAGTCCGAACCCATAAGAGGTTATGTACTGTACTTTTTGATTGTCAGACTTAGGCAAGTCAGCTTCCTTGCTCTGGATCTGATCCAGTGCTCGTTGAAGTCACTGGGAATGCTCCCGCTGACTGTATTGGGCTTTGGATCAGGTTCTGACATAGCACATCAAAGCACAATTTTTTAAATACTTTTTTGCTGAGAGTTCAGTGTACAATCAAGTGTTTACCAGGTGTCTGTGAACACCTGAAAAATCACTTCATCGTTTCATAGAAGTTCTTGACAGCATGCTCAGATTCAAAATGTGTGAAGACTTTAAATATAAGCATCAAAAAGTGACTAATTTCACAGCTGCTGTTTTGCTGTATAGTGCCCCTTCGGACTTCTTTTGTCACTAGTATACATACAGGCAAACTGTGTATAATTCTGCTTCCAAATGTGGAATGTCCCTTATCCTGTATGGTATGGTACCTCCCTCTCCTCCTTCAAACTCCTCAAAAACCATCTCTTCCAACACATTTTCCAACCACCACCACTCTTATGTTAACTTTAGTTCTATTGTATAGGGATTGAATGTACTGTCCCACTTAAAAAGAACCATAACTTTATTTTGTGTGTTCTTTTCTCCTTCTCACTTGTTATCTCCTCCTAGCTCCCTCTGACTCCTCATGCATTCTGTCTACTGCTACCCAGTCAGAATGCAAACTCTGAGACTGAGTTTTGACTGTATATAAATGCCATGGAACACCTGTGGCACTATAGGCATATGTTAGAAAATTGAAAATGAATCAATATAGAAATCTGAGCGCTGCAGCACATTGTTACCAATACATACAATTTGTGTTGGTACAGATGAATAGACTTTCTCTTAGGTTAAAAAAGAATCTTTGGTGCATAAAAAGTCCATGTTCTTATTTCCACCCTAAAAAGCAGGAAAGGTTGCAGTTTACAGTTGGGGGTTAGCTAATCAGCCTTTGAATAACTCTTACCCTATTATCAGACTGGGAGTCCCAGTTCCAAATGAGTTGGAAGAGGTCAGAAGCTTGGAAAATCTCACTAGGGCTGCCATATCAAATTGCAGCCTTGCCGTCAGATGCTTAAATCCATGTCTGGAGCATGCCTCAGCCAATGACTCATTGGGAAGATAATTTCTAGAAGTATACAAGGAGCCTGGATTAAGTACCCTGGAAGTCTGATAATACGTTCGGGTATCCAGTTTATTCCAGGCATTTGGCAAACTGATGTGTGATTTTTTTGATTGACCTTCAGTTTTTCAAGTGGCAGGATCAATGCTTGTTTGGCCAAGGAGCAGGGAACCTTACTTTGAAATCTCTCTTACAGGGGATTGGCTGGCTCTGGAAAATCTTAAACAGCCTTTTGCTGTGGCCACTAGTTCAAATTTGAGCCAGGATGTTAAAAACCAACAGATATCATCTAATGGCTGATTGGTTGGACTGGTGTCCAGTTGAAGAGGTGGCCAAATATGGGGGGATACCTGATTGGCCCTTTATTAATGTAGCGTTGGCTGAGATACTGAATAGGTATGAAGGTTAAAGGGACAATGTGTGAATGACACTCACACTGTTGCTCTCTTCGCCGTGTATTTTGTATGGCTAGAGATTCTTTGATTATTTGTCTGGCAATCTTCATGAGAACTAATACACACTTTTAAACGTAAAATCTTAATGACTGTTGTATGAAGACTTAGGAACATCAGTTATTACACTAAAATTTAATGGTTTTGAGTAAGATCATTTCATTTAATTGATAATCTAATACTACATTTGGTTAGGGTAAGAGTTTTTTGTTTTGTTTTTTGTTTTGAAGGCCCTATCTTGTCATCTCCCTAAATAAGATCTATTGTGCTTTTCTTTCAGGAAATGCCCAACTCTGTCTTCTTGGTAATGGAGGTATGTGTTTGTGTATGTTTCTGTTTAACTGGATTTGAATTAGTCTTAATTTACAAAAGTGCTATAAAAATGTATTGACTAAGCAGATATAGCTGCAATATAACCTTGGCCGGCTGAAATTTGTAAATCTGAAAGCTGGATCATTAATTTCATATGCATTGTTCAAGATGGCAATAATTGTGTGTTCTATAAATTATGCAGTGTTTCTGTTCACAATACCATAATTCTTAATGGAATGTTTCCATTACACACCAGAATTAATAACTATGAATAATTGACAAAAATAATAATAAAGTCAAACAGATGGAAAAGATTTTCTAGATTTTATTAGGAAAAAACATATAAGAAATGAAAATGAACATCTAATAAATGGAGTGAACATTCAGACATCTACATTTTGAGTACCAGCCTTTCCTTTTTTTCAACAGTATTGCAATGGTGGAGACTTGGCAGATTACTTGCAAGGTATTTGATTACCATGTTTCTCTATTTGTATACTGTCATGCTAAACACTGTAGTCTACAGTTGTAAAATCCATCAGTATTCCTTTTTTGCTTCTGATGTAGATATTTTATTTGTGTAATATCTCTAATGTAATGTCATCACTGTCGACACTGAATGTGGTCATTGAATGTCCTGCTTTCCAAATTTCACTATTACAGTAAAGCAGCTAATGTTGAATATGTTAAGTGATTTCTGTTTGAAATAAATTCTAGATAGATTGCACCCAATTTAATTAACTCAGTTTCCAAGTGTAAGGAGGTGCTTGTGCCTTGAGAAGGATTTAATGAGGCTATGTTTTGGGGACTTTCTTTCCTTTTTGGTTTATTCTTACTTAGCATTCATGACTCCCCAGGACAGAAAGCAATGGGAAACCCTGTTGCAATCCTGTATGTGAGGGCAATGCAGTTTACTGTTTCTGGTTAAGTACCAGGATATTTACGTTTCTGTGATGCCCAAGCACATAGGAAGTCAGAGATTTGAGCTCCTATATGGCTGAATTAGGAGAACGTGCTTTAAGATGGTGAAACTTACTATTAATGTTGGGTCAGGAGGTTATGGTTTTTTGGTTAGCAACATAGATCACTGTATGTACCCAACGAATTCCCATCAGTTGCTCCACTTTCTGATATAAACTTACACTGCCACCATCTGTTTCTACTGTATAGTCTTTCCAGTGAAAAATCCCATTGAAATTAATAGGCAGCAGCTTTAAAACAAACAAAAGGAAGTATTTCTTCACACAACACACAGTCAACCTGTGGAACTCATTGCCAGAGGATGTTGTGGTGGCCAAAACTATAACAGGGTTCAAAAAAGAATTAGTTAAAGTTCATGGAGGATAGGTCCGTCAATGGTTATTAGCTACGAAGGTCAGGGATGTCCTTAGTCTCTAATTTCTAGGAGCTGGGAGTGGAAAACAGGATGGATCACTGGATGATTTCCTCTTCTTTTCATTCCCTCTGAAGCACCTGGCATTGGCCACAGTTGGAAAACAGGATACTGGGCTAGATGGACCATTGATCTTGACCCAGTATAGCTCTGTTTATGTTCAGTAGCTGTTCTTAAATCTAGTGGAAGAAGTATTCCAACTATTATATTTATGTTATAACACACCTCTCCAAGAATTTGGAAACCAAATTCTTATTTCTCCTTACAGCTTCAGGTTTTGCATTTGTATAAAAGTTATGTCTTTTAGCCATTGTAAATGTTTCTTTTAATGCTAACTCTACCAAAAGCTAATAAAATAAGTGATCAATCTATAAGAGTTCTGTCCATGCACAGCTGGTCTAAGTCATGCCTTTGTCCCTATCCTGAAACAGTTGAATTTAAAACATTCCATTATTTGTAGAGCTGAAAGAAGAAAAGTTCTAATCTAACACTTCGGTAACATGGTGCAAATTTTTGTCAGATTATATTCTAAATCTGATTCTGTGGTGCTGCTGACCTTGTTTTGATTCTTCCCCACTCCCTTTTCTAGGAATTGCTTCTAGAAATTTGCTGAATTACTTGGATAATGAGGCTTTGTGAAAAAGCACTTTTGTTTTACTAGGCAGAGATTTCACCTTCTTGCATGCCTCTGCTTAGGGTGATGACACAAGTTTCAGAATCATGACATGAGTTCATTTTTTAAAAACATCTTTTAAAAAGTTTTCTCTTTGGGGAGAAATAAATCATCCTTCCCTGGAAAGTAACATTTTTGTATCATCTTTATCACATTCTTTATTTATCTTTTTGTGTGGAATGGATTTTTGTTTACTAACAGCTGCTGTTACTGCATCTATGTATAGTAAGGGCCTGATCTAGCTTCCATTGAAATCATTGGAAAGACTCCAGTTGACTTCAAGGAGAGTTGGATCGGACCATAAGTTTAGGGTTTTTTTTTAAAAGCTACATATTTTCTCATACTGCATGGTATGTTCCTGCACAAGTCATCTAACATCTTTCTGAGAGCTATACAAAAAAATTTTAGTTTATTTTCTTTGAAGCACAGCTGTCGTATATGAATGTTATTTCCAGCATACTTTAGCTACTTATATGGAATGTAACTTAATTAAAAGAGAGAACAGATTTAGGGTTTAATATTGACAGCATGGTCTTGCACACCTTTTATACTTGTGCAATTCTAAGTAAATGTTTAGTAAACTGTTTTCCTGTTGCTTGCCTCCTGTAGTTCTGTAGTTTTTAGATGGTTCAGAACAGCATTCCGCAGTGATGATGACAAGCTTTACAATCAAAATGCCACAAAGCTGAGTAGACTACTGTAAATACAGATAACTCAAAAATATCACTAGTAGTTAAGCTGTGGAAATGCATATTGAATGTGTAATTGGGGATTATGCATTTATAGAAAAACTTTAAAATACCATTGTTATTAATTGAATGCAGGAATGTGACTTGTTTGGCTTTCTTTCAGACTTTCAGTGCAGCTCAGTGGTGTTACATTTATTCCGTTTTGCTCAAGATAAATACAGGTGGTGTTTACTTTATCATGTGTTTAAATATATGTATTTTCAGCTAAAGGAACACTTAGTGAAGACACCATCCGAGTTTTCCTCCAGCAGATTGCAGCCGCTATGCGTATCCTACATAGTAAGGGAATAATTCATAGAGATCTTAAACCACAGAACATCTTGTTGTCTTACGCAAGTCGTAGGAAGTCAAGCGTCAGTGGCATACGAATCAAAATAGGTAAATTCTTTTTCTCCTTAAAAGATAAACTTCAAATACAGTTTTCAGAGTAGCAGCCGTGTTAGTCTGTATCCACACAAAGAACAGGAGTACTTGTGGCACCTTACAGACTAACAAATTTATTAGAGCATAAGCTACAGCCCACGAAAATGTATGCTCTAATAAATTTGTTAGCCTCTAAGGTGCCACAAGTACTCCTGTTCTTTTTTCAAATACAGTGAAATCCACTCAATTGCGACTTTATAGTGCAGTAGAATGAAAGGTTCTGCCTTAGGAGTTTGTTCATTTAAATTGCTGCAAATCACACAAACTTGGAGAATAGAAGTCTATGCTATCAGAAGGGTCCCCAGTATTAAGAAATTTTAATTATAATGAACTTTTTGGTTAAATTTGATCAAACAGGTATCCTGAAGAAACAATTATAAAATCATGCTGACTAATGGTTCTAATATTAAACTATTTTAATTGGGAGAACATGAATCTTTGGTTTGCTGTAGTTTTAAAAACTTGCTTAATTTTTAGTCCATTTCAGAATGTGTCTGAATCGGCAGTTTGTTTATAATTCAGAATGTGCTTGTGGCGATAGGACTCTTAAGACTTCTCTTTAAAAAGATTCTAGATTTAGTTTTTGGTATATTTTTGGTAGGAAAGAGTTTGGCATTGTAATTGACATGGGATATGAACTGTTCTGTACTGACCTTACCCTGACTGAATTTCTGAAAATGTTCTATCTCGATGAATTAGGGCAGTGAGTTTCCATTGAAACAGACATTTTGTATTTAATTTGTTTCTTTTATGATGCATTCTGTTGTTGAAAAATGAGATACCTGTTTAGGATATGACCCATTCCAATAAATTCATTCCTGTCTTCTAATCAGTATAGAAAAGGCAAAATTCCTCCCCTTGCCACCATATTTGACAATTCTCCAACCTTTTTGTTTTTGCAGAAAGGTTCAGGCATCTGAAATTTAAATTTCCAAACTTTTACCTGATGTGATTTTAATTAAGCAGACGTGTATCTATCACTCTTAATGAACCATTTATATTTAGCTACTGACTTTAATCCTTTCCTACTGACGCCAAACAGCGTACTCTGCAGCTGGAGAATTGGCTGAGTAGCAATTTGTACAAATGATGCTGTTGCTGTTTCTTGGCTTGCTGTTAAGGAGGCTGGTGCATTGTTCCTGTTTGCTTCTCTTCGAGTTTATACACAGCCTTCTGCTACTCCACTAAGCTGGCATTTTATGATAATACTGCACTTACTTTTCACTCTTAACTGGTGATTACAGCAGATAACGAAAGATTAAATCCATTATAGAGTGCATAGGTTTAAGCATTATTTTTCTTTTCAATGACGTGTGTTTCTTTAAACAGCTGATTTTGGTTTTGCTCGTTACCTGCATAGTAACATGATGGCTGCCACTTTGTGTGGGTCCCCTATGTATATGGTGAGTGATGGTATTTTAAACTACATCCTGTATTTGATACATATTCTGTTATCAAAGAAATAGGGTTTGCCATTTAGAGACAGGCGAGTGTGTGCTATTTAATGAGGATGATAAGGGGAGCATACAGTTTACCTTTCCACTATTTCTTCAGCATATGCTGTTCTGAGACCTGGAGGTCATGACTGTTAAAATGAGAGGGAAAGAGGGGAAAACCGAGCATTTCTTTAGCAGTGCGGTGAAGAAATATTCTGGTAAATTAAAATAAGCCTTGGTATCTGTGTTGATATTATGGATTATGAGACATGTTGGTTCTTGCATACTTCTTGATGCACTAGAAAGTAATCCGTAAGCTTGCATACTAGTTGCTTTTGTACTTGCTGGCATTGTCTTCTGAAGTAGGGCATTGCCTGATTCCCAGTTTCCGTGGAATAAGAGTGGGAGAAAGGGAAAATGGCTAGAATGCAAACACTGGAAGAAGACTGGGAGCAAACGAACAGTTATTTCAGTAGTTGGAATGAAAATGGCATTTATGTATTCTCCCTTCATACTCATAACTCCAGATAGCAATTTCACTTTAATTACCTTTTGTCTTTCTGAGGCAGTGTGGCCTAGTTGATAAAGTATTGGACAGGGACTCAGGAGCCCTGAATTCTATTTTCAGCTCTGCCACTAGCCTGTGGGGTAACCTTGGAAAAGTCATTTCACCTATAGGTTCCTCTGTTTCCCCATCTGTACAATGGCAGTGATGATACTTACTGCTTTCTTTCTAAAGCACTTGAGATCTGCTGATGAAAAAGCACTGTATAAGAATGAGGTATTAAACATTTGGCATATCTCCATGCATTCAGATTGCCTCCTTTTCCTATATTAATAGCACCAAGATTTACATTTTTTCTCCAAGAATGCAGGTGTTCAGAGTTTAAAAAGTAAACAGTCTGGTGTCTGAAGTCATACAGTGATACAGACTAAAATGTTAAATTTTATCTTATCAAAATATTGACCTTGTTGCAGTAAACTGGACCTTCTATTACTGCAGTTTGATTTGTGTTCTGATCCTGCTGCAGTGAGATAAATATTAACTATTTGATTTGTACCATTGTGGCTGCCAGTTTTTCATAATCCCTTCTGTAACTTTCCTGTGTTTTCCAGGCTCCTGAGGTTATTATGTCGCAACACTATGATGCCAAGGCAGACCTGTGGAGTATAGGAACTGTGATTTATCAGTGTCTTGTTGGGAAGCCACCTTTTCAGGTAAGATTTATTTTCCCAGCCTCTCATTTGATTGGTCATTTTCATCTGACAGAAGCAGCTGTGGTATTGCAGCCAGCCATGAGGATGCATAATGTCGTCATAGTACGTTGTTGATACTGTTTCAAGGACCAGATGGCTGTGCATACTCAGAAGAGAAGGGTGGCTCACACTCAGTCCTTTTGAGATCTGAATGTGAAGTCTGGGATGCATGTGCCCAAGGATGCTCAGTAAAGTTAGTTCTGAGCTCATATCTCCCTTACGGTACTGTAAGCCTCTTTCCACGTATCCACTTGAACTGTCCAAGTCTCCTTTTTTGTGTGCATGTGCATAAACACGTGGGAAGGCTATTCTCTCTGCTGAAGTGAGGTTTTTAAACAAATTCACATTTTTATTTGACAGGCCAATAGTCCTCAAGACTTGAGAATGTTTTATGAAAAAAACAGGAATCTGATTCCTAGGTATGTATATTTTGTGTAGTAATTTTATATCTATGGAAATCAAGTGATTTGGATGGTTACATCTCTTTTAAAATACAGTTATGATTTCCCAGAGTGACTATATAAAGATGGAACCACCTCACCCAACACATCTGCTGTATGTGCCTGTCAAATCATATCTACTGACTTCAGTGACAAATATGTTTTTACTACTCCTGTTGGCTCTGCAGAGCCAATACAGCTGTGGGCGAGCAAGTTAGATTCTTCTGGGTGTGGTCTATCAGCAGAATTGTTAATTAAGTTCCATTTGCGAAGTCTTTTACTGATGAACAAACCAGAGAGAGCACCCAGCTTGACTCTCAGATCTCAGCTTCAGTTTGCAGGGCTGACAGACAACAGTTGGGTGTGTTTTGTTTTTGTTTTTTTTTTAAAGCAGGTTTGCTATATAAATCATGGAGACAAACAGGGACTATATGCTGGTTTGGGAACTGTTTCAGAGCATGACATTGTGAAGTTCTTCATCTTGGCTTTATTTTGTTTTTCATTTGTTTTTGTTGTCTGCACTGTAGCATCAAAATACCAAATCAAAGGGTGTCTTCCCTACTAACATACAATAAGGCACTTATTAGCTACTGGTGTATATTTGACAGTCTTCCAGAGATCAAGGCGGAGTTTCAGAGGTAACTAGTGATTTTTGGGTGCCTTAGTTCTTGGGTGCCCCACTGAAGACCTATTAAAGGGGCCTGTTTTTCTGAAAGTTTGGAGCACTACTCCCTTTCAAGTGCCTCAAGTTGGGCTCTCAAGGTGAGGTGTCCTAAATCACTAGTCGTTTCTGAAAAACATGGCCCAACTGTATAGTTCTCATCCAAAGACCTCTAAAGGCGGAGCCTCTCCCAAATCTATATTTGAAGGGGGAGTCTCTTCACAAGTCTGGTCGTGGAGTTGAAAACTCCACTCAGAAATGTGAATAATCAGGAGAATATTGGGGAGAGGGGAATGGGTTTATCTTGATAAATTGAAATTAGAAGTCTTAGTTGGTTTACTCCAGGCTTATCAAGTATGAATTCCCCTTATGCCTGGCTTTAATTACTGACCAGCTGAGTTCTTACAACCTTGGTTCTGGGGCCACTATTTCCCTCTTGACAATTGTATGAGTTAGCCACCCCACTTTCCTTTGTGATGCCTGGATCCAGTAGGAATTGATATTTAATGTTGCTGTGTTGACTTGGGAGTAATGTAATGTCTGTGGCACGTGTACCATCCTTTCACTGCCCAAGGCAGACGACAAAATGCCAAATCAATACCTGAGTCCAAATGTGTATCCTGTGTAAGGCAGTCAAGCATTTGTTGTGAAGATGCAGTATTATTCCAGAATGTTAGCTTTCTGGGTAGGAATGTAATATTAATAGAAATTAATGCATATTTGATTCTCTTTCTCTTTGTGTATATAGTATTCCTAGGGAAACATCAGCATATCTGGCTGACCTGCTGTTGGGTTTACTTCAGAGAAACCAAAAAGATAGAATGGACTTCGGTATGTAATTTTTTCATAAACATTTCCAGGGGCTTTTTACTTTCTCTGTTAACCCTGTTGTTTATGTACAGATTCAGTATAATTTTCCAGTCATCTGATTTAATTGGATGTAGACACAGGTGAAATATTTTTTCCCCTCACTCATCTCAGAGGACACAGGATATTCATCCACAAATCATTAGATAATTAACATCACAGTCACCTAGCAGGAATGTCTTCATGTCCATATGAAAACAAATCTATATCTATGACTTTGATTGGGTTGTTTTTACGACCAGTTATTAAATGTAGATTGGTGTCACTGATCACTTTCAATTGTGGTCTTTTTCTCCAGTGTTAATTTGTTGCAGTCAAGGGAAAAGTGACAGTAGATAGAAAACAAATATCTGAGAGTGGGCAACTTCTGTTTTTAAATTGCTTGTTGCTGCTTGCTTCAGTGTTGGGTACGTGCCCAAGAACAGTTGGTGTGGAGCAGCCAGTCATATTTTATTAGGTGGTAAACAACTACTTATGCTCTGCTTACGTAATCCTTCATTATTTCTAAGAAACAGAATTTCATAAATAATCATTCTAAACATGAACAAACCTTATACAACCTGCAAGCTTTTAAATGTTAATTAAAAAAGAAAAGGAGCATTGAAATAGTGGGCTGGTGTACTATTTATAGCATTTCTTTTCTAATGTCTAGTTGTCATCTGTAATTGTTGGGGAATGTTTCCAACTAAACCCTTGTTCTGCCAGGCCAGATTTCTATCTCTCGCTGGCCAGCTGTCACATGGTAGCTGTGTGCAGGGGAGCTGTGCTTTTCTGTCTGGTTTGGTTTGCATACTGTTTTCGAATGGATACAGCTGCCTTCATTGTGAGATACCTTAAATTTTATGTTACAGTGATTTATAATTTGTTTTTAAAGTGCTCTTTTGGCTTTAGATTTGCTGAAAACATTTTCCATACCACTTTGATTAGAGAAAAACAGCTTCCACAAAATTGGATTCTCCCTTTGCTTTCCCGTGTAAAGCATATACATGATGCTCTATGTCAACACATCTCTGTTTTAACAGTGGTGTATAGATCATGTCTGGTTTGAGCTCACATCTATATGATCTGTGTGTATATGTAGAAGGGGCATGAAAGACTGATGTAACACTAGCTTTGTTCATATTTGGCAGAGAACGAGTTCCCAAGTATCTATTATGCCTGGGATGATTTGTTTACAGATTTGTATATTTTTCTTATGATCAGAATTAGTGCTAGTAGAGAATTACCAATGACTGTTAAAGCCTAGGAGGAGCAGAAAATAATCCAGTCAGAAATGTAATAGACATGGCTGTGAGCTTGTAAAATCAGAATGCTTTATGTGCTGATTGCTTTCTACACAATAAATACAACTTTGTGGATTCTGCTTGTGAAACTGTGCGATCACAACTTAACTGCACACACAAGCCTAGGTATTATATATCATTTATGCAAATATAGAAGTTGAATCACAATTTGACCTATGTCGTTCCTGTGTATATGCAATGAGGAGAGTGGGGGAGAATATTCACAATAGGCTTTTGAATTCTTCACTAGATTCTTAAGGCTTTCTTCATATAAGAATATTTTTAATTCTTGCTATGTTCCGCTATCGGAGTTCTGGCAAGATATCTCAAAAAATAAAAAAGCATTTTACTTAATTCAGACCAAAAAATCAATAACAGAATAGCTAAGTGCCTGATCCTGCAGTTTTTTACTACAGCGATTAGTTTTGTTGAAATCAGCAACAGTATTCATAGTAAGTGCTGCCCTTAGTAGGAAGTTCTGCAGAATCAGGCCCTGAGCAAAATGTGGATAAAATACCACATACCATATTGACTGTTGCAGAAGAAGTTGATTTGTAAACTTACATGGGTTAAGAGAGAAGTCAACACATCACAGATGCTGATTTTTCTGATACTAATAAGTAATAATGCACAACTAATCTACAGCACAAAGTAGTAAATCTTCTTCCCAATCTGATACAGATGAGTTATTGAATTGATTAATGAAATGCAAACAGTACTAGCCAAAGTGAACATATAACTTAGCTGTCACCTAACGCCTTACTTTTGATTTGGGTTTTTTGGGGGCCATCTGATATCAGCAAGGGAAGCCCTGTTGTAGTGTGTGCTTCACTTGGCAGGGGAGGTGGGGGGGCCTTAGCTCACTGACAGCCAAGAAAGGACTTTAAAGGGGAGTGCATTAAATATGGCAGCAATGATTCGTAAACAAATGAAGAGTGATCATTTGAATTGCTTGTGTTTTGCTAAAATATAAATGGCATTTGAAATCCTGCCTATCACAAAAGAACAGATTGGAACAGCAGGTGTTGTGCCCAACCTCAAGAACACCTCATCCTCAGATAAAGTTAATCATTAGATTGCCAGTGTTATGCAACTATGCTCACTTCCTTGTATCGTGCTGTTGCAGAAAGAGAGATTTGCTTAAGTCTAGTGAACAGCATTGTTTGTTTTTTTCCTCCTTAATTGTTCTAAGCAAATTGTAAGCTCACAAAGATCTAGGACTGTTTTGCATAGTTGATTCATTTTCCCTGTCTAATTAGCTGACTGTTCCTTCTGGAAATATAAAATAAACCATGCAAAGTGCTACCAAACTGGATGTGCCAAAGCAATTAAACATATCTCAGTGTACCCAGTTACTAGTGACAAATTCAAAGATTTCTGTTATTGAAGCAATAACCAATGAATTGCTCGAGTTCATTGCACAAATTGTTGAGGAAAAATTAAATTAATTCCGCTTTAAACTGTGAAACCAGCTACAGAGACAGCGTGCTCTGCCCCTTGGAGAGTGGAAGGGAGAATGCCTCATGCTGCTATGGAGTAGCACTGAGGAGTTCAAAATTTATTTGACTTAGTCGCTGGCCACAACATGAGGGTTTGCAAAAGGAGTAGTAGTTAGTGGTGCAAAAGGTAAGGGAGCCTCCCATCCTGATTAGCAACGTGGAACTGAATTACTGTGGGGTTACTGAATATAAAGAACCCCATCTATTAGCGACTGTGCAAACGTTGTCCATTTGTACATATCAGTTATTTACAACCCTAAAATTGAGTCATAAAATGTCCCTTAAACATCTGGTCTGATTCTCAGTGCAAGCCACTTCTTTAAAGCTTTTGACTGTATTTCCTTTCCAAGTGTAATAGCAACACATAACCTGGAAGACTTTAATCTTTTATAAGCTCTTCAGCATCTGGGTGTGAAGTATTGATTCTGTGGAATGGTAACCACTTATTGCCTTGTACGCTATAATGCAGATTCTAGTATGGTTTGTAGGTTGACGCACATTTGTATCATCTTTTGTTTTGCAGAAGCGTTCTTCAACCATCCTTTCCTTGATCAGATTTCAACAGTCAAAAAGTGTAAGTAGTTGCATTTTTCCACTTATTCTCATAAGTGAGCCATATTAGAAAAAAATTATGCTATTGAGTGGTGTATTCTTTCTGAAACATCTTCCACAGATCAGCAGTCATGCTCCACTGTTAGTTTAAAAAAAGTGTGAAATCTTTGAATGTCATGTTTGGTTGAACTGTAGTTGCCATTTACGCATTTCTTAGGCATTTCAGCTGGTCTTAAGTAGCACTGTGTGAATGCGTTAACTGTGTACTTACGCGCTCTGAAAGTGTTTATAAATTAAAACCAGCCGTGAGGAAATCATTGTATTGTGTCAGTTCATTTGTTTGAAAATTCATCTAATGAAATCTCAGTCCTCTCTTCCTCCTCCAGCTTGCCCTGTTCCAGTGCCCACGTATGCAGGCTCAATCTCTGGCAGCTCCTGCGGTAGTTCTCCTTGTCGTTTTGCTTCTCCTCCCGTAAGTTCTCTGTTTTGCTTCCAGAATAACCCTTGTCAAAAACATATTCCTCCATTTGCTATTACGTGCAGGCAGAAATTGTCAAATCTCCTCTAACATGTTTTTTAATTTCAGCTCTCATAGTCTAAACAGTTACTTTAAAAAAAAAAAAAAAAAAAAGGCAGAGCAAGTGGTACTGCTGCCTTTTAGTGCAGCAGTTTTGTAAAGGTTTCCAATCCTTTCCCACTCTTCATGCTTTTTTTTAATAAGACTGTGCCAGATCAGTAGTTGTGCTGGTGTGAACTCCAACACAGTGAATAAGCTTCCCAGGTAATCTGTGGATAGCCTCTTTCTGGACTCTTACGAGGTCCCTTACACTGGCAGAGACTGATGGCCATCAGTTCTCTAGCCCTTTTTGGAGTAATTGCCACGGTCTCTTCCTGGGTCCATGAAGAATGATGACTGAATGAATAACTTCAGAGTCACATTATCTATCTGAATATGAAATTGTCTGTCTGAAACGACACCTAAGTTGGCTTCAATATATCTTTCAAAAAAGGTTTTCTTTACATACGTATTTAGTAATAAGGTTCCTTGCCATCTGAAAAGGGTCTCACAATTCAAATTTAAAATTAGTATTTTTAGAAGACTTTGGAGAATTTTTATAATTTAAATGCATATATTTTTCACCTTTACTTTTGTTCCCTATGTTCTTTCCAGCTAGCTATGCACAAGATAGCATTCACCCTATTGTATTGGGAGCCTGCCCTCTAAAGGGAGATCGTGCATCGTGAACCATTTGGGCTTATGATTCTCACTTTTTCTTCAGTCCTTGCCAGACATGCAGCATATTCAAGAAGACAACTTGTCTTCCCCACCATTGGGTCCTCCTAACTATCTTCAGGTGTCCAAAGATTCCGCCAGCACCAGTAGCAAGAACTCTTCTTGTGACACAGATGATTTTGTTCTGGTTCCACACAACGTCTCTTCAGATCACTCATGTAAGAATCTTCTTTATTTTGATGCTTGAGAACGCGTCCCACACTCTTTTAAAAAATATTTTTGTATCCTATTGTTGGGGTTGCTCTTATTTTCTCCAAACCTATCTTAATTTATATTGGGAGCGTGTTCCTTGATATTTTATTGTGCTTGCTTTCTTTCCTAAGAATACCCTTCTGTTTATTGCAGAGTGTATTTCATCATTTGTAAAAGAGTGAGGATTGGAGGTGGCACCAGAGGTAGAAGGGTTAGTTTCTGTGCACATACCCCTGTATCCTAGCTTTTATTCTGAGCTGCTTATCAGAGTGCCTAAGGGCAATGATGGCATGGGGTTGAAATCAGGGTCCTTTAATTCACAGAGAATTCTGATTTATTAACACTGGAAAAACAAGCCCATCGTGAATAAAGGATGCATAGAATCATTAGGTGTCCTAGCAGTTGACTGTGGGCGTGCTGTAGCATGTGACTTGTAGACCAGCTGAGCATTGCCAATCAAGTTTATAAGGTTCAGTTCCTTGCCTTTCTTCCATCTACAGCAACTTACTGTCTCAAGCTAAGAAACAATGAAAGACTAGACTTCACAACCATACAGTTTCACACAAGGCTTATACTGTATATTGTGTTTCGTGGTACTCAGTGTTTTCATTTTTGTTAAACTTTCATCATGGCAACATAAGCCATGAATGTTTAGTGGCTTGTTTGAATCGCCTGCTTTCCCCAGGCCACTGCAAACATCTCCATTTTTAAAAAATGTTGTCTAGGATCTTTGGCTCAGTTAAGTGGTTTTGTGTTCCGAGGAGTTTCTGGAGATCAGTGGGGTAGGGTTTCGCAGCGCTGACATACTATGCTGCAGCTAGTTATACGATGCCTTAAACATTAGGGTTATTTGGGAATAAAATCTTCGATACTCCTTTTCAAAACCAACTGTCTGTTACAGAACCAACTTTCTCTGGAACAGCTTACATTTGGGTTAGATTTGGGATATCTTCTGTGAAGCAGTTCATATTATTTCTTGCTGCTAATATGGCGGTAAAGTTTTTTAGTTTGCATGTATGTAAAGTATAATAGACATTAAAAAGATTTCATATAAGCAAGACTATTGAAGGATGTATCTTCAAAACTTGACTAAATTATGTTGGTTTCAATTTGTTCTCTGCCTTTTTCTGTAGATGATATGCCATTGGGAGCAGCTGGCAGACGGGCTTCGAGCGACTTCCTGATGTGTGGAGGGTATATGTGCTGGGTTTTATCAAACTAAGTTTCATAGTCTAAAACTGATATTGTAGCACGGCTTTACAGTTGTTGGATTTTGGCAGTGACTGGTTTAATTTTACATTGCTAAGTGTGAAAGATGAATATGCCCAGTAGAACACACACTGACTATTTAAATAGCTCGAGATCAGCAAGTTCGACAGAGAATTAAATGTTTTTCTTTTTATAGATAGATCTTCATATTCTGTGACAGTGTTTGTGGCTTCTTTTTTTAACAGGCAGTCACCATTAACCATTTCTGGAAGCTCAGGAACTTTACAGAAACCATCCTCAAGCTCCACCCGAAGTAGTTCTTCTGGTTCAGCTAACAGGTATGTTATTGAGTTGATCTCCCATCTTTTTAATGATTTCTCTGTTGCTGTAGCGTTTTTTTTTTTTACACTGCTGTTGCCTACTGGCAACTCATTTAGGATAGTGCAACTATCCCAGATCTTTCTTTATTATTTGCTATTAACTGGGTTTTAGCAGTAGAAGGTTGCTCAATTAACTTCTGGCTCAGATGCACCCAGTTAAGTTCCTTGAGGAAAGAAAGAATTTGTGTTTGGCTTTTTGATTAATTCTGAATGTCAGCAGCAGCATTAGGTGTCCAGGCACAGCCCTCCAGAAAAGGGGTCGACATGTCTGATTAGCATTATGTGGTAAACCACACTGACCTCCAGTTAGGGATTCTGGCCATTAAAAGCAGCTATTGAGCTATAAAAAAAGTAAGGCTGCTGCAGTTAAATGTTGATAAACTGGTACACTGATGTGTGCTGTGCTGGTCCCAGGATATGAGACACAAGGTGGGTGAGGACCAACTTCTGATGGTGAAAGGGACAAGCTTTCGAGCTACACAGAAATGAGAGGAAGAACTCTGTAGCTTGAAAGCTTGTCTCTTTCACCAACAGAAGTTGGTCCAATAAAAGGTATTTCCTCACCCACCTTGTCTCTCTGGTCCGCTGATAGCACATTGGCTTTTCAGACATACTCACGTACATTAGAGTTTTTAATTGTTAGTGATCCACCAACATCCTTTAGTATCTTGGAACTGTGTGTGTTGAATAGCTATCTGCAAAGAGACAATGGTTTACAATTCCTTTTTCTGTATGTGGAATTCTGCTTTGCAATATACCAGACTTAAACGTTCAAAACACTTTGTAATTGAAGACAAAGTTCTGGGTACAGCTTGTCAGATGATGATGACAAATAGCAATTCATTTTTTTTGACTTGGTGACATTTGGAAAACGTCATGTGTACCCATGCTTCTATTAGTACCTAAACAGAAGAATTTAATTTGTCATTTGATGAAATAATGCGTTTCATAATCCTATTTTTGTTACAAGGGAAAAAGTGGATGATTATCTAAATAGCGACTGCAGATAATGACTGTTTCCTTGGCTTATGCTAATGTTACAGGAAGATGATATTGCATTTGTTTTGTTTAGAAAGGCTTGTCATAAGAAGATAAGTTTATCACTTTGTGCTGATCACAGAGCAGTTTGCAAAATCTGCTAACATATGGGCTGTTAAATATAAAAGGTGGAGCTTATACCTATTAAGGGCAGAGAAACAGAATAGCTGATTTTTGAATGCCTTTTAGGTCTGAGTTGTTTTGTATGCAAAATACTGTAAGTATAGTCTGAAAGTCTCTTTATGCTCTAAATTAAAGTAAAAGTTAATGTTAATTGAAGTTATGAAAAGTATTTTAGGTGCATTTCCACATTGGTAATGTCAGAGAGCCACTTATTTGTGCTGGCTAGGAACAGGTGTTTGGTATTCCTACTACAGGTTTTTTAATTACTGCTTAATCAACTTTTGAATTATTAGGTCTGGTTACTATAGGTGACCTGGTATCAGGTGACCTAACAGCCAAACGGGGTTAAGAATATTGAGCTGCTTTGGATGTAGTTTGTTGAAAAAGTAGTGTGTGTATATTATTGATGGTCAAGATACTTTGGTTTTATACAGTTTAAACTACAATGCAATTTTGTTTTTCAAGCTGGGAAATATTCATTTACAGTTAATTACAAATTTTTCACCAAGTATAATTAAGCTCCATGGAGAAATGGTTTTTTTCTGATTGACTGGTTAATTTAATTTTACTAAACTGTGTAACTGTATGAATCATACCCAGAGTTGGACTTTGGGGGAGGCTTCCACTGCCCTCCAAGAATAGCTGTATGTTTCTTCAATGAAACGACGAGCAGGGAAATAGGTCACAATGTTGACTTTAAATGACTTTATAGTTAATATTCAGGAGATGAAAAAGGGGCAACTCACTTTTTTTAGGGTGAAATGAAGAACTTTCTGTACAAAGTCTAAGTAAATGAGCTTTGCACATAATTAAGAGGGAGTGGGGTCAGGTGAGGAGAGAACTTCACCCAACCCAGCAGCACGACCTGAAGCATCTGCGTAGCCGCCACCTCTGCTACTGCTACAGATATAGTAACTGCTGCTCCCCCTGCACTTGGAATTTAGATGTGGGGCATCCGCTTCTTGGCATTCCCCCACCGTGCCACTGGATGCCTTTGTACAGATTCTGGGTGTACAGCCTGCCCTCTAGGCACGGAAGCTTTAGGCCCTTCCATTCAGCATGTAACCCCTAAAGCTGTGGTTTCATTACTATCTTTTGGCAGATTCACCACTGCAGCAGATGAGGTGCAGAATATCTTAACTGTTGCAAAGCTGAGAAACTTCTATAAATGTGAGCTGGAGTTCTGCAGCCTGATGAGACTGCCAGAAAACTGTTGACAGAGTATTATCTGCTCAAATGTGCTCACAACAACTCCTGAATTAACAACAGTATCTAGTCACTGAATAGCAGGAAGAAGAGGCACTGCTCTCTATCATTAAGGAAGCAGGGGAGTTGTAGATCATGGTATGTTAGGAGGTTTTATCCATTTGTTTTGCCTCACTGTGTTAGAGTAAAGCAAGTCATGAGATCCTTAAAAGGGTTAGTGAATGGGAAGTCAGTGCTGTATAAGGAAGGAATATTTCATATAATGGAACGGCAAAGTAATGAATGCAGCTGTTTCAAAATAATATCAAGAATCCAGATTTCAGTAGAACCAAAGCCAGGCAGTGGTTGCAGTGACTGCTCATTTCCTTCAGCTTTAGCAAGGTGGGTAGGAAAAATTGTTGCTTTTGGTCAACTTCTGTCTGCCACTTCCTTCTCCTGAGAGAGTGAATTTTTTTCTGAATAATTGATGACTTGGCACTTCTGCCTGCTTGCGGCTCTCAGCTTTCTGTTACGCTGACTGGCTGCTCCTCTGCTCCATCACTGAGTCTGTCTTCCAGTGGTTTTCTGCAGCTCCTTGGAGAAGCATCTCATTAGACCAGAACATGCGTGGTGGAATAGCTCAAATCTAACTGTGGAGGGAGGGAACAGAAGGTTCATCTGGAAGATTAAAATAGTTCAAGTTCTTTTGAAAGTGACTAGTTCAGGTGGACCCTTGCTGTCTGACTAGAGTTAGCTTACACACAGGAGTGCACAGATGTCCTTTCCTCCTTCCAGTTTGCCTTCAATTCTGTTCCTCTGTTTGCTACTTCCCCCCCTTCCTTTTGCTTCTCACTGTTGCATTCTTTCTTTTCTCACTATCTTCTCTAAAGTTCCTTTGTGGATCCAACCCCAAATATGCCCCTGTTGCTCCCACCACAGCTCACAGGCTAGATTCCCAGCAAGGGTTCTCTTCTGCCGCTTTAGGGGTGAGGTAGGCTGAGGCTGATTTTTGGGACATCATCATGAAGGTACCCTCGGGGTTAAGGCCAAGCTTAGAAGAGTTGGTCCGTATAGTCTGTGCTTTTTTGGGGTTACACTGAGGTGGTCCTTTCTCCCAATCTTCAGTATCTGTGTGGAGTTTGTCATTCAGTTGTCTGTAGCTGGCTTCTGGAAAGAAATGTTATGAGCCTTATGGGACACAGGACTAGTACCGTATGCGAGGTAATCTGCTGGATTTTCAGTTTCTTGGTATGGAAAACCAGCAGAGGGATTTCAGTTTATAAAGGTGAGAAACCAATATGGGAAAAGAGTACGAGTGTTACTTTGGCAACAGGGTTAGCCAAAGGAAGTACATTCTAGAAAAATACTGTTATGTTTGGCATATATGTATCAATTTCCCCAACAGCTGAATAACCCTATGTTTTTCTCCTGTACTGTGGTTTGGTTTGCTGTTAGTAAAATTGAGCAAAGTGTGAGATTTGTTAGTCTAGAACCACCAGTACTTCCTTCGTCAGCATGAAAGCATTGGTTTTTTTGGGAATAGAGGACATTCGTCAAGATGCTACACAAAATTTGGTGCATTTAGGTAGTTTGTCTTCGTCTGCTGAAGCAGAATACCTAATACAGGCTGGTATGTTTTACACAATAGTTATCCAAGGGGAAGCATGAGAGAGCCATGGGGGACAGAAGGGATAAGGCATCTAAGACAGAAAAGAAGACCTTAAAGAGGACAGACAAATCTCACTGGATTTTATTTTAAAAAGACAAAACAAACTTGAACAGGTTTTATATTGTGTATTCACAAGTTATCTTCGTACTGGATAGAAGAAAAGCTATGAATCAATTTTTAATATAAACAAATGCATTATAAATTAGAAAACAATTGAAATTAAGTATCAATCACACAATGCTTGTAAAAATGGTTTGATTTAAATCTTTCTGATTTTTTTTTTTTTTCTCTCTGAAGTTGGTACTGTGTATGAGGGACCAGAGATCTTCCTTGGAGGGATCTGTTAATTGGAAACTGTGCTTAAGTTATGCTTTTACTTGAAAGTGGTGATAGCTGGTTAAATTCTTATCATGGAGAAAGTTGATCCACTTATCAAAACTAACTTTGAGACATAAGTCACTGACTCTTATTAGCTGAAGTACATAAAACTCGTTTGCAGCTTGATGAAATGGTTCAGTGTTCAGGTGTGGTGTTTTGGTCATTTTGTGCACGTAGGAGTTGGTTACATAACATGTTTTCTTTTTATGAATTCTCAGTGTCTCTTGGGAAATCTCTGATTGTGCCTTAGTAGCTTTTGTAAACATTCCCGTCAGTTTTGCTCTTGAACTTCCTGTTCTTTACACAGTGGGTTTTCCTAGAACCACTTTGTTTTGAAAGGTAGTGAACGGAGGAGTCTGACTGGGAGGAATGGAGTTCTGCTGATTCGCAGACAGTGCTGCATGATTGATTCTACCAGTTAGTGTTGCAGTTCTCTGCACGCAAAAGGCCAGTGTAAGAAAAGCTCATTAGTGGCAAACTGGTCTTGATCTTGCTTTGTAAGTGATTGAGCCAAACTTGGATAAACTGCAGACTGTGTTGTCTACATGCTCTGCAAAACGGGAGTTTATTTGCCTGTTTCTGGGATTTTCTTTAAATCAGACAATGGTTCAAATTAGCGAGAGACCCACTTACCAGCAGTCATTTCCTCTCTCAATACCTTCCAACTTCAGACAATGTCAGCCTTCAGTGTCCCCACGGAGCGAAACGGCACCTATTCCGGTTCCCACTCAGTTACGGAATTATCAGCGTATAGAGCAGAATCTCACATCTACTGCCAGCCCTGTGTCAAACCCCCATGGATCACCTAGGTGAGTTATTCCTTTTTCTCTTGGCCTTCATTTGTGTTTATACACTGAAAGATGTCTTCTTGCATAGTAAATTACTGCCAGAGTTACTTTTGTGTAAGCTGAATTAGATGAAGAGTTTAAATGTTTTGCACGGAATAATTCAAAACAGACTTTACAATGAGTACAACATATTAGTTCATCACAATCTGCACTTAGATGGCTGGCAATGTAGTGAGTTTTTCAGAAAAAGAGAAGTAGAGAAACTCTATAATAAACTTGGTTTTTCCACTCTAAAATGTTGCCCAAGGAAATAAAAGGATGAATTCTTGCTCTCTTGTCCTGCTTTGTATATTCTATTATGACATGCGCTGAAATGTCAGTAATAAGTTCTTCTGTTCTTATTTCACACATTAATGAATGCATGCATTGTTTTATTAGAACATCAAGGGACAGATTATGGTATGTGAGTTGTTAATTAGCGCTTCATAATAATAAAAAGCTTTTCTTGCGAACTAGACTTGCTGCTTCCTGGCCCACTCCCAGACTTTCACTCTTTATCCTGTACAGTATTCTATAGAGCCTTGGGACTGGGACAGAAACTGCCCCCCTTTCAAAAGGTTTACTACACTACTTCTCTTTGAGTAAGGTAAATGCTGCTATCATAGACCTTTAACAAGATAGGTCTCTGGCCTTCCTTCTCAGCTTCTTCCTTTCTGGTCCTCTGACAACAGATTGCTCTGCTTCTTGTTGGCTGATTAACCCCACCACATGCATAAGGACTATTTGCAATGTGAGGATGGGATCTCCAGCCTCCCAGCCCATTTATCTTATTTCGGTACCCACTGGAGCCAGAACCTTAGGTTCAAGAGACAGATAACTTGCAATCTAATTTTCTTTTTAAAAACCAAAAAATCACAGTTATCTGGACTTTTCATGATTTCTAATTTTGAGGCTATACTACTGCAGTTTGGCAAGGGCCTTACTTTGTTTTTAATAACTTGTTCCCAACAGCTGATCCGCATACCAGGTCCAGTACTTCACTCTTCTGATGGGTATATTCTAAGCTCCCTTTTCCTGCCTTAATGATCAGCATTTGTGTTGGAGTCTGTTGCTGTTGCCTGCTTTCCCACTCAACTGTGCATGCAGCAATGGGAGTTCACAGGGGTCCATGCTCTATTATGAGCTTAATTGCACAAGCTGTTACAACTAGTGTCTGAACTGGTAAAATGAGCTGTCCAAAGGTTGGGAACATTGTGGTAAATGACTTCTAATTTGTAATATATTACAGCAGCGTCAAAAGTTGTGATTCCACTTTGTGACCAAAGGATATAAAATGCTGCTTATGTTTGGTGTAGAGGGTTCAGTTTAAGGCTCATTTAAAATCATATTTGGATAAGCATCAATTTCATATGCTTCCCTGAAATGTCACGAGTTTGTTTTGGGTTTGATCTTTTTAGATCTGCAGTGGTGAGACGGTCTAATACCAGCCCCATGGGCTTTCTGAAGATGGGCTCCTGTTCACCAGTACCAGCAGACACTGCGCACGGTGTTGGACGCAGGCTGTCCACAGGGTCTTCAAGACCGTATTCTCCTTCGCCATTGGGTAAGCTCACAAATCAGTAGATAATGAGGGGAGGTATATCAGGAATAACTTTGACATGAGAGTATCTGGTAAATTCAAACCTTGTCCATTTAGATTTCATTTGCAAAAGTGGCTCATGTTAAGTGATTGTTTAAAAGAAGCCTGCAATCTATTGTTCTCATACTGTTGTCCTTCCTTCATCAGTAAGGTAGAAATGTAAACTTTTATTCTTGCTTTTAATTTGCTTAGTTGGAACCATACCTGAGCAGCTTGGGCACTGTTGCTGTGGTCAACCTCAAGGGCATGAATCAAGGAGTAGAAATGCCTCAGGTGAGTGGCATTAGGCCAAGTTCCATTTCACTACCGACCTGAAAGCACTGGATGAAGTTGGATTTTAGTCCCACTTTACAGATAGCCTTTCTGTGCCTCCATTACCCCCAAGTGGCTTACCGAAGGTTACATGGTAAGTTTGGTGACCTAGGTACCTTTTCTAAATACTACAATCTCCATCCCTGTGGTCCGTCCACAAGACCATAAGGAATTGACTCGTCTCTATAGTTCACAATATTAAAGAACAGCTCTTTATTCTGGTCCCCTGCATGTTATTAACCAAGGATGGAAATGAACTTGGAATATAATCAGTAACAGTAAAGTACTTCTCGAAATGTGGTTGTGATAGATCAGCATGTCATGAGAAATGGCAACAAGAAATATCACTGTCTGTGTTCAACATTTCCATCCTCATTCCTTCAGGGAACCGACCAGTATCTGACATTAGTGTTGCTATAGGCATTCAATAAACTTAATTCATCATAAATCATTAGGGCATGCAGGCAGCAAACTGAGGAAGGAGGAAATAGGACTTCATGATGCTTTATTTGATACTATTTAAGATGGGTCCTTCCACTAGCCTCAAGAGGGATACAGAAGAATTGCTCAGAAGAACAAACTACACCATTTCTAACTGAGGTTTAAATAGTGACTTTGCCACCAGTGTTGGTCCATATCTCTCCTACTCATGGGGCACTTATGTCTGAACTATCTAAAATGTTAGGTATCTTACACTGAATTAGAACCATAGAGTTAGAAGGGACCACAAGGGTCATCTCGTCCAGCGGTTCTCAACCAGGGGTCCAGGGCCCCCTCAGGGACCGTGAGCAGGTTTCAGAGGGTCCGCCAAGCAGGGCCAGTGTTAGACTTGCTGGGGCCCAGGGCAGAGAGCCAAAGCCTGACCACACAGGCTGAAGCCTGGGGCCCGGAACCCCGCCACCTGGGGCTGAAGCTGAAGACTGAGCAACGTAGCTTTGTGTGGGCCCTTGTGGCCCCAGGCAATTGCCCTGGCTTTTGTATGCAGAAAACCAGTTGTTGTGGCACAGGTGGGCCATGGAGTTTTTATAGCATGTTGGGGGGGCCTCAGAAAGAAAAAGGTTGAGAACCCCTGATCTAGTCTAACCCCCTGCCAAGATGCAGGATTTATTGTCTAAACCATCCAAGAAAGATGGCTATCCGGCCTCTTCTTGAAAGCTTCCAGTGAAGGAGCAAGATAGGAAGTTTTTCCTGAGATTTAATCTAAATCTGTTATGCTATAGGTAAGATGTTTAAATGTTAAGATACGCTGTTGAATTTTTTTTGTTTACTTGAAACTTGTTTCCCAAAACTGCCGCCGGTAATGAACTCTTTCACTTCTAAGACAAATGTAGCTAGTAGCCAAACATTTTTTAATATCTGACAACTGTTCGGCCTGTGTGAAATGAGTTCCGTGTCCACGGTGCTTCCATGTCACAAAAATAACTAGCACCGTTAGTATTCATATTAGCAGTCTCCACAGAGATCAAGGAATGTGACTAGGTCTGCAGACTGAAATATCCTCTTGCTTCAAAAGATGATCCCTCCAGAATATGATTAAGCCACTTTCAAGTTGTACGTGTATCTGTTCTTGACTTAAATAGGGGTTTCTAGGACTGTTCATTTAGTGCCAGCAACAAATTCACTTAAACAAGTACCCTGCCACAACTCAGTTCTTCTTTTTATAGCCTCTTGAGTATTTAAATTTTTACCTCTTATTAATGAACTGCTTAAGTCCTTTTCATATTTAACTTGTACCATTTCTTAATATTAAAAGATTCTGGTATTTTTAATGGTAATTATCTGTCTTAAGCATTTAAATGGGTATTCAAATTCAGAAGCCATGGAAATCATGGCTGCCCAGAGATAAAGTGAAATACCACCACCATTTCCAAGGAATTGAAATGTAAGGATGTATGTAGAGCTTGTGTAATTAACTAGTAGTTTCGGTCAACAAAGGAGAGAGAGCAATTTACAAAAGAATCTAAAAACTTTGAATTAAAAAAAAATCAGCCAGTGGCTCTTTGAGACTTGGATTTCTGAAGTGACAGACGATGAGTTTCTAAACTCTCCAGCAGAAGAGTGAAGGGATTTCAGGCAATCAAAACTGCTGACTCCGAATTCAGAGGAAGAATCAGACATGAGCACTCTGGAATTGTGGGCAAGCAGGTTATTTCCAAAACAGGAATCAAATCAAGGTGAGGTAGAGCAGTCACTTTAACTATAGTAAATGTAGGCCTCATAAGGTAATTAAAAGACTTGGCTAAATAGTTACAGGCACTTCATTGCGTGAACTTGGAAGAAGGTTTAAGATGAGTGGTTTTGGAAGCACCAGTTTATGAAACAGAACCAGAGTTCAAAAAACCTGTTGATTTGGCTGCCTCTTAAGAAACAGATACATTGCCATGCTACTATACAGTATAGCATGAAAAACAAGCGAAGAAATTAACCACTGTGCTATATTTTCAAAGTTCTGCAACTTGACTTAAAAATAAGTGAAACTGTTAGCACTTCACTGTCAGAGGAGTTTAAGATTGTGAAGAGGTACATGTTATCTGCAAGGCTGTGACCATGAGACTTCAGTATTATGTACAATCCTCACTTGGTGCAATACCTCATCTGAAAGATAAGAGGATGCCATCAAATTTCAATCTATATAATTGATGGCATTGATAACTGGTCATTTTTGAGTTTGAAGCTTGATATTAACAAACTACTTGCATTCCCAGTAGGAACACTTAGAATTTACAGCATCGCATTTTAACGATCCATCTGGAACTTCAGCTGCACAGACAGAAAATACCCCCTTTAGGAAGGGCACCCTTTTTTGGATGCAACTTTGAGAGAATACTCCTTACTCAAAGCTCATTATTTAATCAAATGGGTTCTAAAGTTCCTTGGTCTGGGTTTGCGCAAGAAAAACCTGACATTCATGCCAAGGAGTGGACTTGTTTGGGGCATGGAGGGTTTTAAGCAGTATTCCCTTTGGTGGAGGGTAGAAAACAAATGATCCAGGTAATAGCCCTTTGCATTACCCTGTCCTGTTAAAAGAACAGGAGGACTTGTGGCACCTTAGAGACTAACATATTTATTTGAGCATAAGCTTTTGTGAGCCACAGCTCACTTCATCGCTAGTATCTACATTCTTTGCAGAATCCATGAGATGAGTTGCCTTTTATGATTGGAGACGCTTTCATTAAACTTAGAAGCAAGCCACTTTAAATCACTTTTTTGTAACTTATGATCAAAAGATTATCAGAATAGGAAAAAGTCAGAAGGGTGGGTTCCCTTCCTCACTTCCTGTGCTTTTTTTCTTACCCATTTCCACCTTTAGTAATGTCATGTTTGAAAAGCTTTCCTTTAGTAATTACTGTCATTGTGTAAAGTAACTTCTCAGTGATACTGTCCTAAAAAATGTTCCCTTCAGATACTATATACAATAGTGTCATTCCATTACTCTTTCTTTTATCCAGGCTCTTGGCTGCTTTAATTGAGAGTTAAGCCCGTGTTGTGCTGTACCTGCTGGAGCTGACCATTTCATTTATTATGGCTCAACTTCAGAGGTACTGAAGCAGCCAGGACAGCTATCACCTTGAAATCCTGTCCCTTTGGGCTATTGACCATGTTGTGTATCACTCCTCGATGTATGTCTAGCCTTTAGTTCGGGCGGTTGGCATTCTGAATCCACTCCTCCTGCCAGCTGATGAACAAACATATCTCACAACAATATAAAACTCTGTCCTTTCAGATTAACTTCAGAGCTTAATGTTTCATTTTTTGTAGGGCTGTTTTGAAATCACTGCTAGCAGAATCACACTTTCTTCTTGGTGCCTCTCCACAGGTTCTCCAATACCACAGTCTCAATCACCGCAGTCCCTCTTGATGGGAGCCAGGCTGCAGAGTGCTCCAACTCTAACAGATATCTACCAGAACAAACAGAAGCTTCGAAAGCAACATTCAGACCCTGTATGCCCATCATATGCAGGGTATGGGTATAGCTACTCTCCACAGCCAAGTAGGCCAGTCAGCCTGGGAACATCACCTACAAAACATATGGGATCATCGCCTAGGAGCTCAGACTGGCTGTTTAAAACTCCATTACCAACAATTATTGGCTCTCCCACTAAGGTTTGTTAAACTTAAACTTAATTCTGTCTGAAAAACATTGTTACGATATAGTATTTACCTACAGCTATCTCAGTAACTGAGAGTACTCGCTTGTATGCTAACCAGATTCAATGCTTGTTTAGGCAACTGCTCCTTTCAAGATACCGAAGACTCAAGCATCCTCAAACTTGCTGGCCTTGGTTAGTCGTCAGGGTTCGGCGGATGTCCCATTGCAGTCTAAAGACATGACTGACCCAAGGGACTTCACACACTTCCACTTGACACAAGGAAGTGAAAAACAGGCAGTAGAACAGCACAGCAAGGCTCCATTGGGCAGGTAGAAATCATATCTGTTTACAAACTGCAGACATTGCGTAGGCATGACTTGTCTCAGAACAGCATGGCAGCTCTATAAACCAGAGTGCTGTTGCATGCAATTTATAGCCTGTGGTTTGTTTTGAGATATTTCTTGTTATGGAGACATTGGAGGTTAGTGTATACCACAGAAACCTCACCTGCAGTGTAAAAAAAAAAAAAAAAAGTGTTGACTTCCTAGACTGCTTCACCGTATTGCTGTTAAGTTCCCTTTTATTTGTTTTGATCATCTAAATTTGGAGTTCTAGTCCCCACCATTAGCCTCCTTCCAGTTTTTACTTCAGAATTCTGATAAACTTAATATGGCTAAACTTGAAATACCCTCTTAACCTGTGGGGTATTTGCACGATTGTAGTCAGTTTTATTTCAGGAAGTTCAGTGTTGATACTACAGAGAATTATTGAAATCAGATGTGTAACATCTCCCAGAAAGCCCCCCTCGGTTGTGAGGTGCAGAGGAAGCTACATTGAGAATTTTTTCCATTTTCATTTGCTTTTCTGTGTAGATCTGTCAGTACTGGGAAGTTGTCAGATCAACAAGCGAAGACTATCCTTGGTGGCCAGTTATATCAGGGCAGCACAGACAGCCTCAATACTGAGCGACCAATGGATACAGGTAAAGAACAGATTAATTCAGATATTATTTTAGTTTAAAGCCTACAACCAAATTATCATTCCATCAGTTTTAGGAGATTTTATGGACATTCTCACTGGTTAGAGTGGTTGCTGTGTCACCAACACTAATGATGGTTCTGATAATACTTTGACACAACCATTAACTCTTCAGAAGATTTCTGCATTTGTATGTTGAATATCTCTATAAAGCACCATATATAGTTGGGCGCTGTCTGTAAATAGGAGCATCCCAGAACTGCCCTGATGATAAAAATACCAGAACTGTGTATGCTCATTTGGGGTTTTTTTCACTACCTCTGTTGCAACTCCATCTTCTTATTCCAGCTTGTTTTTCCCATGGAGATTAGTTTCCAATGTGCTGGCTTGTCTTATCCTCTACGGCTAGTGGTTGTGCCTTCCATAAGCAAGCCAACAGAGAATCATAGAATATCAGGGTTGCAAGGGACCCCAGAAGGTCATCTAGTCCAACCCCCTGCTCGAAGCAGGACCAATTCCCAGTTAAATCATCCCAGCCAGGGCTTTGTCAAGCCTGACCTTAAAAACCTCTAAGGAAGGAGATTCTACCACCTCCCTAGGTAACGCATTCCAGTGTTTCACCACCCTCTTAGTGAAAAAGTTTTTCCTAATATCCAATCTAAACCTCCCCCATTGCAACTTGAGACCATTACTCCTCGTTCTGTCATCTGCTACCATTGAGAACAGTCTAGAGCCATCCTCTTTGGAACCCCCTTTCAGGTAGTTGAAAGCAGCTATCAAATCCCCCCTCATTCTTCTCTTCTGCAGACTAAACAATCCCAGCTCCCTCAGCCTCTCCTCATAAGTCATGTGCTCTAGACCCCTAATCGTTTTTGTTGCCCTTCGCTGGACTCTCTCCAATTTATCCACATCCTTCTTGTAGTGTGGGGCCCAAAACTGGACACAGTACTCCAGATGAGGCCTCACCAGTGTCAAATAGAGGGGAACGATCACGTCCCTCGATCTGCTCGCTATGCCCCTACTTATACATCCCAAAATGCCATTGGCCTTCTTGGCAACAAGGGCACACTGCTGACTCATATCCAGCTTCTCGTCCACTGTCACCCCTAGGTCCTTTTCCGCAGAACTGCTGCCTAGCCATTCGGTCCCTAGTCTGTAGCGGTGCATTGGATTCTTCCATCCTAAGTGCAGGACCCTGCACTTATCCTTATTGAACCTCATCAGATTTCTTTTGGCCCAATCCTCCAATTTGTCTAGGTCCTTCTGTATCCTATCCCTCCCCTCCAGCGTATCTACCACTCCTCCCAGTTTAGTATCATCCGCAAATTTGCTGAGAGTGCAATCCACACCATCCTCCAGATCATTTATGAAGATATTGAACAAAACCGGCCCCAGGACCAACCCCTGGGGCACTCCACTTGACACCGGCTGCCAACTAGACATGGAGCCATTGATCACTACCCGTTGAGCCCGACAATCTAGCCAGCTTTCTACCCACCTTATAGTGCATTCATCCAGCCCATACTTCCTTAACTTGCTGACAAGAATACTGTGGGAGACCGTGTCAAAAACTTTGCTAAAGTCAAGAAACAATACATCCACTGCTTTCCCTTCATCCACAGAACCAGTAATCTCATCATAAAAGGCGATTAGATTAGTCAGGCATGACCTTCCCTTGGTGAATCCATGCTGACTGTTCCTGATCACTTTCCTCTCATGTAAGTGCTTCAGGATTGATTCTTTGAGGACCTGCTCCATGATTTTTCCAGGGACTGAGGTGAGGCTGACCGGCCTGTAGTTCCCAGGATCCTCCTTCTTCCCTTTTTTAAAGATTGGCACTACATTAGCCTTTTTCCAGTCATCCGGGACTTCCCCCGTTCGCCACGAGTTTTCAAAGATAATGGCCAAGGGCTCTGCAATCACAGCCGCCAATTCCTTCAGCACTCTCGGATGCAACTCGTCCGGCCCCATGGACTTGTGCACGTCCAGCTTTTCTAAATAGTCCCTAACCACCTCTATCTCCACAGAGGGCTGGCCATGTCTTCCCCATTTTGTGATGCCCAGCGCAGCAGTCTGGGAGCTGACCTTGTTAGTGAAAACAGAGGCAAAAAAAGCATTGAGTACATTAGCTTTTTCCACATCCTCTGTCACTAGGTTGCCTCCCTCATTCAGTAAGGGGCCCACACTTTCCTTGGCTTTCTTCTTGTTGCCAACATACCTGAAGAAACCCTTCTTGTTACTCTTGACATCTCTTGCTAGCTGCAGCTCCAGGTGCGATTAGGCCCTCCTGATATCTTTCCTACATGCCCGAGCAATATTTTTATACTCTTCCCTGGTCATATGTCCAACCTTCCACTTCTTGTAAGCTTCTTTTTTATGTTTAAGATCCGCTAGGATTTCACCATTAAGCCAAGCTGGTCGCCTGCCATATTTACTATTCTTTCGACTCATTGGGATGGTTTGTCCCTGTAACCTCAACAGGGATTCCTTGAAATACAGCCAGCTCTCCTGGACTCCCTTCCCCTTCATGTTAGTCCCCCAGGGGATCCTGGCCATCTGTTCCCTGAGGGAGTCGAAGTCTGCTTTCCTGAAGTCCAGGGTCCGTATCCTGCTGCTTACCTTTCTTCCCTGCGTCAGGATCCTGAACTCAACCAACTCATGGTCACTGCCTCCCAGATTTCCATCCACTTTTGCTTCCCCCACTAATTCTACCCGGTTTGTGAGCAGCAGGTCAAGAAAAGCGCCCCCCCTAGTTGGCTCCCCTAGCACTTGCGCCAGGAAATTGTCCCCTACGCTTTCCAAAAACTTCCTGGATTGTCTATGCACCGCTGTATTGCTCTCCCAGCAGATATCAGGAAAATTAAAGTCACCCATGAGAATCAGGGCATGCGATCTAGTAGCTTCCGTGAGTTGCCGGAAGAAAGCCTCATCCACCTCATCCCCCTGGTCCGGTGGTCTATAGCAGACTCCCACCACTACATCACTCTTGTTGCACACACTTCTAAACTTAATCCAGAGACACTCAGGTTTTTCCACAGTTTCGTACCGGAGCTCTGAGCAGTCATACTGCTCCCTTACATACAGTGCTACTCCCCCACCTTTTCTGCCCTGCCTGTCCTTCCTGAACAGTTTATAACCATCCATGACTGTACTCCAGTCATGTGAGTTATCCCACCAAGATAGAGGATGCTATATCAACCTTATGGCTAGAATTCCCAAAGTTTGTTTTTTGTTTGTTTTTTTTTTAAACCAGGGGGCTATCCATGGAGGCCTGATTTATTTTTTTCAGTCTCCTGTGCTGCCTTTTTGTCTTATTTTCAATAGCATCTATTTCCATAGGGTCTAAGCACTGTCTCCGGGTTTTCAAAAGTCATCTCCAGTTTTCTTCCCCGAGGAGAAGAGTTTAGAACTAAGAGCAAATTTAGTTTCAAGTGGAACTTGGAAGGAGATGTGAAAAGCTAAGGGTGCATCTTAGTTCTGTTTGTGTTCAGCTAAGTGGGCCCAGCACTACTTTCGGCATGTGGTATTATTTGCTGTCAGACTTCAAAGATGCCCTCGTTTTTCCCCAGTCTCGTCCAAAGTCTGGCTCTGTTTCAGAGAGTGGTGTATATTGTATCATAAGGACTAACATACCATGTAAACCTTTTATTCCAGCTCCAGCAGGGGCCTGTGGAATTGCAATGGCACTTCCTTCCATGGGAACTGGAGCAAGTTCTAGGGCAGTAATGTTTACTGTGGGTTCCCCTCCAAATAGTGCTACCCCTCCTACTTGCACCCATATGGTCCTCAGAACTAGAACAACTTCAGGTAAGACACCCCTAAAACAATGCGTCTTTGGCAAATGTAATGCCTAAATTTGTAAGCTTTTTGGAATGGGGACCTGATTCTTTGTGTGTGTTTGTAAGGTGCATAGCACAGTAGGGCCTCAGGACAATGCTGTAGCAAGTGTTAAACCATAATCAGGACTAGAGAGGAACGTCAGTCTGTCCTCTGACTTTTCTCTCCATAAAAGAGGGATGGAGCTGCTAGTTCAACATTCTGCAGTGTACATTTGTGACAGTCTATGCCATGTCTGTGATGGGATCTAACGTTGTTTCAGATGGCATACACGGTGGTTTGTTCCAAGATATAAAAAAGTAGATTTTTAACAATAATAATAATGCACAGGGTTTGGAAGCATACTGGATTCCAGCACACCTTAGTGTGTGCTTTGAAATATAGACGCCAACAGGCTAAATGCCTTCCTCCATTTGAAGTGTGGATGGCCAGCATATCTGCATAACGGCTTTTTTGTGAACTTGATTCTGTCTGTTGAATTTGACTGGGTACCTACAGTCAGAATCCTTGTCAGCCAATCACCTTTTCTTCTCACAATGCCCATTTTATAAATCTTCACTGTCCAATAAGGAATGCCGCTTAGGTACTGGACAGACGGTATAAAGCATAACGAGAAACTCCCCCAGGTGAATTTGTGGTGACTTCTGCTTTATCCTGGACCAAGCTGTTTGGACTGAGTGTGTTTTATTTTTCCTATAGTTGGATCAAACAGTTCTGGAGGGTCTCTCTGCTCTACTAGTGGCCGTGTATATATGGGCTCCCCTCCCGGTATTTATATGGGGTCATCTCCTCCTGGAGCAGAGGCAGCTCCAAGTCTGAAGTACATGTCTTACGGTACTTCACCTCCCAGCTTAGAGGGTTTTATCACTTTTGAAGCTCCTGAACTGCCTGAGGAAACATTAATGGAGGTACAGAAAAATTAATGTTTTGTCATGTTTAATGCCAATAAACGAGTACTTAGAAATGATGGAAATAAGGCTGAGGAGAACTGCCTGAGTTCTTGAGTTCCTGCTATTGGTATTAATAGTGTGTGTGTTGCACAGTGTTGCCGAGACGCTGACTATTCCCCAGATAGCTGCCATGTATTTGCCACATGGCCTATTGTGATTAAATTGTCTTCTCCTTTCCTTCTGACAGAGAGAACATACGGATACACTGCGTCATCTGAACACGATGCTGACTTTTATAGAATGTGTACTGGACCTGACAGCAGTACGGGGAGGAAACCCAGAACTGTGCACCTCTGCAGTGTCATTGTATCAGATTCAGGAGAGCGTGGTGGTTGATCAGATAAGCCAACTAAGCAAAGAATGGGGGTAGGTATTTGGCTAAGTAGTTGTTCTAGAATTAGTGAATTTCAGATCAATTCGTATGTCTGCGCATGACCGTCCTCATTCTGACTTTGTCAGAAGTGACCTTTCTGCTTTAGGGAACGTTTGGTGGTAGTATGAACATTTTTTTTAACAACTGAAAAGCAAAAAGGCTCAGAAACAGGGTGGCAGAGGAAAGACTGAAATGGGCTGGCAGGTGAATAACTAGGAATCCTGGAAGAGGGAAAGTGTTGGGGGGTGGGGGCTTGTTTCTTTTTCTCTGAACTGTCAGATGAGAGGAGGGCGAGGTTGGCGGCTGCTGCCTAGAGCAGTGTTACACTTCGTCATGCCTGGGAATCTGAGCTCCAGTCTTCACATCCTCAGTTATGGGGAAAGGGGAGCTCTCTGCATGACTCCATCAGTAACCATCTCTGGCTGACCAGGAGCGGCGCTACTGAGCTCCAAAGGGAGTCACATCTAAGCCTCTGTCAGAGAATCAGCTCTGTCCTGATGTGAAACCTTTAGAAGTGAGGAGAAATAAGGTGAAAATGCTGGTTATGGGAGTGGAAATTTCAGTTGTTTCTCCCTTCCTGCAAAAAAGAACTAGTGTGTGTGATGGTTCCAAATGTTGGAATTATGAAAGTAACCCCTGGGGTGGGGAGAGTGTGTGAGGACACTCGAGAAAAGTGCAAGCAGGGGCTTTCTGGAAGGACATTGGCCTCATGTAATTAACCTACAAACAACAAATTGGGTTTCTTCTATTTTGTGCATGAAAACAAAGTTTATATGTGCACTCCCTCCTGGCCAGAGAGATGGGTTCTCTCACAACCAGTGCTGCACAGAGCGCCAGGGGTGCTTTGTCATTTTTGTACACCTGTTTCCTGACTCCCCGACAGTTATTTCTTGTCAGCACATAGTGTGGGGAGCGTCTGGCTGTGGGTTGAATATCTTCATTTGAAAAAGAAGAAAATCTTTAAACATCAGAAATGCTAAAATTATTTTTTTCCAGACAAGTAGAGCAGCTGGTGTTGTATATGAAAGCAGCACAGCTACTAGCATCTTCTCTGCATCTGGCCAAAGCACAGATCAAATCGGGAAACCTGAACCCATCCACTGCTGTTAAACAAGGTATATGCAGCCATTGCTTTGGGACGCTGATTTCCTTTGCTTGTGACTTATTGACATTTCTTTGGCCCATCAGTGAAAAGAATGAAGTTGAAACATTCAGGATCTCACTGTGGCCAGACACCATGCTCCTTTTCTGGCTGCAGCTGTACTAGTCATTCAGGAAACCTTGACTAAATCAGCTGCGCAAAGAGGTGTCTTAGCGCTTTCCAGAACTGACCGTGCTTACTTGTACTTCTGGAGAGAGAGAACTGCAGACACAGAATTGCTTAATTACTATGACAAAAAGATGGTGATAGTGGTTAGGGAATGGGTAATTATTAATATGAAGTGAAAATTATTTGATATACTCTCCCGACAGCAAAAATGACACAGTAGATGGTAAAATAAAACTACAAAGATAAACAGACTCACTTGATTAGAAAGCTACCCTGTAAAGTTGAATTTAAATGTTTTAACCTCTTCTTAACACTGACTTTCTCCAGTTGTCAAAACTCTGAATGAACGATATAAATTCTGCATCACCATGTGTAAGAAGCTGACAGAAAAGTTGAATCGTTTCTTCTCTGACAAGCAAAGATTTGTAGATGAAATCAACAGTGTAACTGCAGAGAAACTCATCTACAACTGTGCTGTGGAAATGGTAAATCATTCCTTTCATCTACGTTTAGGGTATTGAGATCAGTAAAAGTAGTAACACTTGGTGATGGGCACAACCTCCTCTCACACGTCTCTAATCTAACCAGACAGCACTGCATGTGTGGCCTTAATCCTGTTCATGCCTGGGCTGATGTAATCTTCCCCCAGATCATTTCTGAAGTTCCTCGCTGATACGGTTGCTCTGAGGTTTTCCCACACATCAGCAGGTTTTGTATATAGACACTACAAAATGCACTGCTAAGCTATACAGTCCATGATGGGGTCTGCATGCTGGAATATCACACAATAAAGCTTACTGAAGCACAGAAACAGAACACACGCACAGCTGCCCAATCAACTGGTTTTAGTTTAGGGAGTTGTTTAGAGTGGGGGGACTCCTAGGTTGGAGAAGCATGTCAGCAGGTCTATACAAAATAAAAATGTTAATAAAGAAACATGGGGAAAAGGTATCTGTGTATCTGACAAGTTTTGAGTACACAGATATTTGGATAATCCCGGGAACAAGGTGCGGCAAGTGTATCGCATTAGGAGACTGACTTACCTTTCAGATAAGGGGAAGTTCTGGTGAAACGGAATTGGATAAATAGTGGTGTTAGATGTAAGATCTTGGCAAGTATCCACTGTACTTAACCTTCATGATTCAGTAGCCACATACAAATTAGCTTGTCTCCCTCACAAATAAAATAAGCTTGATAACAGGTGTGTATATGTGAGTAGTTACAATTTGAAATGTACATATATATTGTACCATGCTTAATAGTAAAGGAACATAAAGCATTTCACATCTATACATGCAGGACTCTTTTCACCTAATGCCACACAGAAACTTACTTTCCTGTAACTTCTCCATAAGATTATATTAAAAATTATAAAACCAGACCCGTATATTTAAGGTACAGAAGCACTGTTAATTAGTATCCACAGAGTGATGCTCATTTATCAGTCAGTTCTCCGAGACAACTTTTTATAATTGTATTTGCTTAGAACAATTCATATAGCTTATGTTAATGAATGCTTCCAGGTTCAGTCAGCAGCACTAGACGAGATGTTTCAGCAGACAGAAGATATTACATTTCGATACCACAAAGCAGCCATGCTGCTGGAAGGACTGACTAAGATACTGCAGGACCCTGCAGATATAGAAAATGTTCACAAATGTAAGTTATTTTGGAGAGTGTATTTTATGTACCTTGGTAGTAACTGAAAATTCTGGAGAGCATAAAAAAATTGATCCTGTACTTCTCTTCAAAATGCATCAAGTGTTTCTTTACTATAAAAATAGCAACATTTGGCTGTGGAGAACAGAATAAACGGGTCTTACATTTCGGGTGAAATCCTGGCCCAGTTGAAGTCAATGGGAGCTTTGCCATTGACTTCAGTAGAGCTAGGATTTCACCTCCAGTATTGTTTGCCAATCCATGGCAATCCATACAAAGCCTCTTCACAAGGCAAATCCTGATCCATACATCTCAAGGCACAAAGCCATTCCCAGTATCGCACTTGTAGCAGAAGCTATTACTGGTGACTGAGACAAGAGCTTTTAAAACATAAGAACTCAGAGGAACAAATCTATGTTCCAAAAGTGGAAAACTGGGCAAATGAAGGGCAAAAGTAGATTTGTAATAAATTCAATTTAAAAAGTAAATCCAAAGGATAAACGCTGGACTCTGAAACAAGACTAAACACAAACAGTGGGTAAAAATCATTGTGCTGAGCTTTGTGTTTAACTTTCTTAATAAAATCCTCTGAATGCAGATGAACTTTCTTTGTCTGATATTTATTATCTGCCTTGTATATTTAACTCATGGGGGAGGCACCTATAGTGTAAGATGAGCACTTTCATTTGTATATATTTTAAATATACATAAATCTGTAATTTCATGATTAGGCATAGCCTATAAAAGCAGCAAGCATGAGAGGAGTAGCCAGTTTGGATGGTTTTCAAATGCTCGTCCTTAGCTGATGCTGCTACATAACCTGAAGAGCCATGTCTGTTTTGATGCAATGATTTTATTCTTTCTGCATTGAAATTAATTTGCGCTTGATGTGTTCAGAACTTGACTGTAACTTTATAATTTGTCGTTTTTTTCAGATAAATCTAGTATTGAGCGACGGCTCTCTGCACTTTGCTATAGCACAGTGGCTGTATATGAACAGTAGCAGTACCCCAAGGACCAGGCGGTGTGAACAGAAGGGACCACTCAGTGACATTGTACTTTTTTTTTTTGCTACAGCTTAATTGTTGTCATTGTCCCACTGCTCTGTGGAAGACAGTTTTTAAAGTTCTGTGGTGACTACCAAAGAAACAGCAGTGAAATTCAAAGAGGAAAAAATCCAAAAGTACATTTATTGAAAATCTGCCTTACTAATACAGTCACTCATCCCTTTTTCCTCCTAGCAGCAGAATTTAAAAGAAATCAGTCTTCACTTTCTAACTGAACTTTGTACATGTACTTTTAACTACAACGATCAATTTTATTTTCCTTACTAAGGACTATTCAGAATGGATCCTTCTTCACAAAGTATGCAAAGCTGTGTTTCTGTAGGGAGATTCCACTCAAAGGTTTGTGGAAGACTGTTTTTTAATTGCCAGTATCAGACTGTTGAATGAAGGTATGAAATTCCAAATGTATAAACCTGCAGTTTGAAGCTTTTTTGGCTAAGCTTGTTTGGATCCGAGCTTACATCGTGTAAATACAGCTCATCAGTGAATAGAGGAAGGATGGGAAGTAAGTCCCTTTTAAAAGAGGAGAGGAAGAGGTCAATGGAAGAAATTTTGCTTCACCTCTTCAAAATCCTCAAACAATTTTATCAGCTGATGTGGATACAACTTGATGCTCTTCTTCCAAAACAGTTTGTATTGCACTAATTTACTAAAGCAACTGTACATTCATTTTTGAAGAACTATTAATTTAAAAAAAATGAGAAAAGGCACAATGGACTCAGCTGAAAAAGTTTTATTTCAGTGTATATAAAATCCTTTTCAGAATTTCCAGTGTAGCTTCTAGAAGACTTTCAGACAAACTGTAAAAACTTGTATTCATGTGAACCTTTCCATTTTATACCTATTTATCTAATACTTGAGTAACTACTGCTACAGACTTTCTCAGTAATGGAAATGTTTTGAGTTGCTGGTTGTTTGCTTTCAAAATAGGTTTGGTTGCATCTTTTGTTGTGCATGCAGTATGTGCATTATTGCCTGCAGTCTCTGTGAGTATAACAGCAGCTCTCTGAATCCTGTTCCTTGGGCAGTATTAAAACAAATACTGTAAACTGAGAGGCTCTGTTAGGAGCCGTGTGAGACTAGAAATAGGTTGGGAATTGGGATGCTGATTTAGTGATGTGGGATTTCTACATACAGTGCGTGAAAAATCAGGGTATTTGTGTGTGCATTTTTAGGGAGAGGTGGGAAGCTTCCGATAGCCTCATAAGCACTTATCATTTCAAGCATCCCTTCAAATCCATCAGAACAGTAATTCACAAAGTATTTAGGCAGATCATCTTCTCTGGAATGGTTCCTATATTTTACTTTTGGAAGTTTTTTGGGGGGGTTACTCAACTGCTTGAATACTTGAATAAACCATTCTCCAGGACAAAATCATTTTAATCCTCTTTTAGATACCGTGGTCTGAACTATTTTACAAAGTTGTACAGTTCTCATGCATCAGTATTGTTTTAGTGTACTGATAACCATGTGTTTCCTTTACTTTGACAACGTAATGTACTTTTACCCTTATTTATCTGTATGAAATTCCAACAGTTAATTTGAAAGTGTTTATTTATATAATATTTGTATTTTTAGGTCTTTAATACAGTGTTTCTACCTCTCCTTTGTAACTGCATGCATTATTCTTGAAACTAGGTAATAACTCACTGAACTGTTGCATAATAGCCTTTTTATTATGGCCTGTATAAATGTATATTCAGGTAAAATAAAGACTGACACCAGACATGTTTCTATGGTACAACCTTAGTTTGTATCTTGCACTATAATTGGGGACCCTTATATTCAAAAAACACACTGCAATATTGGCTAGTGTTTAAATCAGGGACTGAACAGGCCCTGGAGATTGAACGTGCTTCACAGGCCAAGAGGTGCGGCTGGCAGCGATCAGCTGAGGCATGTTGGCAGCGCAGCGTGATGGAGCTTGCATTGCTGCTTGTGCTCAACCTCTTTGGTGACAGAATGGTCTCCAGCATTTGCTTTAAGCAGTTACCTTTCCTTAAAGCAACAACCTGTTAACCCTGTTTTTTTTTTTAAAAAATGTCATGGAGTTGAAAACTAAGATGCTGAACAGATTTTTGGATAAGAGCTGGAAATCTTTCAGTGAGATGCCTCTTAATTGCCTTTAGCAAGGAGGCTCAGTGTTCGAGTTGCTAGAAACACGTGTAATTACATACACCTGATAGACGGGCTGGTTCTAAATGACATTTCTGCCTGCTAAAAGTTGCAAAATTTAGTCTTTTCCATTGTGCTGCTGAAGCTGCTTCCCCAGTTGAGTGTGGTAGAGTAGCTGGGAAAGGGTTGTTTCTTCTTTGCTGTACTAGCAGGATTTTCCAGCATTTACCAGAAAAAGAGAAAAGCTGCTCAGAACTAGACCCTAATTATAAAAGAAAAAGGAAAGGGAGGAGCACAGTGTGCTGCTGGAATATCTGAACATGCATCTGGCCCTAATACAGAGGTCTGGGAGATAGTCGACTTTTCCCAAGAACTCATTGTCATCCTCCACAGAATTCAGGCTCTCTCTCTCTCCCTACTCTCCTCCTGCCAACAGTCTACAGCTGCACAAACAGGAGGGAGAAGAAAGGGCCATTCTTGTTCTCTGGTTTTCAGGAGGAGGAGATGACCAGTGTTGAACATGGCCTGTCTTTCTATGTAAACTTTCAACACAGATTCTCCTAGCTCCAGCTCTCTGTATTGAACAGCAAGTATCTGATTCTGCTAGAAGCTTTTCTCACCCTTTAAAAAAACAGAAATCCAGGGGAAACATTTCACCCCTTCAGTGCTGTATTTCTTATATGAATGCAGTGGATTTTATTTCCCTTAAGAGGATCATGTTTAGTGCTACCTACATTTTTCTCCTCTCCACAGTGCATAATGTCCACTGAGCATCTTGAAAACCTGTTTACATTCTGACTTTGCTATTTTTAATAGTGGGAAAGCTGAATTCCTTTCTTTTCCTCTGGTGAAGACAATGAATTCTGGTTAAATTCATTGTGTAGATTGCATCAAAACAGATTCTTTTAACCCACCAATGAGATCTCAAAAGATTCTCTTTTCCCTTCCTGTGCTGCATTTTAAGTTACCTCACATCTGAGGCACTGATTATTAAGTCAATTGATATTTTGAAAAGTATCTTCCAATTCTTTGACTTGCATTTCAGAGAGGATGGGAGATTGAGGAAGAGGAAAGACAAGACTCCATTTGCCCAGCAGGACAGAAGAGGGGGGCAGCTTTTCTCCTCTCCTAGTACAAAGTTGGATGCTGCCGTTTTCAGAGCCTGTTGATGCTTTGAGCATTGGACAGCCAGGCTGACACAAGACCTCATTCCTTTGTAGCTCAATCTCCCCTTTTCCCTCCTTCACTCTTAATTTCCTTTCCTTTGAAGTCTGCTTGACACTATCTTCTCAAATGGCCAAAATTTCCTTGGCTGTTTTTAAACAGTCTTCTTTTATCCTAAACTACATCCTCTCTAATGCCTCAGCCTTTACTTGAACTAATAAATGCACAGGGCATATGCTTAGCTACTCCACACCCTAGAGCAGTGAGGCCTATCTGAGTATCCCCTTCACTAACACCTCTTATTCAGTAGGAGCCCAGTCTAGCTAAATGTTGGCACTGCCTTTTGTAGGCAGCAGACTCTCCCCGTCTTCAGCTGAAAGCGAATTGAATGCAAACGCTGCTGAGTCTTGTTCAAGTCTTTGCACCAGTCACTTCTCTTTTTTTGCTTGCTTTCACATTTTCCATCACTCCAGCTATGTCTACAATGCAGCCTACAGATTGTTGCTTTGTATGACTATGTGCTGCTCTCACAAACATGAGGTCAGCCTCTGCCCTCAAAACAAGTGACACCATAAAACGAACTGAGCTGCTTTTATTCATTTAGGCTCTCTAAAGCCTCTTTCTTTTCAACAGCAATTTCAGAAGCTATTCCTGACTCTCCTTTATCTCCATGTGTATGCTGGCCAGCTTCCTGGATTTGTACCTTCTGTAACTACATCTCTTCCATCTTGTTGTGCCTCTGGCCTGGTTTTTGTGACTCTTTTAATGCACCCAGACAGTACGATAGACACCATGGATGCCAAGGGTAGGTCTATGCAGCAAAAGCTTGGCACAGGCTTGTCAACCCAAGCTAGCTTGAATCCAGCTGCGTGGGTAATGAGGATAGTGAAGACAACATTGGCCTCAGCACAAGCCCAGCACAGATCTGGGTACATACTTGGCTCCCCAGTCTTCACTCCTGTTCTTGTCCAAGCTAGCTAGATACAAGGTAGCTCGGGCAGGCAGCCACCGTGTAGTTCTTGCAGTGTGGATGCACCCTTATAAATAGGGCCCTACCAAATTCACAGTCCATTTTGGCCAATTTCACCTATTTAAATCTGAAATTTCATGGTATTGTAATGGTAGGGGTCCTGACCCAAAAAGGAGTTGTGGGGTGGGAGGTCGCAAGGTTATTGTAGGGGGGCTGCAGTACTACCCTTACTGCTGCTGCCGATGCCTTCACAGCTGGGTGGCTGGAGAGCGGCGGCTGCTGGCCGAGAGCCCGGCTCTGATGGCAGAGCAGCTGCCAGCAGCAGCGCGGAAGTAAGGGTGGCATGGTAGGGTATTGCCACCCTTACCTCTGCGCTGCTGCCTTCAGAGCTGGGCCCTTGGTCAGCAGCCGCCCCGCTCTGAAGGCGGCAGCACGGAAGTAAGGATGTCATGGTATGGTATTGCCACCCTTACCTCTGCACTGCTGCTGGTGGGGCTCAGCCTTCAGAGCGAGCTGCCGGGCCAACAGTCGCTGTTCTCTGGCCACCCAGCTCTGACAGCAGCACAGTAGTAAGAGTGGCGATACCGTAACCCCCCTAAAATAACCCTGCCAACTCCCTTTTGGGTCAGAACCCCTAGTTTGAGAAACACTGGTCTCCCCTATGAAATCTGTATAGTCTAGGGTAAAAGCACATAAAAGACCAGATTTCACGTCCATGATGCGTTTTTCATGGCCGCGAATTTGGTAGGGCCCTACTTATAAAAGACACAAATTGAGGATCACCATCTAGGGTCTTGCCAAACTGCTCCAAAACCAAAGCATGTTCTCTCCCCTGCTCCCCCCCCCGGAAAAGGCTGTGAATGCAGATTGGATTTGCCCAGTGATCTCAAGTTGAACACGTTTGATTAACCAAAATTGGACGTATTCTATAGCTGATGCAGTTTCACAGCAATTGAGATCATCCAGGAAGAGAGGATCCCTAGGGTAACCGGGACCCAATCCCTGTAAGGTTTTGTAGGTTGAAATCAACAGCTTGGATTGTATCCAGAAATATGTAGGAAGCCAGTGCAGATCATGGTGCATACGTGTAACAAGATCCATGTGTGGCCAAATTATTTCGTTTAATAGAGGCCTTGTTGTGGCTAAGTATAATAAAGTAATGTGTGAGGGACAGGGTTAAGTAGGACAGGAATGTAAGATTGACAAGCCTTTCTGAGTGATGAATATATATTAAGTATATTGGCAAAGTAAGGCTGCAATGCAAGGCTGAGGCCTGTAAGCTTTCAGCTTCGCCATACCGGGCCCCAGGCCTAAGGAGGGCTAACATAAGTAGATGACCCAGGAATAACCCTGTACCAGGGTAAGAACTTTCTTATACTATTTATTTAAGTATTGACAGCTTTACCAACCCTTGCCATCTAAATATCAGAAACACAACAATCATTACAACACTGAGCTTTTGTTTAAAGAGACAGTATACAGTCATCAGACCTCTGTTTATATTCTGGAGTGAGTGTCATTCCAACACCTATGCCATGTCATTGCTAGTGAGTTTTGTTAGCAATATATAAGAACTCTCTTGAAGTTGGGTGATCTTAGGCTGTAGCCCGAATGCCGAGTGAATCCTATCTGCTGCTGACAAAGGCAGCAGGGAACTCTGGGGTGAGGTCCTGCCTCTGAAAGGAAATATTTGGCCCCTTCTGGATAGGTTTTGGAACCACAGGTATCTGGAAGAACATGCTTGATGGACCCAAGAAATTATCACTTCACATCATGTGATACCAGGGAGGCAGTAGCTGGCAGTCGAGTGACTCCACCTTAGCCTTCGCTGTTGCTGGACACAAGGCAAGTGTAGTTTTTAAGCTATCCCAGCAGAGTTAATTGTATCCATGCAGTGCCAGCTACCAACATATATTCTCTGACGGATCATCTCAAACCTCGTTTTTTAAACACTACAAGAAGAAAGCTATAGACAGAAGCCAGTGCATATAGTAGCATGGAACTACAATGAAATGCATCTCCTATGAGCAGAATAAACTATGGGAATGGGGAGGTGGTTACAGAATTTAGATGGGACCAAAAAGTTTATACACAGAAATAACCAGTGAATGTTTGTAGCAAAACTGAACCTGCTGGTAGTGAATTCACCAGCCAAACCCAACCCCCAGTTAGAAGGAGGCATCCTTTATTTTATTTGTTTCACTCTGAGGCAACAGGTTAGAGTAAAAATCCACAGAAAGAAACTGTTTACCCTCCTTTTTCACTCTGAAAAGGCCCCTGCTCTTCTCTCGTACCAGCCTGGCAATGACGCAGAGTGAGAAAATGCCAGTGAACTAGCCTAGTATTTGCAAGGGCCAGAGTTCAAGTCCAGGCCTGGTAAGCAATTGGAGCTGTGGGGAGAAACGTGATGCGTACAGAGCTGACATCCAACTGCCACACACTTCACACCAACAAGGGAAAAGTTCCATTAGAAGCTAATTCCGCTCTGTGTTTAGGCAGCTGCAAATAAAGTGTTGCCTCCAGCAAGAGGACTTGAAAGGAGGCAAACTTCCCTTTTCAAAATAATATTAGGAATACAGTGGAAAAGCTGGAAAAACCCTATACAATGCAGCTGGTCTTGGCCCAGCCCCAGTCTCCCAGTCCCTTGGGAACAGAATCCTTTTCTTCATGGAGGATCACTGCACGGAGGGGATAGTTGGAGTAATTTCAAGCAGAGCGTGAGAACGTATTTGTGTCTCATCCAGGCGGTGCTTGTCTCTTGAATGTTTCCCACTAAACATTCATGTTTGTTCTGTTATGATGTAGCCTAACGCAAAGGAAGAAACTGATGCCTCGGAGGGATCTGCATATATACATCACGGTGCTAGATGTGGTCTATCTTTCAGGCAGATCCCTGCCCTTTCTCTGCATATTGACTCCCTGCCCATTGCTGGAGTGCGGTTTTCGTTTAACCCTTTGCTAAGAGCCTTTCCCAGGATGCTTTGCTTATTATGGCTCTCCTAAGTCTGAGAGACGGCTCACTGCAGTTGTGCTTTGTTCCTTTGGCTTCCAACCGCTATTGGTTGCGGCTCCCATCCTCCCAACTCAGCACTTGAGCTCCTTTTCTCCTTGTTTTTCTCTTTCCTCCCCGAAGAGGCCAAATGGTCTCTGTCTACGGAAGGTGTAGGAGATGTACACTAAAACAGTGGCAGAGACGATGCTCAGAACTCCACCTCCCTCCAAGCTAATGGTGTGATGAGAGCCAGTGGGAGAAGGCTCTGTACCCTGCTCCCACACTCCTGAGCCATCCACTCCTTTGCCAAGCCATCTCGAGCAGCGTCTGGGAGTGGGAAAGAGAACAACACAGACCGGTTTGTTCTCCAAACCCTGTGCATGCCTGTAATTTATGGGCATGGAAGATGACAGTCTTGCTAATTGGTCCAAGGGGAGAAGATGCTAGAACAAAGTCTGGTGGGGGAGAGGGCTTCTCTCACATTCAGTCGCTCAATAAAACCTGTCACCTGATGCCATAATTATAACACTGGGGACTAATGGCACCCCAGTACTGTCTGCCATACGATTCCTCTGGAGTTCAATTACCTGTCCACGAACACCCCTTCTGCCTTGTTTCTTGGAGACTGAGTAAAAACAGACTATTCCCCAAGCTGCTAGCCATGAGAAACTACCATGAGCAAGCCCTCAAAAAGCCAGCATGTGTTCTTGTCATGTTCCAACTCAAGGATTCCCCCATTCTCCTTCTATCACATGTCTGTCTCACCAGCCTGCCACCCAAGGAGGGCTACACAGATCTCTAGAGCTGCTGGATGCTTTCTAAATCCACGTCCCAATAATCTGCAGTGGCTGATGCTTTAACAGCTCGAGGGGTCAGTGGGGAGGGACATGGGGCCCTTCTCTTTCCCCAAGGACTCAACATGCTGCCTCTTTAGCATTCCAGTTGCTGGAAACCAGTGACTGAGCCCAACTGTCCCTCAAGGCATGGCAGAGCATTAGTGTGGTGTCTAGCAGACAGGGCATTGGACTGGGAGTCAGGAGACCTGAGTTCTGTCATCACCTTTGTTTCTCTTCCCACCATTTCTCTGCCCTATCTATTCAGTTTGTGTCTCAGCCTGTGTGCAGGGCCAAACATAGGGGCCTCAAGGCACTACTGTAATGTTAATAATATGCCTGGGCTAAAGGGTCAGTTATATTCCAAGGAACAGACTCGCTTGTTCAAGACACTCTGGGGAAAAACAGATAAACAAACTCCCTTTTCCACTGCACTATCCCCTCTCTCTGAAGCATTGACTGCAAATGGGCACTTTACATGGCCTTCTCCAGAGGCCCATAATAATTGTCTGATCGGCGTGGGAAAGACTTTTGCTCCGCCTGCAGCAGAATTAGTTCCTTGTCTAATTTCCCTCCAATCTGTTTAAACCGAGGTGCCTGAATTCTGACAGGGCCTCTGGGGAGGGACGTTTGTGATGGTGCTCTGGGGATATATGTGTTACAACAGGTCTGATATTGTAACCTTTATTCAGGTGAAATTTCCATGGAAGCCACAGTCTCAGCTACTCAGATCTTCATTCACTCTGAAGTCCTGTAGGGCGTTCTCTAAAAGCCAGCCCAGCCCTAGCTCAGTGACCGTTCCTCTTAGTGCAAATCGCAGCATGTAAGCAGTTTCCTTGGCTTACAGATTCTCCATCCTGTGGAGCTGCTGGCAGTTGCTCCCGTCAATCTTTCCCACTCCAAGCTCTCTCCATTTGGATTTATGCAACGGCTTGTGCAATGCTCATGTGCAGACGGCCCCAGCCTGCCAGATTCATGAGCTAAGCCTGCTGACTGGACAGAGGCAAAGACTCCAGCTGGGTTGGCAGGAAGCAGCCGACTCTGCGTGCGGCATGGGGTGACACTGATCCGGGATCCCTTTGCCCCACATAACATGGAAATGGGCCTGGTACCCTCTGAATAGAGAAATGGGAGAGGGGGGCTGCTTAGGCAAAGGAGCTATTAGGATCTGTGGCTTGATTGTTGTGGTCAGAGCTAGTCTCCAGGTGCTTTTCAATGTACTCGCTACAATAAAAACCACAAAACCCTTTCCTGCCTCTGCACCCGGTCCCCTAAAAAAACAACCCACAAAACTATCTGAGGAAACGTTAGATACCTTTGGAGCGTGGCGGGATGGAGGCAGGCAGCGGGAGCCAAAAGCCAGGGTGGAGTAAAGTTGTAGAACTTGGCTGGGGTTAGGCTGCTGCCCTGAGTAGGGCCAGTAGTGAGATCAATGAGAGAACCTGTAGCACTCTACCACCACCTAGTGGGCAAGATAACAAGGTTCCATGGCCCAACAACCCTAGCAAAGCTACAGCCATGTTAGGTTTGGTTTTGGATCGATCTACCTAGCATGTTGGCAACAAACGTCTCTGCCCTTAACACCCCCTTTGAGGCATTAAGAATCTGGCCGCACTGCAGCAGCACAGCTGGGCCGCTGTAGCACTGTTGTGCGGACGCTTGCTACAACCACGGCCGGTTTTTTCCTGTCCATGGAGGTAATCCACCTCCCCAGGAGGCAGTAGCTAGGTCTTCCATCGACCTGCTTGCCTCTACACTGGGGGTTAGGTTGACCCAACCGCTGCATGGGGCGCAAAAGTTTTCACAGCCCTGCACCATGCAGGTCAGGTAACCTAATCTGTAGGTGTAGACCTTGTCTAAGGCCCTTATCCACAAAGCTATTTCGGGTCCTCACTGGGCCTAATCTCCTTAACCTATGATTTTTCCATGCTAAATATGACAATGTGTGGTAACTGATGCTTTGGGGAGAATTTCAAGTAACCTTGGTATCCGAGAATTATAAATGAGCTGTTCAGACAGGGCACAGCAACAGAAAGCAAGTCAGCTCAGAAATTTACCTAAAGTAAGTCACGCCCTGTCCCAATTCTCTTCTGGATCATTGGCATGCACTCTGAATGTGACTGAGTTAACACACCTCTTTTTAACAAACATCCTGGCCAAATTCCAGTTAAGGTGATTACATGCTACTCCCTCACAAAACACGTGCATTTTCAGCTGTTTATGGGGCGTATTTACCTCCCATAAAAAACTATTGTATAATGTTGCTGTACATAGTTCACGGGCTTGTGTTCAACCCCCAGAGGTGGCTGCAACTCAGTGGTGGGTGTGGTCATCCATCTGTATATACTCGGAGTTTCAATCAGTGAAGGACTTTGAGATCCGTTGGGGTTAAAGATGGTGTACAAAGGTGAGTTACTAAAAATTTTATACAATAGGACCTCTTACATGAACATACAGCTCTCCTTCACACCAGCCGGAGGGGACTATGGAGTGCACTGGACTTGAGTCAATATGTTACATAATCCTAACTGGACTTTAAGTTAGTCTGCTCAGGCAGCTGCCTACTGGGGTGATCTTGTTTGAACAGGACTGGCAGGTTTCCCTAGCATTACAAAGGAACGTGCCATACAGAGGCTGGGGACACGGAAAATTG